>NC_052057.2:29412928-29747928 GCF_903992535.2 Arvicola amphibius | reverse complement strand
TTATTTGTTTATTTTTTACACATAACTTCATCTTCAAGAGTAAAGGGTCCACTCTTCTCATTGACAGTCTCTGTGATGTCTTTTACCAGTAGGGTACTGGTATGTGCAACATCTCCCATTACTAACCCCCCATCTCTGCTTATGTGTTTTAAACCCCTTATTTTAAACAAGTCAACTTAAATATTATGCACATGATACTCTTTGGATGATTTTTATCATTATTTTTACCATGAAAATAGACACAATATCTGGAGAATACACATCATCAAGCATTGCTAATAGAGTACATTCTCAAATGAGGAAAATGCTGAATACATTAGCAGTATTTGAAAACAATTAATAGAGGAAACTTAGCAACCAAAGCAACCCATTATGTAATCACCTTGTCTTTCAAAGCCGATTTGCATGGAGAAATGACATCAGATTCGAGCTGAAGAAATGGAGATAAAAAAGGAAGTCTGGACTGACAAAGCACCATCATATTGCAGTGTAATTTTCTTAAATAACAAGACTCTCATCAGCCTCATTGGAAATTAAAATCACTCAGTAACTATTGAAGAGTAATGCCTGCATCCATGGCAGGGGCTGGCGGGAAAATTACCAGTCACCTTCTACTATAATTGGTTAAAAAGAAATCTTCTAAACTAACATATGCAATTCCATGCACAGTAGGATTGGTGTGATAACATTCTCAGAAGAAGAATATTGCAATTAAATTATGCCAAGCCTACAAGAGACCATGGGAGTTATTCACATGTGAAAAACATCATCCTGAAGAAATAATAAAAAACAATGAATATCAAAAGTTTAGAGAATATTATTTATATAAACTAAAAATGTCTGGCATAAAAATATGCTTGCTTTTTTTTAAATTGGTCCACCTGAGATTTCTATTTTCTTGTAAATATATTTAAAGTTATTAGAAAAAAGAATACAGACAAATAAGACTTGCAATTACTATAAAAATTTGTCTACAAATAAAATACTAAAAATTTCATGGATGTCAAAATTTTGATTCATGAATACACAAGTTTTGGGATTACCTATTTGATTTGAAACCATTTATGAACAAGTAGTTCTATAGTTTATCATAAGTTAACACCTTTTTTTTCTTTATTACCATCATGGTTACATAAAACTGGTCACTACTCAGTCATGAAAACTTATACAGAAGCTTGAATATGAAGAGCACATTAGAATACATTTGTGCCTATAACTCAGATTTTTATTATAGATTTTCTTCATTTACCAAACTCTTCCTTTCTGGGCAATTCTAAGATGACAGTGGAGAGGCCTATGTAGTAACATACCAAATCCACATGATTCATAATCTGAAGGATAAAAACTATCATTTCGTCTCAAAGAACAGAAACTAAAGCAGAAAGAAAGAAAATAAGTTTAAAAATCGAATATTTTATTCTTAAATATTCATTATCATTAACGATTCCTCTTTACATCAAAAATAATTCAATCAAATGCCAGAACGATGTTTTTAATATTTTATTACTCTTTCCGTTTTTTTCTGATTTCATCTTCCTTTGAAGATAAAAGAGGCATTTTAATTAAGATGCAATGGGAATAAATTCAGAATAAGAATGATGTTACTCAATAAAAGCAGCTATTTTTAACCCTTTCCTGTTTATCTCACAGATTCGGCGGAAAGCATCACAGGCGAAATAAATACTGTCTCAAATGTTATGTATAATTACATAATGCTGTGACTTCGCTTTGCTGAGGGAATGGTTCTCCATGTTTCAGTCGTAGTTTAGTCTGAGTCTTCTGAACCAAAGGCATTTACATATATTTAGGAACAACTCAATGCCTTACTTGAGAGAATGATTCTTTGCCCTTACATGGATAAATTGTGTTTGAAACATATTCTCATTTTATGTATTTCCAAAAATTAATCAAAGCTTCAAATATGCTCTTTGACAGACTTAAACCACATCATCGAGATGATCAGGTTCTTATAAATATAATAGACTTCGTTTACCTAGCAGCTTAAATCTGTGCTGATGTCTGAGCATTAAGAGATGGAGCATCTTTTCCTCAACGTCATTCAGAGAGAAATAAAGTGAAATCAAGTGATTCTAATAATTTCAGAATAATTCAAGAATCTTTTTTAAAATCCTGAAGATCACCCACATTAATTCTCAAAACAACTTTTATGTGCAAAGGTAAACTGAGGGCGAAGTTCATTATTATTCTGTCTCTGGGGTAGCAGGACTGAAGTCGTGTCTGCAACAACTATGGCTGCTCTTGCCAGATGAGCTCCATAATTACTAAGAAAGGAACAGAACAACACTAGCATATCTTGACCCTGGCGACAGCCAATCTGTATGTGCTAGGTGACCACCTCAGTTGCGAACTGTGACTTGAGAGCCTGGCCACCATACAAAGCATAAAAATGTGGCCTGTATAATAACATGTGGCCTGCTTCATGGTCAGAAAGCAGAGAAAATATGGGTGAGAGTCATTTATTTTCTTCGGAGAATGTGCCCTAGTAACTTAAGGACAGCCCATGAAAATCCACTGCCTAAAAGTCTACAGAATCTAAGGGTTGCAGCTCTCTGGGAACCTAAGTAACATTTAATCACTCACACATGACACACACTCAGTCTGAGATTTTTCTTAGAAAGAAAGAAATGAGGAAAGAGCTTATGAGAGACTCTGACCTAAATCAGTAGTACGTAATTTCAGCCACCTTCTAGAACATTCGTAACACCAATTTCTTACATTCCCCCAACCCACAAATGTGTAAGAACATCACACTATGGTGAGGTATTGGCTAGTATTTATTTTAAAAGAGTTATGGCCAAGAAAATAAGATCTATTGTAAACACATACCAGCTATAATATAAAAAAATGTGAATCAGCTGTTGAGGTGAGGCGCTGCCCTGCCTTGTTTGCTTCAATGATGTTCAGTTTGAATATACACAGAAACGTTGTCCTAAGTATTTCATTGTTTCCCAATTTCTAACCCATTTCATGTTAAATCCTTATAAGAAAATAGCAGTATTTACAACAGTTTAGCCTGTGGTTTACTTGCGTATCTGCTACAAATTTTCCTGTTGCTACACAGGGATACTGATCTATCAAACAGAGGTCATTAAAGCTCAGCAGTCTCTTGCTGGGACAGAGAGAGGAAGTGCATCCAATTTTCTGGTTATTTGAGATTATTTCTTCAGGGAACCATTTCCCTTTGCTCCAACTCAAGCTCATTATGACACCTGGCAGAGCAAAAGGAACACCTGGCAGACTGTAGAAGGGAGCTGAGCACTACTTCAGAGAAACTTGTTACAGCACAATGGTAACAAACGGAACATAAGATAGTGACCCCTACAAAAGAGAAGGGGTTAATGGAGGGAGAGTGTAAAAGGGAGAGAGGGGGGGGGATATATATATATATATATATATAGAGAGAGAGAGAGAGAGAGAGATGGAGAGGGAGGAGGTGAGGGAGGGAGGGAGGGAACAGGCGGGGGGAGGAGGTGATTGTAGAGAGAGAGACGAGAGAGACTATCTCGCGCTCCTCCTATCATCCTCCTCTCTCTCTCTCTCCTCAACGATATTAAATGAAATAAAATAGGAAATTACATTATCAACCTTATAAGCAAATCCAGATAAGATCTATTCAAAACGTCGTGAAAAATTCATGACTACCTAGCCAGGGTACATGAGGAAGAGTATTTTTATTTTAATTTTATTTTATAAAGAGTATTTATGCCATACCAAACTGTATTTATTACTGTAGCTATGTAATAGTGCTTGATGTCAGGGATGATGATGATTCTGGAAGTGCCTTTATTGTAAAAGATTGTTTTGGCTATCCAGAGTTTATTGCTTTTCATATGAAGTTGATTATTGTTCTTTCAAGGTATGTGAAAAATTGTTTTGGTATTTTGTTGAAGATTGCATTGAATCTATAGATTGATTTTGGTAAGATTGCCAGTTTTCTTATGTTGATCTTACCTATCCCAGAGCATGGGAGATCTTTCCATTTTCTGGTATCATCTTCAATTTCTTTCTCAAAGACTTAAATTCATCATTGAATAGATCTTTTACTTCCTGATTAGTATTACCCCAGAATATTTTATGTTATTTGTGGCTATTTTGAAAGGTGATGTTTTTCTGATTTCTTTTTTAACTTCTTCATCATTTGTATATAGGAGGGCTACCGATTTTATTGAGTTGATCTTGTATCCTGCCATGTTACTAAAGGAGTTCCCAGGTAGAGTTTTTTGGGTCATTGGTTTATACTATCATATCATCTGTAAATAACAGAAGTTTGACTTCTTCCTTTCCAATTTTAATTCCCTTGATCTTCTTTTTGTTGTCTCATTGCTATAGTCAGAACTTCAAAAACTATGCTGAAGACATATGGAGAAAGTGGTAAGCCTTGTCTTTTTCCTGATTTTAGTGGAGTCGCTTTGAGTTAATTTGATGTTGGCTGTCTGCCTGATGTATATGGCTATCATTATATTTAGATATGTTCCTTGTGTCCCTGATATCTCCAAGACCTTAATCATGAAGGGGTGTTGGATTTTGTTAGAGTACTACTCAGCGGTTAAAAAAAATGATATCTTGAATTTTGCATGGAAATGGATGGAGCTAGAAAGCACTATCCAGTCAGGTAACCCAGACCCTGAAAGATCAGTATTCTATTACTCACTCATAAGTGGATACTAGCTATAACCAAAGGATATCAATCCTATAGTCCATGATCCAAGAGAAGCTAAGTACTAAGGTAAAACCTAAGAAAAACATACAGATTCACCTGGATGGGGGAAATAGACAAGATTGCCTGACAAAATAGGGGGTTGGGGGTGAGAGAGAAGAGAGGGTGGATGGAGAAGAGAATGGGAAAAGGAGAGGGGTGCGCAGAACTTGAGGTAATAGGATAGTCGAGATGGGGGAAGGACAGAAATGAGAATAAGGAAAGAAATATCTTGATTGAGGGACTCACTATGGGTTTAGCCGGAAACCTGGCTGTGGTAGTAGGCTGCTTGTTTGTTCATGGCTGCTCAAGCCCCAAATAATCATATAGAAACCATATTATTTGCAATACTGTTTGACCAATAGCTTACGTGTATATCTGGCTAATTCATATCTTAAATTAACCCATTTCCATTAATCTGTGTATTGCCATGAGGCTATGACTTAATGGGTAAAGTTCCATTGTCTTTTTCCTAGTGGGATTACATGGCTTCTCTTCTGATTCCACCTTCTTTCTCCAAGAATTCAGTTTAGTTTTCCTGACCTGCCTCTACTCTACTCTATCATACAGGCCAAGATAGCTTCTTTATGTATTAACCAATAAAAGCAACACATAGACAGATGGACCTCCCAAATCAGATGGCTCTAGAAAAATTCTCAGGAATCCACAAGTATGACCCCAGCAATGACCCTATGCAATAAAGGAGAGGGGGGCCTGAATTGCTCTTGCCCTGTACTCTGATTGAAAAATATCTTAACCATCACCTAGAACTTTCAGCTAGCAACTGATGGAAACAGAAGCAGAAACGTGCATTAGATCACTGGACTGAGCTCCCAAAGACCAGTTGAAGAATGAGAATATGAGTAAAGCAGTCAAGACCATGATGGGTAACCCAATGAAACAGTATTATACTTGAGCTAATGGGAGCACTCCAACACCACATGGACTGGGAAGTCCAAGCATAGAATCAAATTAGTCTCTCTAATGTGGTTGACAGTTGTATGGCTGGGGCAGACTAAATGGCTACTGATAGTGGCACCAGGATTTATCCCCACTGATTGTACTGGCTTTTTGGGAAACTATTCTCTTTGAATGGATACCTTGCTCAGTCCAGATATAATAGGGAGGGCCTTGGACATTTCACAAAGCAATGTGCCTTACCCTATCTGAGGAATGGATGGGGGTGGCATGGCAGGTATGTGGAGGAGATGGGAGGAGGGAAGGGAGTGGGTACTTGGATTGGTATGTATAGAGAAAAAGATAGTTTTTTAAATAAAAATATTTTAAAAGAACACAAAAAACTTAATTTAAACAAATTATCATAGGTAGGCATAATAATTAAATCCAAGAAAGTTAAAGTTAGATAACTGAAGTATATAGAGAAAGGCAAATTTTATATTTGTTTACACAGGGACCTCTATAAGGATATAGCAGTGGGTATCTCAGAAAAGGAGTTATAGATCACAAGGGAGTGAGTGATATATTCAGATAATGAAAGGAAAGAAAGGAACAGCAAAGAAGAAGCTTCAAGGTCTGAGCAGTAATACTTCGTAAATCCTGTATTAAACATAAATTGATGGATACTTCCTGAGAAAAACAAAAATTTAAGGGTGTTTATCAACACTAAGGTGACCTTGGAAAAAATGACAAAGGAAGCCCTTCAGGCTAAAACTACAGGGTTCTAAAATGCAGTAGAAAGGTGTACTAAAAATAAAGCAGCTTGTAACGGTAAATACACAGTGAAATAAATGTTACAATATTGTTACAGTGATATGTAAATCATTTCATCAGACAGAATTCAAAATACAAAAGAATAAGGAAATATAAAATATGGTCATGGAAACAGTATAAATAAAAATAATTTGCAGTATCAATAACATACACAATATGCTGTAGCACTAAAAAATCAGACTATAGGGTTTTATCTGCAATTGGATTTAGGTTACCAGTTTAAAATATATAGTTACAAATAAAAGACTAAGGAGATTAAGCAAACACTGGCACTAAAAATTCATCCATTACCAGTATATTAAATTATAGTACATGAACCCTGAACAAATTCAAAATTTATCACTCATACCATAAATAGACTATAACAAAATATACATGACTAAAAAGATAAATTAGTTGTAAAAATGAATAATTTATAGCTCATCTTCTGTAACTGATATTACTATTTTGAATTGTTGCTTGATTAAAGATTAAAATCAAGACTGAGGAGTTAGCTCAGCACTTATTTGCTGTTCTTGCATAGGTCATGACCTCAATCCCCAGCACATGCCAACTAATAGTCTTCTGTAACTCAGGTCCCTGGAGATTCAAAGCCCCATGCTGAATTTTGTGGCTAATCAGCACACATGTGGTGCATACATAAAAATCCTTGCAAGATAAATTCATACATGACATTGAATTGTACCAAAGAACGATAAAGAAAAATAGAAAATTTCAGTGTTTTAGGCTGTGTCACTAGAAAGCTCAAACCATGTTTTCCATAGCTGACAGAATTGTGAAGTAAAGAGAAGATAAGCTCTCTAAGAATATGGTATCTATGGGGTTCTATCAGAAATTAAAAAAAAATTGTATTGGTTTTTAAAGTTAAGGTAAAATACATCTGATGATTGTCTCCTTATTGAACAAATGAATTAAGTTGTG
Source organism: Arvicola amphibius (assembly GCF_903992535.2). Classification (NCBI taxonomy): domain Eukaryota; kingdom Metazoa; phylum Chordata; class Mammalia; order Rodentia; family Cricetidae; genus Arvicola; species Arvicola amphibius. The sequence goes on along the minus strand of NC_052057.2, from coordinate 29,740,559 downwards.
AGGTATTACTGTAACTCTCCAGATGTTTCACAGATGGCAAGGGCTATATACTTACTTGAGTTATATATTTTAATTTTATTAGAATTTTCAAACATTTTCCCACCTTTTTATATAATGGGGAAGGGTATAATGAAGTTAAAAGTGAGTAGCAAGTCGTATTCTATGTATGATAACTTTTGAAATAGTTTCTCAATCTTCTTACATGAACCCACTGATTTGTCATATTTATATATCATCTTTTTAAATTAGAAACAAAAACATACACTTTAGGTTATCTTTAGGGTCATTTATGATTGTATCACTCACTGACACTATGATATGAGAATTCCTGAACACCTTTAGAAATCATTGCTATTAGCTTAATGGAGCTAAAAGTCAGAAGAGTTGCTGTTGAAGCATCCAGTTCTAACCTGCTTCTCCTGAGAACTGTGTGAACTATTACCAGGAGCATCTCATGGTAATAAAATGATTCTATTTCCTGAGTATTGTTCAAAGTTTTAATAACTTAAATGAATTAACCAGCTTTCAAAGGTCACTTTTCCAATAAATGGCAAATAAAAAAAGGTTAATAAAATGATTCACAGACATTTATTGTTACTTACAAGGGTTATTCTGTCTGACATCTATATGTGCATAATTATAGCCAAGCTTTAAAATCGTAGAAAAAGCTTTTTTCTTTTTCCCAGTCAGCAGAGCAAAGATTATATCTAACTGTGGCATTTTCACATATTTGAGAACAACCTCTCACATAAATGTGCAACTGATACGCTTGAAAATGCTATGGCTGCTATTAGGTATTTTTCTGTTTAGTGATTTTCATTTTGGAAGAGCTGGTTTAGCCTATGATTCATGGTAGGATATTTAAAATAGGAAACAACTTCGAAAGTAAAAAAAGAAAAATTAAATGAACAGCAGCATGACTCTTACCAGTGATAGAATATAACACAAAAATTTAATATCCAATTAAAAGATACAGAAAATAATACATCACATGTTTTATTTATCTTTCTTTCATATCATCTGGGTATGTGCAATAGGGATGACGCCAGTCACACTAACTTTGATCCATGGAAATTTAGTAAAACCCTGGATTTTGAACTTAAATAAATTTTAAATTATACTTTTTAAAATTACTAGTTTTGGGGAATTTGCAACAATGTCCTTCATAAATACCATTGTTTTATTATCTCATTTTTGAAAGATAGGTCTAGAAAATGTTTTAGCACATTTATTTTAAAAATAATAACAATAAAAAGGAAATAAATCCTTTTGTTTTTAATTTTTTCTTTATTTCATATACACAGTTCTTCCTCCTTCTCCTCCTCCTCTTCCTCCCTCTCCTCCTCCTCCTCCTCCTCTTCCTCCCTCTCCTCCTCCTGCCTGAACCTTCTCTCCTCCCCTATATCTCACCCTTAATCAAGTCCACCCTATGGATGAGGGCTTCCATGGGGAGTCAGCAAAGACTGGCACATTAAGTTGGAGAAGTATCAAGGAAAAAACAGAGCAGTAAACCTATCCTCAGACATTTCTTTCTAAAGTAAATATGGAAACACAGGATCTAGAAGTCATTCTAAATGAAAATATAACACATTCTGATAGAAGTTTTAAAAATAAAAGAAGTTATAAGAGAATAAACTACATTTCATTGACTGGATGAAAACCAAAGGTGTTGCCAAAAACGCATTACTATATATAAAATAGAATTTAATCTGTATGTTATATATAAGTCTAAAGAATAATACAAAGGAAAATCATTGTGAGGACAGAGAGAGTTGGAGAATGTTGTACTTGATAATATGTTGCTCTTAATGATGAGTCAGTTAGAACATAGATATTATAAGAAATCCTAATAAATGTTTTTTTGTGATTAAGTGTACTGAAATATCCAATAAAGTGAAATTTATATATTTTAAGTCAAAAGTTATTTTCTTCTTTCATCAAATATTCTTTCAAATAAATATCATCAAACATCAAGTGGATTGCACATATTCAAAATTTAATGAGTTCAATGTCAAGTGACTTGTTTTTGGTGGCGGCAGCAAAAATTAGCCAATACTCAACATATATAAGCAGTTCGGAGTCCAGCATCAAATATCATGAGAAGCAGCAGAAAAGTAATGTCACCACTGCATGATAGAATGGCACAGACTGCATATTTAAAAGACAGATTAGAAATAAGAATTACATGCAGTTCAATAAAAATTAATGGTGACAAATTAGAAACAATCGCGTTTTGCTAGTGTATGTTTGGTTGGTTGCTTGCCAACATACATTATCAAGTATTCAAGACTGACCTCCCACTCATGGTATACGTAGTGGTGACCTTTGAACTTCCATTTTTCTTGCTACCATTTCACAAGTGCTAGGCTCCCAAGAATGCACTACCACAATGTTGAATATTTCATCTACACATTTTACCATCAGTTTAAACATCTTGTCAAAGACCCAGTATAGCAAATAATTTAAATATTTTAATTTAGATTAAAATGGAGACAATCTCTAGTGTTTTCTAACATTTAAAAAAATGTAATTATTTTAATACCTTTGGCTATCAGGTCTTTAAGACATCCTCCGTACAGGCCAACACTCAGTATATTTCAGGCATGTAGTTCTCTAGATGTATGTAATAGAAACCAGTTTACTTCTATCCCATCTGCATACTCCCCATCTTTACCCATACCATCACCCACCTATGGTTTTCTGAGTGCTATATCTTACCAATTCCTTGAGAAGATAAACCTCCTTTCTCATTCCCATCTCATGGCCAAGTTCTGAGTGTTACAGAATCACTGCCTGAGTAGAGACTTTTGCTGCTCAATTCAGGCCGCTCCACCATTCTCTTTGTTGATATCTATTTTTCATAGTTGTTGTTATAGTTATTATTATCATCATCAAAATTATATGTTTCTGCTATTGAAAAACAGTGTACTTAGGATAGAACTAGATTTATGTACAAGTACTTTTGCCCCTAATTGTACTCATGTGAAAACATTATGGGAACATTGTCAGCAGTGTTATTTTGAATACAAAATATCAGCTCAATTGCTTTGAGTGGAAAATCTCTGGTCATTATGTGTGTGTTTGTTATCAAGCAGTTTTCTTTGCTACATTGACTAATAGCACTAATAACAACTATAACAATAGCAACTGTGTACAAGACAGCTCTAAAGAGGGAAAAGAAAATGCAGTGTGGCCATTTACAAAGTTCTGTACGCCAGCATTTACAATCATTTGAGGAAGAAAATAAAAGCAGGAAAAGTTGGTTCAGAGTGCTGAGTTAGAGTGTATTAAAGAAGTTGAAAGTATACACTTAAAATTCTAGCGCTATGACTTTTTTAAAAAAAATTTAACTGTTGTCACAAACTGTTGTTCTATTTTGTAATTAGATGATAAAAACAAATATTAGTGATATATTAAAATAAATGGAAACACTAAATTTGGATGTTTTTAAATTTAATAAAGTTGCTAATGTTTAAAGATATTTAGAATGAATATTGAAATTTAGAACTGCCAACTTCTGAAAATAATGTTACTATTACACAGTAGACCAAAATTACACATTTATATTTTAACCCAAATCTCTTCTAAATACTGAAAAGATCAATGCTGAAAAATGATTTGAAATCAAATATTGAAAATTTTACTTATTGTATTCAAATTAACATTCACAGCAAAAGGCAACATCATCAATACTTCTCATTAAATGCAAGTGAGGAAACTCTTAAGCATACGTAATGGGAAATATAGATTTTCTCTATATTTATTGGAAAATAGCATCTTTCATATTTCTGTTTTACTATGCATCACTTGACCTCAATTTCATGTTACTTTATAAAGATCATGTAAAACCAAATCCCATGCAATCTGAACAAGACATAAGATCTTCTGTGGATTTTGAAGCTTGTCCTAAAGTGATTCTGTTCCTACTAAAATGTGAATCTGTCTGTAAAGACAGACAGACTTTTGCTATTTTCTATGTATTCATCAATAGGATAAAAAATATTTACGAGTTTCTATTATTGGTTATGTTGAAGGTTTTATTTGCATTCTTATTAAATTTCTCTTTCCTCAGATTAGCACATTTTAGTAAATTTTGAAGGTCTAATTGGCCAAAAAATGAGATTTATACAATTTTTGAACATTCTAAACTTTTAGCTTAGGACTCTTATTCCTTGATGCTCTGACAATGTAATTGTAGTGATGAATATTGTAAGGATTTTATTTCTGTGTAGTTCTGCAGGACTGAATACAGCAGATATCAGTGGCCTCTAGTTTGACTGTAATATGGCTTTCCTTTAATAAACTACATAGTATGACTTCACATACTTCCTATTGCTACCCTCAGGTTTGACATTATATTTTGAAACAGAAATAATGCCTCTGAAACCCAAAGATACACATCCAAAGAAAGCCAAAGATACACATCCAAAGATATACCCAAAGATAAACACCCAGTGAAACCCAAAGATACACATTCAAAGGACCACATGCTGGTTGTTAATAGTTTCTATTGATATATGCAAAATGGACTTTATTCTTGTCTATAATACCATTTGACATATTCATATTTCTTTTTTTTTCAGTTTATTTATTTTTTATTAAAAATTGCCATCTCCTCCCCTCCTCCTCTCCCTTCCCTCCCCTCCCCTCCACCCACACCCCCACTCCCTCCCTCTTGAGGACAAACAGCCATCAGGGTTCTCTACACTATGTTGAGTCCAAGGTCCTCCCAACTCCCCCCAGGTCCAGGAAGGTGAGCAACCAAACTGACAAGGCTCACACAGAGCCCGTCCATGTCGTAGAGACCAAGCCCATCGCCATTGTCCTTGGCTTCTCGGTCAGCCTCCACCATCAGCCACTTTCAGAGAGTCCGATTTGGTCGCATGTTCCATCAGTCCCATTCCAAGTGGACTTGGTGGTCTCCCATTAGTTCTGTCCTGCCGTCTCAGTGGGTAAACGCATCCCTCATGGTTCTGACTTTCTTTCAGCATGGACGGGCTCACTGTGAGCCTTAACCTTCACCTGGCAATGGATGGAGATAGAGACAGAGCCCCACATTGGAGCACGGGACTGAGCTCCCAAATTCTGATGAGGAGCAGAAGGAGAGAGATCATATTCATATTTCTTTATCTCCCTGTTCATGTCACCTGCCATCCATTTATCTCCCACAATTCTTCTGTTTCTGTCCTAATTTCTCCTTTTAAAACAAATTCATAGTAATTATCAAAAATGTCTTTCTGAATCTGGGTAATTTGTTTACCATAATAATCTCAATATGCACATACTTTCATGCTGACATATAATTAACTTAGAACTGAATGAACTCCATCATTCTTGTGCTTTTGTTTGTATGTGGTGTTTATGTGTATGTGAGAGAGAGTAAGATAAAGAGACAGAGAGAGAGGAAGAGAGATATTCCCTTCTTCCATTCATCTGTTAATTATGTCAGTTAGTTTCATAATGGTCCTATTGGAAGTATATCAAGACAAAATTGGACAAAAAAAGATGATTTTACTAGTTTTCCATTTTCTGAACTATGTTATTTTTTTCTTTATCTCTAAAGCTATATCAAAACACATTTTTACCACTGTCATCAACACATCTAATTCATATGACAATATGCTCATTAAAATTTCACCCCCAAATTAAGACACTCACTGTCTAATTATATTCACTAACTTTAGAAAGCAGATTTCATATGAGGTATGCATTTCAGTTGAATTAGTTTGCGATTTGTAAGTTCATGGTATTTTGTGAGGTTTATAAAATCTTTTTTATTTTAACTCTTTAAAATTACTTCTTCCCATTGCTCTCAGCCTTTGGGCTAAGATCAAGTGCAAAATTACTTCTTTCCAAATCTATTACAGATTTTTAATGAAAATGAATATGCATGAAAGTGAATAGAGAAAAAAAAGCCATTATTCTAAACCAGAATCAGAATGAGATGGGCATGGGAAAGACTAAATGAGAAAATCAGATATTCACATTCTTACCCTTTCATTAACATTTGAATTTCATTTATAATGGACCTCGTGCATTCTTCTTGGTTCGTTTGAATATCAAAAGAAGGTCACTTCATATTTTGATGATAATCTGCAAGCACTTCAATATCGTGAGAAAGAAAATCAAACATACTTTTAATAGTTTTCTTTTAAATCTCGGTTTAGGTTTATGTGTAGCGGGTATAAGCATATGAGTGCAGATGCCTGCTGAGGTCGCAAGGTGCTCGGCTCTTTCCCTGGAACTGAAGTTGTAAATGACTGTGAGACACCTGGTGACAGGGATTTAATTGGGGTGCTCCGCAAGAAGAGAATATGCTCTTAATCACTCACCAGGTCACCTCTCCATCCCACCATAAACATTATTGTTATTTGAAGTTGTGAGTCCAAAATTTCAAAGCTACTACAGAAAAACCCTGTTAATGATGTTGCTTAAAATTAAGGATTCATTCTCCAATATAATGCTTACATTCATGGTAACAATAACTAAAAGATGGGATTTCTCTCTATTGTTTATCATCTATATCCAATTAATGAATGACAACTTCTTGTTGTTAGACTTGGTGGGCAAATGCTCTTGCCCACTGAGCCATTTCACTGGCTCAAATTTACATTTTAAATATCTTTCTTATACATCCATGACTGTCTATATTTGCTATCCTTGAACTAATTCAAAAATTAATAGTTTATTCTTGGTCTACTATGATTACCAGCTAACTGGTAATCAAATTCCCCTCTGGTTCCATTCTTATTCAATTCCAAAGTGAAATTAGAAACTTTAGTTGAAGAAGACATGACCTTGATCCAACCCTCTTTTCAAAACAGCTCTTTTCTGAGTCTCTGTCATTCCAGCATTCCCAATTTCCCTCCTTCCAGACCTTACAGTGTTTAAGTTCTGTCATTCTCTTATGTAAGACAGTTGCATTGTTTATGGAATCTTCTCTGTCAGATATGTTGTTCTTGTTGGTGTAGTTTTTTTAAAAAATTAATATTTCAAATCAATAACAGTATCCTGGGCAGCAGTTTTAAATTCTGTGATTTTTTTTTCTGATAATGCATGACCTTCATTGTCTATGCTCTGAATTAGCCCAAACATGTCCTTAATAATATCCAATTTTATAATATTCAGGTTATGAAGCTTGCGCATTTCTAATGTTTGCACATTATTGGATGCTCATAGAGCAGATGAAGTTTAAAACACCAGTGAGCTAAGCGGCAGTGAAAGGTGTCCTACTGTATGTACATTATGATTTAATACAACGAACACAAAATTTATTATTTATTACAAAAATTCACATCTACACAGAGACACTATACTAAATTACGATATATTATACTTTAATTGTTATTTTTTAAAATAATGTCTTAGATACAAATAGAGGCAAATTTCAGGGAGATGCAACATAGTATGTAAACGAGAGAACTGTGTATTGAGTTTAAGTTTAAGCATGTCATGCTGGCAAAGGAATACCAACGAGGACCTATAGAGCATGGTCATTCAGAAGGAATATTACGAACAAATTCGATGGATAGTGGCAATCCATTCAGGATAATCAGGATTCATAATAAAATAATGGTTGATTATAATCAAATAGTCAAAATTAAGTTTTTATAAATCAGTTCATAAATAAAGTTGAATAACTCCAAATACAGTCTTCAAATCCTGTAACAATCGATTTGTTTGTTAGCATTTTACCGAATATACTGTAGACAAAACAGAATATAATTATATTGACATAAGTTATGTGAAAAGTTATGCAGTTCCTTCCATTATGTAGGCAAAAAAAATGTAAGCAAATATTTGAGAGTTTTTTTAGAAACTGAATAATATACAAATGTTTATTGAAGGATTTTGATGCTGTTTTCTCAATGTTTTATTCAGTCAAGATTTTAACATCCAAGTTTGTTTATTATTGAACAATAGATAAGATAAGACCACTCCATTTAACCTGTTATTTCAGAAATTCTTCTTAGAGCAAGAGCCTCCATGTGACAAATCTTCAGCTAGGCATCACAGATTTACTTTTTAATTGAAAATAGATTCTTCTTTCATGCAATGCACCCTCACTGCAATTTCCCCTCCCATGACCCTTGCCAGCTCTCCTACCTCCCCATGATCTACCGCACGTCTGTTTCCTCTTCAGAAAAGAGCAGGTCCCCAAGAGACAGCAGTCAAACAGAAAAAAAATAAGACAAACTAAGATGAGAAAAAAAATCTTAATATTAAAGCTGGACAAGGCAACCCAATAATAGGAAAAGAGTCCTACGAACAGGTAGGGGAGTTAGAAATATACAACTGTTTTCATGGTTAGGATTCCCACAAACCAGCAAGCTAACAGCCACAAAATATATGCAGAGGACCTACTGTAGACACCTGAAGCTCCGTGTTTGCTGTCTCAGTCTCTGTGAGCCCAATTGAGTACTGTTTAGTTGATTATGTGGACCAAATTCTAGAGCCCTCCATCCCCTCTGTCTTGCACAATCTTTCCTCTCCCTCATTCCAATGGCAGGGTTCTGCGTATTCACTAATAAGTGGACATTACCAGTTAAGTAAAGGATAATCAATCTACAATAAACATACTCAGAGAGGTTACATAAAATGGAAAGATCTATGGGGGCTGTATGGAACTCCCTGGAAAGAAGAAATAGAATAAAATATGCAGCAGGACTAGCACTGACAGAGATGAGAATAGGAAGAATAGGGGGAGGCATGAATGGAGAGAGCGTTGGGAGAGACAGCTAGAATTGGGGAACGTTGGGGAGGGTATGAGGAAACCTAGTGCAGTAACATCCTGGAATCAATGAGAGTACCCCGAGCGAGGACTTCTATGGAAGGGGGATACAGATTTTGAACTGGATATCTTTTGTAGCCATGGAGAGAATGCATTTGGTTGAGTTGGCAGAGAGGGTCCCGTGGAGATTCTTAGACAAGGCAGATATATACTAGGACATAAGGCTACTCTCTGAAAACTGACAACAGGATATTGCTGTTCACTTAAAGTGGTAAGGTCAAGCTGGTGCATGAATGGAGTTTTGACCCTGACAATCCAGGTTTGGGGGCTGGAAGATGTACTACATGCTACAGAAAGAGAAAGAGAAACATGGACACCAAACCAACCAAAAACCATCCCTCTACAATCTGCCCTGTCTTCACAATGTGCTAGTGCAATGGTGGAACAGAAAGTGTGGTAGTGTCCCTTTAATATTCGGTTTAGATTAAAGCCCAAGTCATGCCATGAAAGGTAGCCTACGCCCTATATTGCCAGGCTGGCCAGGAACCAGACACTGGCTAGCCTAGAAACCTGGGGTAAAACCAAACAAAACTGTTGTGGGATAATTCTCTTATGCACTGTAAAGATTTGTCAGTCAAAATGGTTTAATAAAAGGCAGTAGCAAAGCAGAATGTGTAGGCGTGGCAACCAGACAAAGAGAATTCTGGGAAGAAGAAAAGCAAATTCACAGTCACCAGCAAAACACAGAGGAAGCAAGATGAGAATGCCTCACTGAAAAATGTTACCAACCCACGTTGCAAGCATATACAAGAATTATGGGTTAATTTAAGTTGTAAGAGCTATTTAACAGGAGGTGTGAGCAACTGAAAAATCAATGAAATGAAATGATTCCCAATGAATCATTTATACTCATAGACTATTATTATAGAATCATTATACTCATAGATTGATCACATGTCCAATCATCAACAGAGGGGCTGTCTCTGGCAGCAGATGGGAAGGGGTGCAGATATCCACAACCAGTAATTATGCAAAGAGAGAGTGTATATTGGTGGCATCATGTATTTAAATAAGAAGTTAATTGTTCTTTTTTCTTCATGTGTGATCTGTTGAATGATAAAAAAAAACTGCACACAAAACTTACAAACAAGACAGTCTAAATGTGATCTGATAAAGGGCAACAACAACAGACATGTCAAACTGGGTGGCAAAAACCCACAGGATGTCAGACATGCACAAAGGCCTTCGGGCAGCCAAAAAATGCTGAGAGTGGGAAAATTGGTTGTCATATACCTAATGCTCGGGATTTATGTGTTAGTGGCACTGGTCACACTGAGGAGCAAATGTCTGGAAATATGCATGTATATGCATACACATACATATTACATTATATACATATCACACACATAAATACATCATATACATATACACACATACATATATATAAAGAGACATACACATACATGTATGCACATAGCAACAATTGTAGTAAAAACAGGCTACGAATTTGAAAGGAACAAATGAGTAGTATATAGAATGGGGGTGTTTGGGGAGTAAATGGAGTATAAATTAATGTAATTATGTTATAAATTCAAAAACAAAATAAATTTAATAATAATAACAAATTTAAAATAGCAATTCGTGTCATTTAATCTTAATAAATAAGAGAGAAGAGTATGTGAAAAGTGTCTTAGAACTATAAGCTTCTTGCAGCTACCTAATGGAGAGTCCTATTTTTTTCTCTAGTAAGGTAACAGAGTTCAAAGATTGTCATTTGAACTTCCCTAGGCAATTTATTTTACCTGGTTTTACATGACTTTGATCATCTGTTTCAGATGATGGGTGACGAGAGGGTAGAAAATGCAGTTTACATTGTTATATTTGGTGAAACCATAAAGATACCATAATATTAAAATAAACTTTTCTTGAATGATAAAAAGAATTAAAATAGACCTAATCTACATAGGAAGTAGAAAAAAGACAAGATCTTCTGAATAAATTGGGAGCATGGGGACCTTGCAGGAAAGTTGAAAGGGAGGAGAGAGACAGAGAGGGGAGCAGAGAAAAATGTAAAGCTCAATAAAAATCAATAAAAAATTTAAAAATGTATAGCAAAAACATGACACATTCATATTAGTCTTCCCAGAGATATATTTGGAAATAGGTACAGACAGATATGATAGGAGTTATTCAATAACTAGAAAAGGTTGAGGGAACTTTATTATTTTGCTGATTTACCATAAATGAATAGTAAGGGAAGAGAATATACAAAGGATTAAAGTCAGTTATGAACTCTGATAATGTAATGAAATGTTTCCTCCTTCTTGTTCTTGTACTAAAACTGCCATGAAATGTATACCTGAGAGGTCAGCCACTGAGCTTGGGAAACAGAATACATAAAGGGTTAGAATTAGCATACTCATAATATTTGACTATATTCTATATTCTGGTGACTTAATAGAAGGCAGAAAGTTCTCTAAGATTAATGACGATTTCACAATATTAAGGATCAGTGGTTAGTGCAGAGTCCAGTTGCCAGTTCTCACAATGGATGACACACAATTATCTTTAACTCCAGATTGATGGAATTTAATGCCAAACCTGGACATCTGTGGGTGCTAATTAAATAATCATTGCTTAAGTGTATTCTACTTTACAGCAGTATTTGCTTCTGTGATATTACAAAATGTAACATATTTTATATTTGTTAACAATGTGATTTTTTTCAAATTTATTTATCTTTGATTATTTAAGATAATTTGCTTTTATTTATGTGCATTTGTGTACACCATCTTATCTGTTTGTGCAATGCATGAATACAGTATCTATGGAAGCCAGAAGAGGGTATCAGCAACCCTAGAATGATAATTACAGCAGTCTACGAGCAGCCAAATAGATGCTGAGAGCAGAACACTAATTCCCTGCAAGAGTCACAAGGTCTCATAAGTGTGGTTTTACCTTTTGAAATTCTATTTTATTTTTAACAGTTATTCCAAGAAATTGAGAAAACCTTAAAATTTTACATTTTTGCATTATTTGACAAATAGACTATATGTTAAAAGAAATTTCATAAGAGTTAGAACATCATTATGATTTTTAAGAAATTATTTTATGTGGAAGTGTAGGCCAAATAAACCATCCCCCCGCCAAAAAATAAGTTTAGTGCCTCTGAATGAGTGTCTCTCATGGAGCTCCAATTTGGGCCAGTGACAGCCTCAAAAAAATAATGGAGCATCTTGAAGGACCCCTAGACTGTAGAGGTGATCTCCGTTCTTTAATACACGTTTTCATTTTCAGACATTTATAGTGGTTACCATATAGTGACTCTAGCATAATCTCAAATTCTAGTGTACAGCACTTAAGCATGCTAAGAACTCCATGAGAGGTGCCCTTCTGTACAGAGAGCAAAAGATCATCTTTAATTTAAAAATAGAGTAATGTTTAGGGGGCACTGGGGCAACACAGCTTGCTCAGTTTCCCTGAGTCCTGTACTCTGAACCGCTCTACTGGCTTTCCAATACTCAATAGTAGTAAGCATTATATCAAATAATGTTTAATTATTTTTCTTGGGTTTCTCTTTCCCAAATGAGGCTCACACATTATCACATAATGCTCCTACTGCACAAATCTCTATGTTCTCTTGATAAATGTGATTTTTTTTTAAATATAGAGCCAAATAAGATCATAGAAGTGGCCAAAATTTAATTGTATAATTTAGTCCTTTATTCTTCGGGTTGAGGAAATGACCATTTGAATATCAGAAAAAAATATTATTGAGCTGGCAGTTTAAAAGGAAGTGAAATAAGACAGTTAAAGAGGAAAGGAGTTCTGTCTCTATCTCCATCCATCGCCAGGTGAAGGTTAAGGCTCACAGTGAGCCCGTCCATGCTGTAGAGTTCACATTCATTGCCCTTGTCCTTGGTTTCTCAGTCCTCCTCCACCGTCAGCCTCATTCAGAGAGCCCGGTTTGGTCCCCTGTTCCAACAGTTCCATTCCAACTGGACTTGGTGGTCTCCCGTTAGATCTGTCCCACTGTCTCAATGGGTAAACGCACTCCTCACGGTCCTGACTTCCTTGCTCATGATCTCCCTCCTTTTGCTCCTCATCGGGACCTTGGGAGCTCAGTCCGGTGCTCCTATGTGGGGCTCTGTCATTTTCTCCATCCAATGCCAGGTGAAGGTTCTATGGTGATATGCAAGATATTCATGAGTATGGCAATAGGATCTGGACATTTCTGGCACCCTCTCCTCAGCTGCCCAAGGACCTAGCTGGGGGCGTCCTCTGGACACCTGGGAACCCCTCTAGAGTCAAGTCTCTGCCAACCCTAGAATGGCTCCCTTAAGTAAGATATATAATTCCTTGTTCCCATATCCACCCTTCCTATACCCCAACCATCCTATTCCCCCAAGCTCTTCCCATCCTCCACTTCACACTTTTCTTGCCCCATTCCCCCCTCTCCCCATCCCACCCCACCCCTATGTTCCCATTTTTTGTCCGGACTGAGCTCCCAAAGTTCTGATGAGGAGCAGAAGGAGAGAGAGATCATGAGAAGAAAGTCAGAACCATGAGGGATGCGTTCACCCACTGAGACGGCAGGACCGAACTAATGGGAGACCACCAAGTCCACTTGGAATGGGACTGATGGAACATGCGACCAAATCGGACTCTCTGAAAGTGGCTGATGGTGGAGGCTGACCGAGGAGCCAAGGACAATGGCGATGGGCTTGGTCTCTACGACATGGACGGGCTCTGTGTGAGCCTTGTCAGTTTGGTTGCTCACCTTCCTGGACCTGGAGGGAGTTGGGAGGACCTTGGACTCAACATAGTGTAGAGAACCCTGATGGCTCTTTGGCCTGGAGAGGGAGGGAGTGGGAGTATGGGTGGAGGGGAGGGGAGAGAAGGGGGAGGAGGAGGGGAGGAGATGGCAATTTTTAATAAAAAATAAATAAACTGGAAAAAAAAAGAGGAAAGGAGTGAGGACCTAATTGAATAATTTGGCAAAAAAATTCAGCTCAGGCAGGAATTTGTGGATATAAAAAGATAAATATCAAATAGAAACCATAGCAATACAGAGAGAGAGAGAGAGAGAGAGAGAGAGAGAGAGAGAGAGAGAGAGAGAGAGAGAGAGAGAGAGAGAGGGAGAGAGAGGAGAGAGAGAGAGGAGAGAGAAAGAGATTCATTAAGTGCAGTTCAAGCAAAAAAGAAATAACTAAAATGCTGTTAGGTTCGGGGGTTTTATGGGATTCCTTGTGAAAATATATGTCACTGCATCTATGTGTTTCTTGCGATTTTTTTCTTTGGCTAGTTTTCTTGTTTCTTTGTTTTGTTGTATTCCTATTTGCTTGATTTGATTTATCTTTATGTTATTATGGTCTTGAAAAAAGGTGTAAATCTGGATGGGAGGGGAATTGGGAGGAAGTGGGAAGAGAAACAGAGGAGAAACCTTAATCAGAAAATATAACATAAGAATCTATTTTCAATAAATGAAATAAGAAAGAAAAGAAATATTTATTTTACTATTGAACTGTTGCAAGGCCATAATACTTTGACCACAGACAGATGGAGGAAATAATAAAATAATATGGAGCCTGAGAAATGTGAGAGTCAGGGAGTTTACAATATGCAGTGTTAGAGAACATTCAGCATAAATAATCAAGTGTGGATGGAAGAGCTGTACCGGTATACAGGATATATTTCAAAATTAGAAAACAAATACAATAAAGAGCTTAAGTAATTGTAGCATTTCCCTCATCTCTCAGAAGGAATTGATGTGTGGAACGGAAAATGAAAAAAGATACCCAAGTGTTGCAATTGTTTTGCTATTCGAATTTTTATATCTAAGTAAAATGAACTGTATTTTGTGTTCTGTCCACTAAAGCACCAGCTTTATATTTAGGAAAATTAAACTTATCTCTTCAATCATAAAAAATCAAGAACTCTTGAATTCACTTACTGAAAATATTTCCTAAATCTGCATATTTGCATTTTAGAAATTTCTAAGGATGTCAACTATTACACTAATGCCAGGTTGAGATATATTTGGGAATTTGCATATTTCTTTTCCTAAGAGTCATAATTCACTTTAATTGCAGTATGTTTAGATGTTTTGGAAGTGCATGTTTTAAAATGTTTTCCAATTTCATTTGAAGCATGTTATTAGAAATATACATAAATCTAGAATCACTTGTGAAAGATTTATCTACATAAGTCAGCTGTGAGGCCTTGCTGATCAGCTGTTGCAGTCTACCATGGCCTGGCAGCTCTACCCAAGCACCACAAAGTGGAGGACTCCCCTCCAACAAGGTTTTCTTCTCTCTAACTGCCCTTATTTGGATAAGGTCTCCATGCTTGGAGGCCTGTCCTTATCTGAAAGCTTTGCCTAAGTCTGGATGCTTGACTTATCTCTTGACTCTTGACATTGCTCCCTGCTAGTACTCCCCAATATATACAAGTGACCCCAAAAATTCTCCTAGGGAACTCCTACAACTAATAATCTCCTTCAGTGATGTTTCATGGTAAAAGATGAACTCAAAAATATAAATCAGTATACCTCCTTAAAGAGATGATAAAAAGGTTGAAAAAGAAATCAGAGAAACATCACCCTTTACAATAGGCACAAATAATATAAAATATATTAGGTTAATCTGAGCCAAAGAAATGAAAGACTGTAAAATCCCCTGTGCTCAAGATTGTCTTTAAACCTCTCAGTACATTCTTGTTGACCCACATCAAAGCTAGGCCACTCTCTTAACTGGCTGGAATGTTACTGGTAGGCTGTCTTGTTAATGTGCAGGTGAGACAGCCACCTTGAGAGCAGAAATTCCCAATTTCTTCAGTGTCTAAAGTAAGCTCTTTTTGTTTCAACTTACCACAAATAAATATTTCCTGAAATGTGTAGAAATGCACATACAATAATGACATGAACGATGTGTCTAATGGAGTTCAAAGAAGGTCCTTTTATCCTTCTATCTTTATTGCTATCTAATATTGCTTCTGTCAAATATTGCTAGATTTCATTCTTACCACAACAAAAAGATGTCAATGATCCCAAATGAAATAAAACTAGACCCCACTTTCTTATTAATTTTTTTTCTATTGGAGTGACAATTGCTACAATCATGTGCTCTATGGCTTAATTTCTTGACTTCTAATATAATTACTGCTAGTTGTTTTGACAATATTTGGCCATTTGGTGTATGGAACAGGCATCTATTAAAGTTCATACTCTAGCACCCAGAAGTAATGGGTTAATTTGTGTATGCCCAGGCATCAAGACTGAGGGTTTAACCTCATAGAATAGCAAATACAAAGCCCTGTATTTAGTCTTTTGTATACAAAGTAAATTAGTAAATGAACACTTCTAGGATTAGAGAGAGGATACTTAATAGATTGTATCACTTTTGCAGAGAACTCGAATCCGGTTTCCAGAAACTGTCTTAAGGGGCTCACAACTGCCTGAAATTCCAGCCCCAGGAGAACCATCACACTGCATTCTGCTGCTCTACATGTGCATGTGGTCACAGAAAAGCACACAAGCACACTCAAATACAATTAAAAACAAATCTTCAAAAACCCTCAAAATCCAGCATAATTTATTTCTTGAGAATTTATAAGATGGCTTTCCTTATTTCGTATGTATAAAACAATAAAGAATCCCCATTAAAAAGCATTGACGCAATCACTGAGCATTTAACTTAACAAAATAATACATGTTCTATTTACATGACATTATTAAAAATTCTCACCACTATACTTAGATTTGTGGGAGTAAAAGTATTGTAGTCTTATTATGAAATGAGCAGCGTGTTGAACAGGTTTCCCATGGTTTTCTCTTAAAGTTCTGGGAATTTTTAAAGGTCAGCAACCAGCTGGCTTGTCATTTGATACACAGGTGAGTTGAAATAAATCAACACCAGGATTGGAAAATATTTTTAAATGAGAATTGTGCAGTGGAAATCCAACAGAGAAGCCTTTATGTCTTTAGATGCCTGAAAATATAAGGGGAGGTAAATGTTTTGAAAAATATCTGTAGGGTGCTCACCGGTAATACACTGCAAAAATATAATTTGTAAAAATATGACACAAAGGATTTATGTAGCATTCATAATGTAGCTCTTTATCTTATGAGCAATTACCCATTGCCTAGGGCATTGCTGTAAAAGGCCTAAGTCCATATAATGGGGCCCCCGTTGAGCTGTTTGAGAAGAGAATTCTCCTAGCACCATGAAATAAAGGAACAAAGCCCTTTCTACTCAGAACCCAAAAAATATCTAACTTGCTAGATTAGTTTGGACTCTTTTCCTGGGCCTGTCACTGTAGGTGTGAAGATTTGAAAAGACCTCAAGTTCACTGCTTTAAGAATATATAACCACATCAATGTTAAGGGAAAGAGAAACATATCTCCATCAATTGAAAAGAGGAAAGATATACTGAAATCATCATATTGTAATAAATGCAAGTGTAACTGAACTGAACTATTTGAACTATTTATAGTAAAGTACTGGAATGAGAGATTTCTCAATTAAAAAAAATAAATATAATATTCTTATTTAATTCTCTCTCAAGATATGTGTGTGTGTGAGTGTGTGTGTGTGTGTGTGTGTGTGTGAGAGAGAGAGAGAGAGAGAGAGAGAGAGAGAGAGAGAGAGACAGAGAGAGAGACAGAGAGAGAGAGAGGAGAGAGAGAGAACAGGGGCTTATGGAGGCTAAAGGAGAGTGTCAGATCCTGTGGGATTGGAGTTCCTGTGGTTGTGAACCACATGATGGGGGTGCTGTGTACTGAAGTGGTTCTCTAAGAACAGCTAGTGTTTTTAACTGTGTAGCCATTTTTCCCTTCCTAAAACATGATTGTTTTAAAGTTATACATGTTGTCAAAAACTGTAAGATTCATTTCAATATCCAAGTTGCTGAAGTTTCAAACAAACATTTTTTTAATGTTAGGAAGTTATAAAAAATTATTTGTCTGTTTTAGATTTCAATTCTTTCCATCTACAATTCGCGTCACATAGCTAGGCAAATACTAGAACCCATAGCACCTCAAGACATGAGTGACTCCCTTGATGATCAGAATTGACAGGAAACATCTCAACAATTGTCATTGTTGTGGTCCTACTTTGGGCAAAGAGTTCAGTAAACCTATAGAGCACATAGCACAAAGGCATTTAAAAAACAAATAGTATGTTTTCCCTATTCAAATATTCAGTCACGTGAGAGACAGCTTCTGTGTGTCACAATTAAGCTTTCTTCAGTCACTCAATTTACTTGAAGATGGTCTTTATCAAATTGTTGACTTTCAAAAATTTTTCATGTATACGAATTGTCCTTAATTTCCTTGGCTTTTGAAGTACAATATTTCATAATTTTAGTGAGATAATGTTTATAAAATGTTTAATATTATTTGGAAATAGACTATTGTTATAATTAAAGTTAAGCACAGTTTTTAATTTTAATATATATCATTAATATTTTTATATAGATTTCTGATAGTGAAATCTTTCTGATGGAAATTTTTCATTACATAGTAAGTACAGATACAAAAGAAACCTACGGCATATTTGCAGATACATCGGTGACAACTACATCCATGTTTGAAGAAATATTAATAGTAGCTGTCTTTTAGGAGAGACAGGAAAATCCCTTCTCTCCTCCAGGATTTTATCTCACTCATTTGCAGCTAAAAGACGTTGACATTTTTATTAATAGTTTAATGAACAAAATTCAATTGTATTATATGAAGTGTATACGTATATAAGAAATAAAAATTACTAAGTAGTAATCATTTGACAATAACAAAAACTCAGCAAGCTCAATTGTCTAGTCAATACTGCGCAAAGAATGTTATTTCATTCAACAAGGGAGGTGGCAATACACACACATTAATTTGCCTTCTTGCTTTATAGTTCTCTAAGTGATTCCATTGTTTGACTTCATTTTTTTGATTATTTTATGAAATGTTAACGGAATATCTTACTGTTTGGAGAACATTAAGGATTATATATTAGCAAACATTATAAGAGAATCAAGATAAATTTCTATTAAATGATACTGTAGTTTGGATTTACAATTGTATAAATAATGGAGTCCTTTTTGTTTGCTTTTGTTTGTTGTTGTTTTCTTTTTAGTATGGGAATTAATAAATATGCAGCTTTCAGAACAGCAAATTTTCCAAAGTAAGCATTTATCCTGAAATTAAACTTGGGATGTAAATATTTCAAATTCTTGTTTACTTGAGTAATGAAAAATATTTCTCATTCATTAAATATGAAAAAATTAATCTAACTTACTAGGACTCACTTAGAAAATTTGAATTTCAAATAGATAAGCCCATGTTTGATTCTTTACTTTTGCCTATTGGCTCCTTCTCTCCCTACAATATCCAGAGTTAATTTCAGACTGATGTATTATCTGAATAAGTTCCTTCTTTGGCTGACTGATTCTGTTTTCAAATCTTCTTCGTCCCACATTCCACATTTACTTCCTTTAACATTCCTTGATATTTTGTTCCTCTTTACTTCTTATTTGTATTTAACACATACTAAGTAAATAAATGAAAAACATTCAGAATCAATAAAGTCCAGGCAAGAATGGCTTTACATCACCCAGGGACAGTTCAAACTGAAAATTCAGGGCCCTATGTTCTAAGCCCATTGATATTTCCACTTGACAACAAGGAATTAATAACATGCCTTCTGTGTATATTTCCCCCTGTGGAGTTCCAAACAAAAACACCATAAAGTTAAGCTGCTGAGAAATCAGTGTTGGGCATACACAGTGGAACTCATCACATCATTCTAGGTGGATGATGTGCTCTTATCCTGCCTGAATTGTCTAAATGGTGGTGATTGTTGCTCAACATTTTCTGTCCTGTTCCGTAACTACAGTTCCTGCAAAACATCTCCAGACAAACAAAAACATACCCCATTTTTTTTCTTTTTCACAAAAGAATTTATTCTACTATTCAGGAAAATCCAGGACCTAAATAGCTTTTATACCTCCTTGTGTAGGGAATATATGTAAGTTGGACATAAAACACTGATTTATATTATATCCACAGCCAGTCATGTGCTTTGAAAATATTGAATATCTTCACATGCAGTGACATACAAAACCATAATGATGTACATTATGGAATATTAAGATATGTTACATTTGTTTATGATACGGAAGGTTTAAGGACACAAAGATGTGCTGCATTCTTTTATGGTGCATTTGTTTAACTCTGTGAAGCTTTGTTATGTTGCTTGTTTAAAACACATGATGATCTAATAAAGTGATGTACAGCCAGTAGCAAGGCAGGAGAAACGATAGGAAGGGCTGGTTTGTAGAGAGAATAAACAGAAGAAGAAAAAGAGGGATTAGGAAGCAAAAGAGATCAAAACATGAGAAAAGAAGAGGTCAGTCACCCAGCCACATAGCCAGTCATGGAGGAAAAATACAGAAATAAGAAAAGGAAAAAGGCCAAAGTCAAAGGGTAGATGTGATAATTTAAGAAAATCTTGCCAAAAACAAACTAAGCTGAGGCCTTGCATTTATAAGTAAGAATAAGCCTTCATGTGTGACTTATTTGGGACTGGATGGAGGGGTCCCAAAAGTGCAAAGAGAAAAATGACCAACTACAGATGTACATTCAACACCAGATAAGTAGCTCAGCATCTATAATTCATTTGTTATTTTTTATGTTTAAGGACTTGTGAAAGTATTTAAAAACCTTTCTAATTTTTATTTTAACAATATTTGATTTATTTGATAATATCCTTTCCCCAACTCCCCTCCTGACCACTTTTCACTCCTCACCATTCATTCCTACCCAGTTTTGATATTTCTTTTCTTTATTTTCTTTCTTCATTGAACGTAGTTTGTGTTTCTCAAATAATTTTAGGAATAAAGCCTGGACTTGTGTGTAATTGACTTACTAGGAGTCATATAATTAATAAAAATTCATTGTCCTTATTCCAGGAGCTATGAATTCTTTGCTAGCGTCAGTAATAACTCCATAATTTTTCTTCTGCAAGCTTTTATAGGACTTACAGTTAAGCCAGCTGTTTAGATAGTCTCCTCTGCCCATCATCCCTTGCAAAAGGATCTTCTGATGCTTGTAAGTTTCAGGAATTTACTGAGACTTGTGAGTTGTTTAATTTTGTTTTACGTAGTCTCCATCCATGATGGAATGTTTGAATTCATAGAAAATTGCTTCTGAACAAAGGCATATCTCATGGCCTCGCCAGGTATTAAGAGAGCAGAAAAAAAATCTTTCTCCAAGAAAGTTATTTCAAAAGGGAGTCCTATTGGCAAAGTGGTCCACCCTGATTGCAGAACTTTCACATTATGCTAAAATTTGTTAAGAACTAAGAAGAAAGTCTGTGACTTTGCCCAGACCTAACAAAGCCTATCATCAGAGTTATATACTTAGCAACAAATTATTATATTCTAATTCATGCTTATTACTTTCTTATATACATATTATACACACATACCCCCCACAGACTATAAAAGATGTAACTTAGTTTTACAGGGTATAAGGAAAACACAGAATAGATCAGAATGACCTTAAATTTAATTTACAAATTTAAGCAGTGTAAGCACTTGTCTGTAGCGTTGTATTTATCTTTGTTTATTTGCTTTGTTATTTAGGACATTTCTCTAACTAGGAAATGTACAGTAAGTTAGATATTTTCCACCCCAATAAAGGAAAGAAATAAAATAATTCTTATAAAAATTAGACTGTGGAATGCAATCACAAGAAATTAAACTTGCTAACTAGGCCATTCTCCCAGAAGGCCTGATGCCTTCGTTTTTGTCTGTAATACTGTTTCTGTAAAATTTGCCTATATTGAGAGCTTCTTAAATCTGACCCAAAACTATAGCTGAAATTCTTAATTTATATGACTTTTTTTCCATACAAAAAATATACAGTATTTGTCTATTGATTGTATTGAGTGTGGTCTCAACCAAATAAACTATAAATAATAATAAGCTGAATGAAAGTTGTAAGTCCTGGACAACAAAAATATTTATATATCTGAGAACCCTGGTATGCTGTATGAAAGATTAAATTTCTTTGCTGTATAAAATGATTATATTTCTTCCTTGCTTGATTTTCCCACTGAATTTTCTGTTTCTTGTTTTAAATTACTTCTCCTATATCAAACACTTTTTGTTACATAAATGGCTACATTTCATTACTATAACAAGATTTTTCAAAAATACCACTTAATTCAGTTTTGTGTAACAATAAGGTACTTTATTTTTTGTTTAAATGGTTGGATATGGTGGTCTCCCGTTAGATCTGTCCCACCATCTCAATGGGTAAACGCACTCCTCACGGTCCTGACTTCCTTGCTCATGATCTCCCTCCTTTTGCTCCTCATCGGGACCTTGGGAGCTCAGTCCGGTGCTCCTATGTGGGGCTCTGTCATTTTCTCCATCCAATGCCAGGTGAAGGTTCTATGGTGATATGCAAGATATTCATGAGTATGGCAATAGGATCTGGACATTTCTGGCACCCTCTCCTCAGCTGCCCAAGGACCTAGCTGGGGGCGTCTTCCTGGACACCTGGGGGAGACCACCAAGTCCAGTTGGAATGGGACTGATGGAACAGGGGACCAAACCGGACTCTCTGAATGTGGCTGACGGTGGAGGAGGACTGAGAAACCAAGGACAACGGCAATGAACGTGAACTCTACAGCATGGACGGGCTCACTGTGAGCCTTGTCAGTTTGGTTGCTCACCTTCCTGGACTTAGGGGGAGCTGGGAGGACCTTGGACTTAACATAGTGAAGGGAACCCTGATGGCTCTTTGTCTTGGAGAGGGGTGGAGTGGGGGTATGGGTGGAAGGGAGGGGAGGGAAGGGGGAGGAGGAGGGAAGGAGATCGAAATCTTTAATAAAAAAAACGAGGAAAAAAATGGTTGGATAATTTCTATAAAGGTACTCTTTTTGAAAGTTTGAAAATCAAACTTTTAATTTTCACATTTCAATATTTTTTTTGCTAGCAGTAAAATTTATGTTCATTGATAAAGATATTCTTAAGAAATTGTTTAACATGACCACAATGTAGCTGTAGGTCTGTGACTCCTTTGGAAAATAAGGCTTGAGAATAGCATGAATGACTCTCCTTGTGGCAGGAACCCGGAGAACCTGACCCAATTGGTAAGAATCTGTGGACAGTTTGCTCCAGACTTCTGGGCATGCCTCCGGGAGCTTATGTGCTACAAGGTCTCCTGGCTTTCACCTTGCTAGTCATACCGATGATCTGAACAAGTCACAATAGGTCATGAAGTTTATATTACAGAATTGTATAACTGTTCTCAGAAGAATGAGTTTATCCACAAGCGTCTTGGAGATATGCTAATAAATAGATAATATCAGAAGTTAATGCAAACAATCTTGGAACAGGGTATGAATCAGAATCATAGAAGCTGCCAGAGCAGCTTCATTTCTAATAACTCTGACAATGCACCAAAAAGTTAAGGGAAAAGGACAGGAGAGCAAGGGATAAACAGTGTCAGCTATGAAGAGCTAGTTTCCAAATTATGTTACTTAGAGGATAAAAGGAAAAAGAGAAACCTGGTATATACCTAGAGGAGATGGGGTAGTCCTGAATGTAGAATGGATTGATCTAACTTTGACTGGTGAGTTGATTGAGAGAATTTAGACACTACCAGATGTAAATGTTAATCACTAGAGACCAAAATGTCTCTCAACCTCCATGACACTGTAATCGCAATGATGCCAACAGGCAGACGGTTCTACTTGTAGGTATTCCTGGTTAGAAAACTTCCTTAGTAGCTTGCAAGAATGCTTAGGCTTCTAACAGTAGAGATATAGAACCCAAAGGTAATGGCTACTGGTGGGAAAGTTGGGGGAAGGAAGTGTAAAGAAGGAAGGAACAAACTGGTAAATATTGTAATCCTTTTTAGAAACTTTAGGAAGTAAGACCTGATGCTAAAAGAGCTCACGCATACCCCTGAAACTGTCTAAACAAAAACAGCCCAGGCTACCCGCAGCCACACGTGTGAACAACAGGTGGTCACGGTCTCTTCCTTTCACTGACTTAACACTTCATCCTAGTTTATCAAGCCCATCTGGAGCAAGATTCCTAGCAACAGAGCCATTGATACAGAGTATGATTTCAAGCTGTTTATTAGCATTATAAATTATCCCATAAATATCTATGTTTCTCTATCTCCAATGTGGGTTTATGCTAATATATGTGTTAGTAAACACACACAATTCAAGAACGATTCATTTTTTTTACATTTCCAGTTAGTCTAACATCAGTAGCAAGTTCTTAATTTCTCAAGTTACGTATTTCATCTCCCAGAGAATGCCTCAGATCCAACCAGGAACTCATTGGTCCATCCCAAAACAGTAATTTCACGATGATAAAAGTGGGACCGCCTGGCTGGCAGATCAGTATCCAAGTTCCAAGGGCAAATGCTGAGGCCTCCTTCGTTGGTGCTCTTTCACCCTGAGTGGGCTGTCCAGAAGCTTCTAGCACTATGAAGAAGGGTCAGCAGGATGTAAGCCTCATCTTGTTGTCGCTTAATTCATCTGAAAACTGTATCTACAGTGTGTGAATTTTTTCAGGAAAATGTCCCTCTATCTGCTGTATGACCAGGAACAATGACATCGCTTTCTGGGACTTTTCATAAACTGCAATTTGTTTTAACACATATAAAAACATAATAAAAAATTCTTATGATTTGATTTTGTATGTCAATGTTTACTTTTTTTTCTATTTTAAAGGTTTGATAGTCTCAATAAGCTTTCTTTGAGGGAATTATTTGCTATCATTAAGAACATTAGACAAAGAGAATTAGCCATGTGCACTAAGTTAGTTTTTGATGTCTATGAAATTCAAAGTTAAATATATACACACCTCAGACAGAGAACACTTTCAAGACTTATGTCTGAATCCAAATGATAATTGAATTTCATGGGCTTTAACTTTTTCTTGGATGATGAATATTTCATATTCAGAATAATAATTATAAAGTAAATGAAATAATTACCTAAACTAAGCACAAATTGATTTAATTCCCTTTGGGCTTAAATGAACATGCCAATACACACATAAGCCTTTATAAAGAGAAAATTGCTTTGGAAAAAGGAAATTTTAAAAATAGAATGTTATTATAATTCAAAACAAGAAAATTATCAAAATGATTTTGAAAATGATTAACTCATTTTGTGATGTTCTTAATTTGTGGTTATACAATAAATAGATTTTGAAGATTAAAAATTACACCAGGAGAGTTTAGAGGCTTTTCTTGCTGATTATTTTAAGTAGACCATGATTAGAAAGAAACAATTTAAACATTTCACTACCTTCTAAATTTCATTTGTATCCTTAAACCATCCCCACACAAAAACACACTTTGCTATTTTAAATAGTAACCCTTCGATCTCTCCCCTTGCTCAAAAGCTCACACTATCTGTCCTATGTCAACTGAACTATAGAGTTCTAACAATGCACAGAGAACATTAGTTTGTGTTCACACCCTTCCTAATCTGTTTCTTTTCAACTTCCCTTTATTCGTATGCATGTGAAGTCAAAGGGTCACTGCTTTGTTGCAACCCTCAGAGAAGAGTCAGCTCTCAAAAAGCAGCTCATTTTGGTACAAGCACTTGACATTTGTCTCTCTGAATACTAAATGAGTAGGCATCACTTTAATGAATCAAAGAAGAAAAGAGTTTGATTGATTCAGGTTGCACTGGGATTGTGGTTACGTATTGGAATACTGTAACTTTGTAAGTAAAGTAGATGTCTCAATGGGTACAATCCTAACGAAGGACTCAGAGCATTTTGAGTTCAGATCCAAGTACCCATGCAAAAGCCAACTGCTTGTAGATTATTAGTCAACCAGTCTTAACAAAAAGTGAACTGCTGGTTCAGGGAAAGACCCTTTGTGAAAACTCAGGGAAAGAGCAGGTGAGAAGATTCTAAGAGTCAAAGGATCAAAGAATTTAGAGAATTTTCTATAAGATTATGTCTCCAACCAACATCAGAAGTTTCACCCTTAAAATCTCACAAATAGTACTGCTCAAATGTGTACTGAATCAGGATCACACCAATAAAAATTATAAAATTTTGTTTGGGGAGGGGATCACCTCAACTTTAAACAAATTACTAGCAACTGAGAGCTGAGTGGAGGAGAAGTGATCTTCCCCAGAAAAGAACACACTGATTCCTTCTTTATTGCAAAAGTTCAGTCAGCCAAGAAAACATGTATACAGTAACATAAGACTGAGCAGGTCATATTTAGAATTATATATGTATATACATATATTATGGCACTATCAATGAGTGTAATAAGATCCCGTGAATTTGAGGAGAAAGTATACATGAAGGATTGGAGGGAGGAAAGGAAAGGGAATAATAATCTAATTGTAACTGCAAAGCATCATCAAAAACAAAAATAGTATTTTCTAAGTAAATAAATAATGTGGAAGGTGATCAAATGTAAACCTCAACATCAACACATATGTGCACAGATGTAGAGACCTACATATGCCTTTAATATCAGCACTCAGGGGCTAGAAGCAGGTGGAACTCCAGTCTGGTCTACAAGAGCTAGTTTCAGCAGAGCAAGACGATAACATAGAGAAACTCTGTCTCAAAAACAAACAAAAACCAAACAAAAATCCAAAGAATGCAGAGAACGTAAAATAACCAGAATACAATCTAGTTCTGGATACAAATCAACCACAGGTGCATCCTGTAATTTCTTTTCTACCAAAGTCAATTCTGTTTCAGCCTCAGCTGATAATTGTCTTGGAATATTTAAGTCCTTATCACCTTGTAAGGTTTGAAATAAATTACTTGGCTTTTGAATTTTCAATCCTATTGCGGGCAGTCACCATTTAATATCTCCAAGAAATTTTGGAAAATCTTTAAGAGTTCATACTTGACATCTACTTATTTGTACTTTCTGTGGCTGAATCTTTGTAAGTCTGTCTTATATACTAAGTGCAGCATGAATTCTAATTGGTCTTAATAAATAAATAAAACCTAGTATCAGATATTAGGGGCTGAAGGCTGAAGGATCAGAGAATCAGTATTGCTAGTCACCAGAGAGAGCTTTTACCTTACTAATGCTGAAATCAAAAACACAAATCTGTCCTGAGAGTGTCTCCTCAGAATGAATCCTCAGACTGCAAAGAGCTCCTCTCTCCTCCACATTTATTCCTCTCTGCACCCAGCCATATCACTCCTGACTTCATGCTCATAGTACTGGGATTAAAGGCGTGGCATTCCAAGTTCTGTGATTGCCTTTGTGTAAACTCTCGTTCTCTTTTAGACTGGAATAATTTCATTTAGCCAAGAATGGCGTTGAACTAACTAACTGTCTAACTAGAACTAACTAACTGTCTGCCTTTGTCTCCTGAGTTCTGGGATTAAAGGTGTATACCAACACTGCCTAACCTCTATTGACTTAGCTCTGCATGCTGATCTTCAGGCAAGCTTTGTTTGTTAAATACAAACAAGATACCACTACAACTAGGTAACTAATACGATCACCTTCCTGTATTTTTTTCAGGAAAATTTGTAACCCCCAAAAGGCAGATTTTACCCCTCTTCAAATGTTTTTTTCCCCCCCTAAGGTATCTGCATCTGATTCAGTCAATAACATATCAAAATAACAATAAATTATAGATTGGTGGAACTGTCTATTTGAAAAACATTAGCATTTAACCTCTTTGGGGGAAGAAATTTCCACTGTTACTTTTAACAGGCTCAGAATTATTATGAGTAAGACAGTCTGCACTGAGAAGGCATTTTTTCCCTCTATCCTGTTATTGTAAAAGTATAGTTAAAAAGCAGTCTCTTAATCACTATAGGTAATAGAAGAGGCAAAGGAATTCCAGGCTGTAAAGAGTCCATTGTCTGAATTACCTTTATTATGGTTCTTAAATCTGTTAACGTTCTCTATTTCCAGATTTCTTTTCAATGACAAATACAGGAGAATTCCAAGGACTGGCTGACTCTTCAATATGTTGAACATTTAGCTGCTCCTGTACTAGTTATTCCAATATCTGTAATTTTTCTGATGTCAAAGAACACTGAACCACACAGACAGGTTTGTCAGTTAACTATTTTAAAGTTAGGGTTCTTTTTTTATTGATTTTTATTGAGCTCTACATTTTTCTCTGCTCCCCTCTTTTCTTCTCTCCTTCCCTTCAACCCATACTTTTGGAAGACAAACTGTTGGTGGTCCCCTGCTTGTGCACAACCTGAAGAGTCTGTGACCATTCTTGACAATATCTTTTAATATTTCCCTCAGAAGCACTCCTTATTTTTGCAGTTTGTTTTTGAGATTAGAGGACTGTTAATCTGTGTTTTCCATTACCACAACAAATCACGTTCCCATTAGTTTATTGCTATGGTGGTCATATATGGTTTTAATTTTTCTATTTGACTTTCTGCCATTATGCATATGATCCATTTCACACTTTGATATCCGTGAAACAAATTTCCAAATGCAAGAAGTTTAACATTTACCTCTTGAAGAAATCAAGCTGAATGGCAAGATATTGGTGAAATTATTGTCACCTGTGTCTACCAAATCCTCAATGTCAATGCCATTAGCATGTAATTTTAGATTTGGTCTCTGATCACTCATAGCAGTTTGCCAAATTGTTTGACTTCTGATGTCTCCTTAACATTTTATTTTAGCTTGCTAAATTCTGTCTTACATCATTTTCAGTATGTTTTTTACAACAGGCATTAATCCTTTTAATTGCTCTTTGGGTGAGTTTCCCTAATTCTTACAGTGAATGATTGAGTTAAATTTATACTGGTGCCAGTGGGAGGACCCTCAGAGCATTTTCAAGGATAAATATTTACTTTTGTCTGTCTCTTGTTGATCTGCACTTATTGGTCCAATGGGCCCTCCACCACAACTTTTGCATACTCCAGAAGGCTGGGACCTTTTGTTTGGATTATCTCTCGAAAATAAATAAATAAACATTGTTCCTAGGAACATCTTGCCTACAATATTTTTCAAAGGACCTTCTTTACTACAATTAAAACATTTGATATATTTGTATTTTTCTTAAAATTTCTAGAAATTGCTTGTCCCATCAAAGCAACATCATAAGTGTGACCTCCAATATCCGCTTAATTCTAGAACCATTAATCTAGGGGTGCTGATCTTGCTTTAAAGCTCTAATCATCCATTTGGATTCCAAAGCTCATATAAGTGCACAGAGACTAAAGCAGAAGATACAGGGCCTACACAGATCTGCACCAGGTCTTTTGTAAATAAACTATAAATGTGTTAATGAGTGGGCCTGGGAATCTTCTGCCATTTCTTGGAGCTCTTCTATTTTTATGTTGTCTTATCTTGCCCAACTTCAATATTATGGTTTTTGTTATATCTCATATTTTATTTCATCTGTTATGTTATTTCTTAGAAGTCTATTCTTTTTGAGTGAGGGACAGAAAGGCACTGGTTCCTAATGGGAAAGGAGGTGTGTGTATGAGAGAACTGGGACGAGTACAGGAAGGTGAAACTATATTCAGATTATATTGAATGGGACAAAAATACTAAGAAGAGGAAAGAAGAAAATATGATTTGGCAGAAAATGGTTTATCTATACATCAATCTTTAAATAATAACAATAAAATAAAATTGAATCATGTTTTGCATTTATTTTAAAGGTTTTATAGTGGTGTAGAGGATAGACTGAATTTATATGATGAATGTATTTTATTTAACTCTGACTTCTTAATAAGTCGTTGTGAAGAAAATATTAAATATACAAGTACTTAACGTATTGGATTGTAAAACCTGCCCACTCTGTCTTATTTTAACCCGCTTCATTTGACATATGTAATTGAACAACGGGCTCATTCTTTGCCTTTACATTATTCTTACGGCGATATTGGTTCTATTAATGTCTCAACTACTCTTAAAATAATGATTTAAGACCTGAAAAGTTTTTAACCTCCATTCTAAATCTTTCCTAATACTGTAATAATTTTAATAAACATTGTAATTATACATCATTATGTTTATGTGTTGGCTTGTGAAGTCTGTTATTTGTAAATATACATTCCTGAAATAAATTCTCAGGCTCAGTTAATGTTCCTTATCCAGAGTACACACTGTCAGCAGACTGAAGCACGGTCCTGGTCCTTTTGAACCTTCAACTCTTAAAAAAGAACATTTTGATTGAAGTTCCAGAAAGTGGCCTCTTGGGCTCACTTAAATGTTGTGTTATATCATTGTAAATCATTTTATGTTTTCCAGCAATGTGCTAAGAGAATAGATGGGAACTTACAATCATCTCAGAGTTGGAAAAACAGATCCCAATATTTAGTGATGGAACTGGTGAATCTATTTATGAAAGCCAATTCCCTGGACCATTGCTAAAGATCTTTAGTGAAACCCTGGATCATAAAGAGCATCACCTACAAGACAAAAAGCAGATATGTATGAAGAGGAAAGGTATTGGAATAGATGCAAGCAAAAAAAGAAAATCCAGGTTTCAAATTAAGTCTAGTAAATACTATTAAGATCTCACATTTCATTTGCATGCAAATCTCAAGATGTCATTGGTTTCTATCATGGAGGAGTACTCCACTGTGTAAACGTACCATATTCTCTTTATTCATTCTTCGATTGAGGGACATCTAGATTTTTTCCAGGTTTGGGCTATTACAAATAATGCTGCTATGAACATAGTTGAACAAATGTCTTTGTAGTAAGATTGATAGTACAAGTTTGCATTCCTACCAGCATTTGAGGAGTGTTCCCCTTACTCCTCATCCTCTCTAGCATAAGCTATCATTGTTGTTTTTGATCTCAGCCATTTTGACTGCTGTAAGATGGTATCTCAAGGTTGTTTTGACTTGAATTTTCCTGGAGGCTAAGTATGTTGAACATTTCTTTAAGTATCGTTCAGCCATTTGAGAGTCTTCTTTTGAGAATTGTCTGTTTAGATCTGTACCCCATTTTTAATTGCATTATTTTAGATTTTGATATCTAGTTTCTTGAGCTCTTTATATTTTTTGGAGATCAGTGCTCTGATGTGGGATTGAAGAAGATCTTTTTGTGTTCAGTAGCTACCTTTCATCTTATTGGCTGTGTCCTTTCCTTTACAGAGCTTCTCAGTTTCAGGAGGTCCCATTCATTTTTTTCTCATTTTTTTATTAAAAATTTCCATCTCCTCCCTCCTCCTCCCCCTTCTCTCCCCTCCTCTCCACACATACCCCCACTCCCTCCCTCTCCAGGCCAAAGAGCCATCAGGGTTCCCTACTCTATGTTAAGACCAAGGTCCTCCCAACTCCCCCCAGGTCCAGGAAGGTGAGTAGCCAAGCTTACAAGGCCCACACAGAGCCCATCCACGCTGTAGAATCCATGCCCATTGCCATTGTCCTTGGCTTCTCAGTCAGCATCCACCGTCGGCCACATTCAGAGAGTCCGGTTTGGTCTCATGTTCCATCAGTCCCATTCCAACTGGAGTTGGTGATCTCCCGTTAGTTCTGTTCCACCGTCTCCATGGATGAACGCACCCCTCACGGTCCTGACTTTCTTTCTCATGTTCTCTCTGCTTTTGCTCCTCATCAGGTCCTTGGGAGCTCAGTCCGGTGCTCCAATGTGGGGCATTTTCTCCATCCATCGCCAGGTGAAGGTTCTCACTCAGAATAGTGTTTTCTATTTCCATCCATTTGCATGCAAAATTCAAGATGTCATTGTTTTTTACCGCTGAGTAGTATTCTAACATGTATATATTCCACCACTTAAGATCATGCTCAACCTCCATTTATTTATTTAGCTAAGTGGTCCATTGCATTGAAGGTTACTTCCTACCAGTAAAAGAGTGGGAGGAATGAGAAAATGAGCAAAGATGTGAAAACCTGAGTGAATGGGAGCTCATCAATTTTGGCCAAATAGGATAAAACCAGCATAGGACCAAGTTAGACCCTCTGAATGTGGGTTCCAGTTTTATGGTGGGGACAGACTGCAGGGCCACTTGCAATGGCACAAGTATTTGTCCCTGCATTTTGTACTTGGTTTTTGGAATCCAGCTCTTTGGATGGGTACCTAGCTCAGCCTGGATATAGTGGGGAGGGCCTTGGTCCTTCCTCATTCAGAGCAATATGCCTTGCTCTTTCTAGGGAGTAGATGGGGTTGAGGGGAAGCGGAGAGAATGGGAAAAGGGATAGATAATAAAATGGAAAGATAGTTTTTTTAAAAAAAATTAAATAAAAAGATTTCCCATTTCTGATGTTTTCTTGAACTCTTTAAGGGAAGTTGAAACAGAAAAGAAACACAGAAAGCCAGAACAGACCCAGAGCTGAAAAACTATTGTCTATGTAAGTAACATTTTTAAAAACAGTTGTATAAAACAACGACTTTTAAGAAACAGTGAGCTGGGCGGTGGTGGTGCACGCCTTTAATCCCAGCACTCGGGAGGTAGAGGCAGAGGCAGAGGCAGAGGCAGACAGATCTCTGTGAGTTCGAGGCCAGCCTGGTCTACAAGAGCTAGTTCCAGGACAGGCTCCAAAGCCACAGAGAAACTCTGTCTCGAAAAACCAAAAATATAAAAAAGAAAGAAAGAAACAGTGAGAGCATTTTTATTAAGTATTAAGAGTAATTCAGGATCTTTGAAGACACCGCACAGATTCCAAAGAAACAACAGCTAAACTATGGAGGGATTCAAAATCTAATTGGCAGTAAAAGATACACATTCAAATGAAAATAGTAAAGCAAAGAGTCACCAAAGAGGCTAAATTTAATAATAGTACAGACTAAGATCAGAAAATAAGGTCATACCCAAACTGCAGTTGTTCATACTAATATGGTGCATTGGTGCCTGGCATAGGGAAAACCTTTTTTTTTTTTTTTTTTTTTTTTTTTGGTCAGTCTATGTTTAAGGCAAGAAATTTTGAGCTGTATCATTCACTCTGGGTCTGTAGGTACAGAATCAGAAATTTTTGCTGACTACTGCTTTCAAAGTGAATGTGCAGGCGATCTAAATGCCAGACTGCTCTGTCCATGACAGTGGATCTGGTTTTGCAGCTCATGCTGGTGCTCATGGAGGGTGATGGGTCAATTGCAGGCCATTGTTGTTGGTTTTTTTTTTTTTTAATATGAGACCTGTCCTAGTCCAAGACATAGGCCACAACCAATTTGCAGTGCAAGCAAAACAGTGGTTTGAAGAAGTATGAGATGGTCCATTCCTATCACTGTGCTTTTTAGCTAGAACCTAAGGCTTTCTCAATGGGATAACCCAGGCATTAGTCTTTACCTGAATCACTTAAACAAAAACTCAGTTCTTTCCAGATTTCCAGAAATCTGGAAAGAACTATACTGGATCATGAACTTGTTAGAGATATTCCAGCATTCTCTAGCCAGTTTTCTTGACAGCATGCATGGGCAAGAAAAAAATGTTCTAGGCAATAGAGAATGTAAGGGGTGTGTTGTGAAAGCACTGACCCAGACCACTCCATAGGTAGAAAGAGAAGTTCATCTGTGAAAACAAGCTGCTGCCAGTCTCTAAGGGAGCAGAGTCTAGCAGATGGCAGAAAAAGTTTGGTCAATTTTGAGGGGACAGGTAGAAGTGGGAGGTGGAATGCAGGCCAAGACAGCCTAGGGATTATGTTGGGTTAATTAAGAACTAGAGGCACACTGGGGTTGGTTGAGGGAAAAAGTGACTTTTCCAGGTAAACAGAAATCTGCTTCCTACATTTTCTGAGGCATGCTGATGTTTGATTTCTGTTTACCTGATATTAATTTCTGTTCACCCAGTCAAGATTCTTGTTGGGCTTTTGTTTGACATATTGTCTACAATACTGCAATATTTGGGGTCTTCTTTAGAACTTACAGAGAAAGTCCGTAAGAGACTGAAGAAAGAATGCACAAAAGATGAAGACATTTAAACTTTCTTTAGCCACATGAATAAAATTCATCATTTCTATAAAATTATATATAATAAGTGGGTCAAGACATAATGTAGCATGTCTAACAAAGCAAGTACCATTTAAAAAAAAAGTCTCAAAAGTAAGGAGAAGTGCTTTATAAGTTTGATAATGTTTAATGATAACTAGACATAGCACTGACAAATTTATCTGTTTTCTTGGTTTATGAAAAATAGAACTTCTCTGAAATGCATATTGCCAGTAATAAGAGGTAATGCAAGGCTGGTTTTGTGTTAATTGGCAACATTTCAAAACATAATATTGGAGAAAGAAAAGTTAATGAGTGTGTGAAGTAGGAACAGCTTCACAATTGTTAAATACAGGGCACTGTGGAAAGGTTCACATTCACAGTACCTTTTAGAGTAGTGATTATCATCCATATAGATTTTGAAATTTGTTCATTTTAACCTGTACATCACCAAAGTCATGAGGATGACCAAAGAAACCACTTTGAAAATATCTTTGTGGATTTCTCTTCTTTTATATGGGAAAGGCTTACTCAACCAACAACTCAGAGTTGTTTTGATTTGCATTTCTCTGAAAGCTAAGGATGTTGACCATTTCTTTAAGTGTCTTGCAGGCCTCGTTCTTTTAGTGTTTTCCAACTCATCTGTCTTTTTCACTCTCAGAATAGAAAAACAGTTCTTAAATATTTATTATAGAAGGTGAACACTACAAATATCCATTACTCTTTAGAATATCATCAAAATATAAAGTATTTATAAATTTAGCAATATGGGAATCTACAAATGAGGTAAATGGTCAACAAATCCATTTATGCAAGAATGCACGATTTTAGTAGGTTTACAGTGATTATGATTATACAAACTTTTTTATCTCTATTTGTCTTTAAATATCATTCTACTTATTTCTTTAGTACAACTATGTAACCAAATAATTAAGAAAAATACTTACTTTTCTAACATTATTTCTCTAACTGTAATTATAAATTTGAATGGAATTCAAATTGCAATGCTGTAGAATCTCTTGCAATAAACTGTGTATATTAACTCCATGGTAAGGCAGACAAGTTCCAAAAATGGAATCCATTATATTTGTCAAATACAGTCCAAAAATGGAGTTATGAGAAAATTCTGAATGCTTGTGAGAAAACTCTAAGAACAAAACATGAGTTGTGTGACCTCGATTTCTTCAAAGCACATAATTATTTTTAGAATGTTTTTTATGATTCCCACAGATGTACAAGATAGAAATGAGTTTACTTCAGATGTTTTTATTCATATGCCTCCATGAAAAAGCCTATTTGCCCTGTGTTGCTTGCCATTGAGATTGAGCAAGTTACTCATGTGACTATACTTAACCCAAAGAGTATAAATTGTCTGATACTCTGAATAGAGTTGACTACTATTGTTTGTAGTTGTAAACGAACAGGGAAGTGTTCTTGGGTTTTCCAGCACTCTGTGGTCTTCATTCTTTCTCTCTTCTTGTACAAAACATTTTTTATGCATAGGAATAGATGGATAAAATTAACCTAAAGTGGAAAAAGTCCTTAGAGTGCAGTTCTTTTAAAAAATAAAACCATCTCACCATTTCTCTGACAAAGTTTTATTTTGTATCACTCATTAGAAAAATTACTAGTTTTAACCTTAATATTTGCTCAAGATTACTCCTTACACATCCACCACAATATTTAGGATATTAAAATAGTGTAAATGTCTTTTACTGATGAAAAAATAAAAATACGATGCATATATAGTGGTAAGCTATTTACCTTTTGAAAATTGAAATTATAAAGTTTCAAAATAAAGTCAAATATTAAATGTCTCCTCTCATGTATGATTCATAGCTCCAAATCTTCAGATGTAAGGATAAAATCAGGAGATACTAAGCCGGGCGTTGGTGGCGCACGCCTTTAATCTCAGCACTTGGGAGGCAGAGGCAGGCAGATCTCTGTGAGTTCGAGGCCAGCCTGGTCTACAAGAGCTAGTTCCAGGACAGGCTCTAAAAAAGCTGCAGAGAAACCCTGTCTCGAAAAACCAACAAAAGAAAAAAGAAAAAAAATCAGGAGATACTAAAGAAATCATGAAACTAACAAGGACTATCAGGCGTGGATGTAAAAATTCTAAATTAGAAAATAGCAATATGCATGTGACAAGAATGGGGGTGATGAGGGATTCCCTTCTGTATGTTGTGAATACCACTGGTTAATAAAGAAACTCTCTTGGGCCTGCACAGAGAATAGAGGTAGGTGGGAAAAACTAAACTGAATACTGGGAGAAAGAAGGAGGAGTTAGAGAGCAAACATGGAGCTTCTGCCAGAGACAAACATGCTGAAATTTTGCTGGTGGGCCATTAGCTCGTGGTGATGCACAGATTAAATGAAATGGGTTAAATTAAGACATGAGTTACCAAATAAAAGGATTGAGCTAATGGGTCAAACAGTGATTTAAATAATACAGTTTCTGTGTGATTATTTCAGGGGACTGAGCAGCTGGGAACAAACAAGTGACCTCCAAGCAACAGGGGGAGTGGAAAAAAATGGAGTGGGAGATGAAGTGAAAGGTGGAAGGTCAATATACAATGAGAGGAGGAAAAATATAACACTAATAAAGTTTGAAAAGGCCATGAAGAGTAGTATTTTTCTTTAATTTAGATAAATTACATAAAATACATAAAAGTTGGATGAAACGTGTATATATATAATATAGGCATATATATGTTATTACATATGGGCTGACGGTGCTTGTCATAAAGACCATAGACTGTCTAACAGAATCTCTAGTAATAGTCAAGGAAAAAGAAAAATCACATCTTTTTTTTTCTGTTTTTGATGAAGGGCGTCAAGAAAATCCTAAAACAATTTAGGTTGTTGTTGTTGCCCTTAGTTATGCTTTAGAAGTTGGATGTTCTTACCTATTGGTGAAAACACCACGCACTCCAGACCTAGCTCTTGAAGGATCCAACCTGGATTTGACCTGTGAGCCTCTTTTATGATGACTAGATTTCATCACATTGGATTGGGATGTCTTCTGCAGGCTTCTAAAGGAAGGAGATAACCAATAGTGGCACACAGCTGTGAACTACAATAATAGCAACATGAAAAGGTGTCTCTAAGGAAGCCATAGTGGCACTTGAATCTTCATGATAACCATCACCTGTTTCATTGGACTTAAGGCCAATTCAGCAGAATGAAAATGATGTCTGGTATTAGAAACTTAGCAAACTACCCAAAGATAATGTAATCATAGAGCTTTGAGGACAACCTACCACTCCTGTTTAAAAAAACAAAACAAAACAAAACAAAACAAAAAAAACCCACCATGATTCCTGGTCAATTGGGGCTGAAGAAATGGTTGCAATTGACAAGAAACTAGCACCACTAGAGAAAACCTTTGCTTTGCGAAAACAATTGATGTTTCTTAGCTGAACCTGAGAAATATGTGATTAAGAAGAACCCAGCACTTTTGAGGTAAAATCTTCTGAGAAACATTTCGCAGTGTCAACATAAAAGTTGTGGTCAAGAGGAAGCCACGTCCATACACCTTGTTCTGGCAGTTGAGTTTGATCCTGTGCAAGAGTCACTTGGTTTTAAAAGTTGTGGAGCAGCCCTGTGGAACATCTAAGGCTTGACATCATGGGTAGTACCAATGCCATTAATCAGTGGCACTGTGCTTTATAGTTGTGTAGGAGAAATTTCTCTCAGATTAAACATGGACTTCTGTATGTACAAATTCTGTAGATTTAAACTTTAATTCTACTCATCCTATCGAAAACATAAGTTATCCTTGTCAGCTTTCACACCAACAATGCAGGAAGCTTATTCAGCGTGATTGTTCCTAGGACATCACCTCTGTAATTTGTCTCTAGGTTTGGTGTATGGTGCAAGAATGAGCAAAGGGAATGAGATGGAGACAGAGAGCCCTCACACAGTCAATCCAGAACTGAAGAATGAAAACGAGAACACGGGATCATTGGTTCCATTTAGGCTCACTTCAATTCAGAGGCAAGAGAGATGGAGAGGACCAACCTCAAGATAGATCTCTAAGCTCTTGACCCACATCACTTTCTTCTTCCCCTCTTTCCATGTTTCTAATAGTTTTTTTTTTCTCGTAACCACCAAAGGGAACCTTTGGTATGGAGAGAGCTCCATAGGCCAGGACAAGGGCACCTATAGCTACACAATTTTGCTTTCTACCTTGGACAGAGATGAACTGCCCTGAAGGGAGAGGACCTCCTACCCCCCAAGGATTTTTTCATAGAGCCTTTAAGGTCCTGAGAAGTTGTGTGAGTCCCTGATGGTAATAAATGGGCAGAGGGACTATCACTCCCAGTACAGCTTTGTGGGAGAAACCAAGATTTCCCAGTTAGGATGGTGGTGAATATCTTCCAAAGGGAATCGTAGAATTTATAACAAGAGTAAGAACAGAGCTGACTTCACGGAACAGCAGGCAGCCTGTGGGGAAACTGAGGGATAGGCTGGCCTATTTAAGAAATAAAAATAAAGGTCAATCAAGATCTTCTTTGGAAAGGAACAGTTTTTGACACAGGATCATTGGACACCATAGGCTAGTCTTAAACACATGGTGATCCTCCTGCCTTAGTTTACAAAGTACGGAGATCTGAGTGTGATCCACTGTGACAGACATTTATGACATTTAATTGTCATGTTTTAAGACAGGGTCTTGCTATATAGAAAAATTTTCCTGAAACTAAAATTTCTCTTGCCTCCCTATCCAAACAGCTGGGATTATAGGTGGACACTAAAGTATGTAGCTAAAATCTGATTTATTACAAACCTCTGATGGATTTCAAAGCCCTCAGCTTTGAGCTAGAAAGATAATTCTAATGGTAAAAACACTAGCTGCCAAACTTGTTGACCTCAGTTGGAGTCTCTGAGTTGATGAGGTGCAAAGTAGAGAACAAACTATAGCATGTTGTCCTCTTCTGTCTACACATGTGCTGTCTTACCCTCATACATGCACACACCCTCAAACACACAGCACTATAGAAATATTTTACATCATATTTAACGTAATCATTGTTTTAATAATGATTAAGTGCACATACATAATTTACATATTTATTTACCTGTATTTGTTTCATGACCATTCAAATGTTTTATATACTTATTTGTAATCCCAGGCTTTTAGAAAATTGAGGCAGGAAAATCACATATTGACAGCATGCTTGGGGAGCAGAGTAGGACACTCTGTTTGAACACAGCAAACTCTGCCATGGTGCTATTCATTGTTATCTATTAATTTGGCATGAACTTAGTGAATTGTTCATTTTTAATTCTTTATTGTATAATCTCAGTTTCAGTTCATACTTACTATATTGGACATAAATTATTTATCTGAAAAAAAAATTTTCCCAAAGTAAAGAAAAGGATTTCTGTTAAAGAATAAGAGTCATACAGAACATTAAATAGACATGACCAGAAAATAAATGCTACATGTAATATAATAATCTAAAGACTAAATGTACAGAGAAAAAAATACTAAAAGCTGCAAAGTAAAAATCCAAGTCCACTGCAAAGGCTAATGCATTAGACTAATATCTGAATTTTCAATAGATACCATAAAATACTGAGGGGTATGGAGTGATATTTAGAACCTGTCAAAAACCACAGATGCCAGCCTAGATTACAATAACCGGGATAAGAGTCATTTGTATAAACAGAAGAGAAACATTTCACAATGAAATCAATGCTGAGCAAAGTCTGTCCAGCAATCCAAGTCTACAATAAGGAGTCACCAGTCTGAGGACAGGTTTACTACACCCACAGGGATAGAAATGATAAATAATCCCATAACAGTTCATCAAAAGATGGGAAGAAGAACATGACAACAACAAAATAACAAAGATAATAAGCACTGCTCATGAATAACTCTCAACATTCTCTAAGAAAAACACACACACTAAGAGTTTGGACACATCTTTGTGGTGCAGTCAAGAAATACACTTCACTACCAAGAATGGACATCATGTAATATAAAGGGATAAAAATATAACAAGGAAATGGTCCCAAGAAGCAAACAGGCATAGTTATTTTTTTATCTGACACAATAAACTTCACTATCACGGCTAGCAGAGTCCAGCTATGCTGACTTCCTACCAAGGTCCAGGCCAGTTGCCTCAGCATAGCGGAGGACTTAGAAATTTCCAGTCTAAGAAGTACAGACTGAGTTCACACACATGCTGTTCAAATTATGCTTATTATTTTTCCTCTGCTGTTCTATTCTGTAAAGTCTTGACTTTATATACAAATGCAAAACAAAGGCTGTTCTCTGAGCTTGGACATCACTATATCTTTGAAAGTCCAAAATGTGATCTATATGAAAGACTCCTTTTCTGACTGAATGTACTGCCAAATGGAAGATAGTTGCAGGAAGATGTCTTCTAATATATCTCAGGAAACAGAATGGAGATGACTGTGGGAACCAATATAATGTTTTCTGCTATGTGAGTGACTAAATTCTCTCTGGAGGGCTAATGGGGTGGGGGGAAGCCATCCAATCAGTAAAGAACAAGGCAGGTTTTAAATGTCCACAGCCCTTGTAGGAGACAGATTCACTTATGAAGCAAATCCCATTATATATTCTATATATCAAAACTCTACAGCAAAAAGAAAAGTCATCTTCCTGACCATCCACAAATATATGTGCCTATAAGGTTGAGATATCATCATCAGAATACATATACATATCACATGCAATTACACAGTACAATGCAGATATTGAGGAGACACCAAACTGCTTGAGCAAAATTGAGCAGCAACCTTCCAAATCATTGGTCTTGTAGAACTTGTCTGGACAGGATTATCTCATCAGACAACTGTGCCTCTTGTGGGTTGACATCTGAACACTAGGTCCACCTGCTTCTCATGACTCCTGACACTTTACACCTTAAATAAACAGAAAAGGTAGGGAAGGCCAGCATATACTAATTAAAGGACAAGAATGTATGAAAATTCTAAATATTTTATGCTCCAAGCATTAGGGCACCAAAGTTTGAAAATGAAACACTACTACTATTAAAATACTACACTGATCCTAACACAGTGATAGTTGGTGACTCCAATATGCTAATATCACAAATTCATTAGTCATGCTGGGCGATGGTGGCGCATGCCTTTAATCCCAGCACTCGGGAGGCAGAGGCAGGTGGATCTCTGTGAGTTCGAGACCAGCCTGGTCTACAAGAGCTAGTTCCAGGACAGGCTCCAAAGCCACAGAGAAACCCTGTCTCGAAAAACCAAAAAAAAAAAAAAAAAAAAATTCATTAATCATGCATACCAAATCTTAACAGAGAAATACTGAAGTTAAGAAAGATTATTAATCTTACTAAAATGTAACTAAGAACTGACTGTTTCTAACACTTTCCTCTCGCTCTTCTACAGTGTTCCCTGAGCCTTACCCATAAAACTTCACTAACATGACTGCCTAGATGTTATATGAACAAGGATAATAGCCATGAACATGAGAAACTGAATGATGAAAACTACACATACACACACACAAAAAAAAAAAAAAAAAAAAAACATAAGAGAGGGCAGGGAACCCTGCCTTGTGGGAAGTCCAAGCTCCCCCTCCCCACATCCAGGACTAGGAAGCTTTGTATCCAAACAGACTAGGGACTCAAAAAGCCAGTACATGCAGTAGAAAGAAGTCCCAGTGCCTTTATCAGTGGCTTCTCAGTCAGCCCCCATTGTCAGCCACATTCAGAGAGTTCAGTTTGATCACATACTCATTCAGTCCCTGTCCAACTGGATTTGTTGAGCTCCCATTAGAACAGGCACACTGTCTCAGTGGATGGACCAACCTCTCGGGTCCAGACTTCCTTGCTTATCTTCTCCCTCCTTCTGCTCTTCAACTGGATCTTGGGAGCTCAGTCCATTGCTCTGATGAGGGTCTCTGTCTCTATCTCCATCTGTAGCCGGATGAAGATTCTATGGTGATATTCGAGATAAACATCAGTGTGATAGTGGGGCAAGGCCAGCTCAGGCACCCTCTGCACTGCTGCCGAAGGACCTAGCTGGGAACATCTCCGTGAGTACCTGGGATCCCCTCAAGAGCCAAATATGTTCATAGCAGCATTATTTGTAATAGCCAGAACCTGAAACCAACCTAGATGCCCCTCAATGGAAGAATGGATAAAGAAAGTATAGAATACATACATATTAGAGTACTACTCAGTGGTAAAAACAATGACATCTTGAATTTTGCATGCAAATGGATGGAAATAGAAAACACTATCCTGAGTGAGATAACCCAGACCCAAAAAGATGAATATGGTATATAATCACTCATTAGTGGATTATAGCCATAAACAAAGGACATTAAGCCTATAGTTTGCAAGCCCAGAGAAGCCAAATAAGAAGGTGAACCCAAAGAAAAACATATAGATCCTCCTGGAAACTGGAAGCAAACAAGATTGCTGGGCAAAAGTTGGGAGCATGGGGATGGGGGTAGGGGTGAGGGTGAGGGAAGAGGAGGGGGGAGAGAGAAGGGGGAAAGGAAAGACTGGAAAGTGCTTGGGGGAGTGGGAGGGTGGAGATAGAGGAAGGGCAGATATAGGAGCACGGAAGATTACATTAAGGGAGCCAATGTAGGGTTGACAAGAGACTTGACTTCTTATTTCCAACATTCAATGTCATAACATGCTTTCATAATCAAGAATCCAAGGGAATTTCTATCTCTCTTCGATGATTTCAGTATGTTAAAATAACTATCATATATAACCTTACTGAATATTTTCTCTATAATCTAATTTTGGATGATTACAATCATAATAACCAGAAAATTTTGTAAAATACACAAGTCATGGGCAGTAATTTTTATGTGTCTGATATGATAAATTGTTCACATGCAGCTTAAGTTCCTGAAACTGAGTGCTAAAATGATTGCCTCAGAGTAAAAATACTTTTTCATTGGCAATTTAGTAACATTTAAATATCTCATGAATATACTAGGAGGCTTTTAAATATACTCTACCAAGATAAAATGGTTAATATATAGCACAGACCAATGCTTATGCATAATTCCTTTATAAATGAAACAAAATACTCTAGATATTTTTAATTAAAGGTGGAATAATCTCCATGGCAATGATATGAAGGAAGACCCTAAAGTAATAGGGAGTCATGGAAGAAGCTGGAAGATTTGAGGTGTGGAGACTAAGGGGGTCTCACCCATAGACCCACTTCCTCCAGGAAGCTGGCAGGTTTGGGCCTTTCTGGAAATTAATGCAAGACATGGGAATACGGCATAGTTTGTTACTATGTTTTTTTTTTTTTTTTTTCAATTTACTTGAATTACATGACTCTAACTTCAATGGGATTAATTTCCTTGGGGCACTATTTTAAAGAGAGACAACAATGAGGACCCTATGAGAGATATATCCTCATGGATATGTTCTATAAACATTCATCAGGTTTATAATTCACTGAAAATAGAGGTTCCAGAAATTATGTTGAAAAGGAGAGATATAGAAACCCAAAGAGAAACTAACCAATATTGAAGCAGGCAGACTGCTATCTTCACAAACTCTCCGTAGGGACATTCTGAAGAAGTGTCTCTTTATTGATGGTGATGAGGTCTGAGACTTTCCAAAAACGTATTCCTCCTTTGGCGATGGTAGAGTTATGCCATGTTGTCTTGGTTGGTATCAGAGCCCCATGTGATCTTCGGAGTTTTAAAAGAACATGTTTGATGGGTTTCTCAGAAAGGAAAACAGGAGGAAAATCATTTCATGTTGTAACTGAACTCACTTAACCCTTGCACACCTTTCTCGTTTTATAGCACAAATACCTTCTGCATCACCATAATACACAGAAAATAACCAATACTATGATATCGGCAGTAACGAGACTGCATCACAAGGAACACAATATCTAGTTTTATATGGTCCGTACTTCTAGGCATAATCAGGAAATTCTTGTGTTTCTCTTGAAAACAATGCATAGGGTCATTAGAATCAAGCAGTGATATAGTCTACAACCTTTGAGCCCTCCTATGTGATTTCTTGACTACAATTTCATGGGCAACTCCAATTTGACAGCAGTGTCTGCACTTCACGTAACTTACATAACTGCATTTCTCTGACAACCTTTTACTCCGCTCCTTGAACTATGTGATCAAATCTGAGATCATATTGTCCACTTGGTCCCTATGGAAGTCATATGCTATATTAAGACTTGCAAAAGAGATAGGCATGGTGGTGCACACCTTTAACCTTTAACCCCAGTTCTCATGTGGCAGAGCCCAGAGGATCTCTGCGAGTTTGTGAACAGCCTGGTTTACAATCTAAGATCCATGACTGCTATGGTTGTTACACAGAGAAAGCCTGGCTGGCAAAATTAAGCATCTATTCTAAGTATTATAAAAGCAATTCAGGAGCCAAGAAATCAAGGTAAGTGATGTTTCTTCACATATTCCTAATTAGTTATATACTTGGCACTTTTAGGATTTATCTCTTCCATAAATTCAGGAGCACTTTGGAGGAGGAATGAGAATTTACAGGCATTTTCTCCCGACATGAAAACACATGTGATGCCCAGGTGAAGATTCACTCAACAATGGTTCTGGTAAACTCACAATCACCGCTTGTTCTAAATGATGTTTCAGGCGCTAAATAATTGAAGTTAAGATAATAAAACATCTATACTTCACTATAACTCCCTCACTGTGAAGAGAAGTTACTGGATCCGGGCACTGCATGCCTGGGATGTGGGGCATGTGTGCCCACTGGAACAGGGGTTGACTTCCTGTTCTTCTCTTCTATCTCAACATTGTCAGTCAGAGTCTTCAGGGAATTGTAAGTGTTCTCTCCATCAGAACACAACAAGGAGCTCCCGTAATGG
This sequence comes from Arvicola amphibius, assembly GCF_903992535.2. Taxonomy (NCBI): domain Eukaryota; kingdom Metazoa; phylum Chordata; class Mammalia; order Rodentia; family Cricetidae; genus Arvicola; species Arvicola amphibius. The sequence continues at coordinate 29,696,073 of NC_052057.2, read as the reverse complement.
AATGAAATGTCTTCTCCAAATATTTTTGGATAATTCTCAATAAGAAAATCGACAAAATAAATCTGTGACAAAAGGACGCAAACACAGAGGTCTCTGTTATTTGCATGGCTGTAAATCACATTTGATATCAAAGCCTTGAGGGTAAAAGTATGTAGTTCACAATGCTGAAAAAAAAAAAGTCAGCTTCTATAAAGTAGGTGGGAGTTTTCAGTTAGAAATTTGAGAGATTTTAGAGATCAAATGTTAAAATGCGACCATCAAAGTGCCATATCATATCAGGGTGATTTCCAGTGTTCCCACGGTGATGGGTAGAATATATTGTTTACCTGACTAACGTTCCTTCCATTTATGTGAGATGTGGCTGAGCTGGTTTGTAAGGATGCTTACAGGAAGACACAATAAGGAGAGAGGACTACCCCTGAATGTGGGTACCATCGTGTTGAAAGTTCCCATTGGGTGACTAAAGGTAAAGCCCACTGAGCAACAGCATCCATGTGTCTCTTGTTGCTTAGTGTACATGCAATGTTAACATCTTGATTCACAGGTTCTTAATATATATTGGGAGATATTTGAAGTAAGGCCTATTCAGATGATAGTAGATAGTTGTGGTTCTGCAATGACAGGTTGTTTGGAATGCTAGCTTTCTCTTCTGTTCAATGATTCTACACAACATGAGGAAAAGATATTCTGAGTTAGGCCTTTTTATAATGTACTTCTTACTGGCCCAAAAGCAATTGCTCAATTAATAATCAATCTGAAACTCAAATACTGTTAGTCAAAATAATCATTTCAACCTTTTACAGAGTTAAATATGGTATTTTCTTAAAGAATTGCAAAGATGGCTACAGTAGCAATGCACACTCAAAAACTTCTATAATCCAGTCATAATTAGCAACAAGAGGTCAAGGACAGATTTGATCACACTCACCAGGCCTCAGAAAAGCCATATTTGATAAAAGCAACACATATTGCCTTTTTCTAGTTGTAAAAACACCTTGAAAACAAGTAGAAATTCCCACAATCCTCAGTGATGGGTTCAGTCTTGATTTCTGAATCCATCACCCATGTTTTCGTATCATTTCTCGACCCTTGCTCTCAGTAGGCTAATATAACAATATCTAAATCACAAATGACAAAGAATTGAGCTCAAATACTCCTTTAAATTCTACTTACTCAAAATGCAAAAATAACTCTTCCCTTCCAGAAGAATGAAAATCAAGGAGGTACTTCTTTAAAAACAAAAACAGAAATAAACAAACAAAAATCAGACTTTCAGGATAGTCCTATATTCCTGTCTCATTGTCAAGACTTCTTTACCCTTGGCATAAAATATTTGTCGAATTGCCATTTTGAAGACATTTGCCAGTTGTGAGTAACAGGAGCTAGGCAAGCATAGAATCCTGAGGGCTATGCCAACAACTAAATTAGAAGGGATCATAGGGGAAAAAAAGCTATTCTATACAATAAATTTTACTCATGAAATTACATATGAAGAAAGGAAACAGAGTAATTGTATGTTATTCATGGTGCTCTGGGAATAAAATAAAAAGAGGAATGTGTCCTTATAGATATTGCTTAAAATATTTCTACAAAGTCAGAAAAAAAAGACAAACTTAACTGAGGCAAGTGGGGTGCTTGGAATTGAACTTGAGTCCTCCAGAAGAACAGTCAGTGCTCTTAACTGCTGATCCTTCTTTCCAGCCCTGGATATCTTTCAATAAAAATGTTTCTCATTAATTTCTCCAATGAATACTGACCATTGAAATTCTTGTTTTTCTCTTTTTAAAAATATGAAAAATTTGTTCCATATACAAGGAAGCTTAGTTTGTTCTAATCTATATGAAAAATGACTTGATGTTCCTGATAAAGGATTTCTGAAGAAAACAATTTCTTCTATTCAAAGAGAATGATACATTAATCATTTGGGGAACAAAAAGTTAGAAGTGATTTATTATTAGAGGCATATTAGCTTGTATTATCCACTGAAATGATGATCCATGCCAAGAAGTTTCTTTTTCTCACACATGTAGAGTCACTTGATAAACAGACACATTTCTTAGTCAGGTGTGCTGCCACACACATACAATCTCACCATAGGGATGCTACAACATTATAATTGTCATGATTTGACAGACAACATTGGCTAAATAGTTGGGTCCAGGCCAGATAGACTACAGTTTAAGTTCCTACCCGAGACAAATTAAAAGAAGTGTAAGTGTGTGTGTGTGTGTGTGTGTGTGTGTGTGTGTGTGTGTGTGTGAAAGAGAGAGAGAGAGGGAGAGGTGATGTGAGTTATTTTTATTCTCACATTACCATATAATAGTTAATGATATTTCACATGTTGAATATCTGACATTGATTGATATATAAAACTGTTACTGATTTCAACCAAGCTAAAGAAGATTAGGTTAGGTTCAACTTTGACTTCTTTGAAACATTTTCCTGTGCAATACTCTATAGAAAAATTTTGTAGGTAACAGAGGAGCTTTGAGCTATTATTACCAGCTAGGATCCCATTCTGAGTGGTTTAGCTTGAATCCTGATGTTATGGACATCAGAGGAACTCTTTGTATTATCAGATTTCTGTCATTTGTGTCTATTGTCCTTCAGGAGTAAATACAATGAAGGCAACTAATCACACAGATTCAGAGGAATCCTGAGTGCAGCAGACACGAGGACTCTCCCAAACTTTAAGACAGATGCCACCACAAAGACACTTTAACTGTTCATGTTCACTTCTGTCCCAGAATCCCATCCTTGTTTGAGGACTTTTAATGGCTCTTATACAACCTCATGTTCTGAAGATCCCTTCAGGGTTTGGGTTTCTTTTTAACTAATAAAGGATAGTATGTTCTGAGAGGAAGAAAGGGAAGCACCTGACATTCTATCCGCAGCACAGAGCATGATTTCCTTCTTCTTGAGAACCAGGCCAATGGTGTGCACAGGTGCAATGAACGAGCTCTCATGGTTGAAGAGGACCTTGAACCAGATTTTGTGCTTATATCATCTGTGGTACCCATCCAACACTAATGTTAACCCTGATATCAAGCATTTATTTTTTATCAGAATTTACACTACAGTAATGTGATTTATTGCAACTTTTCCAGTACACGGTGTCTGGTGAAGGGTCCTCTCCTTTCTTCCTATTTTTAAGACAGATATTGGACACAATTGTTTCTCTACATGATGATAGACTTGAAGAGAAGTCTTTAAGAGAAACAGGATTTTGTTTTTAGGACATCCAGAGAAGGACCATCTGAGACCTACCAGAATTGCTTTAGGAAGATTGCCATCCTCACAAATGGTAGTCAGATCATTTCCAAAGAGTTTTCCTGTCCTTGCAACTGGAGGGGCTGTGTACACTGGATCCTGGTGAGGCACAGAGCCCCTATGGAACATAGGGGATATAAATCGGAAAATAAGTCAACCTTACCTATGTGCTGATGATATGATAGTTTACGTAAGCAACCCCCAAAATTCTACCAAGGAGCTTCTACATCTCATAAACACTTTCAGTAATGCAGCAGGATACAAGATTAACTAAAAAAATCAGTAGCCCTCCTTTACACAGATGATAAATGGGTTGAGAAAGAAATCAAAGAAACATCACCCTTAATAATAGCCACAAATAGCATAAAATATCTCAGAGTAACTCTAACCAAACAAGTGGAAGACCTGTATGATAACACTTTAAATCTTTGAAGAAAGAAATTGCAGAAGAAAATAGAAAATGGAAATGTCTTCCATGCTCTTGGGTAGGTAGAATTAACGTAGTAAAAAAATGGCAATCTTACCAAAATCAATCTACAGATTCAATGCAATCCCCATTAAAATTCTAGCAAAATTTTTCACATACCTTGAATGAACAGTACTCAGCTTCATATGGAAGGGTAAAAACCTAGGATAGCCAAAGCAATCCTGTACAGTAAAGGATCTTCTATAGGCATTACAAACTTCAAACATGCCTGACTTCAAACTCTACTACAGAGCTACAATACTAAGACCAGCCTTGTAACGACATAAAACAAACAGGAAGACCAATGGAACCAAATCAAAGACCCAGATATTAATCCACAAACTGAGAAGCTTCTATAAAGCAAAGGACATGGTCAACAAGACAAAACAGCAGCCTACAGAATGAGAAAATAACTTCGCCAACCCCACATCAGAAAGAGGGCTGATCTCCAACATATACAAAGAACTTAAAATATTGGTCATCAAAAGAACAAATAATTCAATAGAAAACAAAAAAGGGGTACAGACCTAAAAAGAAAACTCTCAACACAGGAATCTAAAATGGCTGAAAGACACATAAGGAAATGTTTAACATACTTAGACATCAGAGAAATGCAAATCAAAACAACTCAACTCTAAGAGTCCATCTTACACTGCTAAGAATGGCCAATATCAAAAACACGGATGACAAAAGAATTTATGTTGGTGAGGATGTGGGGTAAAGGGAATACTCCTGCATTTATGGGAGGAGTGCAATCTGGAACAGCCCCTTTGGATATCAGTATTGCAATTTCTCAGATAATTAGGAAACACCCTTTCTTAAGACCCAGCAATAACACTTTTGGGTATATACCAAAGGATGTTCAATCGAACCACAAGGACATGTGCTCAACTATGTTCACAGCAGCATTGTCTGTCATAGTCAGAACATGGAAACAGCCTAAATACCTCTTGACCAAAAAATGAATCAGGAAAATGTGATACATTTACACAATGGAGTACTACAGAGCAGAAAAAAATAATGACATCTTGAGAATTGCAGGCAAATGGATAGATCTATAAACATCATATTGAGTGATGTAACTCAGACCCAGAAATACAAACAGCATATGTACTCACCCATCAGTGGCTTGTAGACATAAAGCAAAGAAAACCAGCCTACAATTCTCAATCCCAGAGAACCTAGACACTGATGAGGATACTAAGAGACATACATGGATCAAATCTACATGGGAAGTAGAAAAAGTCATCTCCTGAGTAAATTGGGAGACAGTAGAAGGGGAGGGGAGAGGAAGGTAAGGGAGCAGAGAAAAATGTATATTCAAAAAAGTAACAAATAAAAGTTAAAAAAGATATACATATTAAAAATGAATACTGAAAAATCAGCCAGATTGTTAAGTTCTTGGGATTTCTGAAGCATCCATGATGTACAAATCTCTTGCAAATTTCAGAATTAAAATAACAAGGTGACACATTTCACTAATTAAGTTTAGAATGTGCCCGCATTTTTCTTATCACTGACTGAGAATTGTATTTGTATCCACTTTTAAAAATCAAAAACCTCAGACATTTTTAGCACATGCCTTTATTACTAGCACTCATTTGATTGTGATAGTGTGAACTGGGAGCCCCTTTCCTACTTGGGCTCAATATCAATATCCTTTGCCACAGAGAAAAAGAAATAGCAAGTTGTGGGAGGATTATTCCGCTGATAGTGCCCAATGTATTAAAATCATGAAAACAAATATTGTATAAAAATAGTAGTCAGATTTCACTTTACTTTGAATAACCAAAAAATATACCACAGATTGTTCTCAGGATACATGAGTTTTGAGGAACAAGGCAGTATTATCTGATCTCTTACAGACATCCTTACTGTTACTTGACTATGGGTCACTTCTTGTCTTAGAACATCAACTTTTCAGTATCTATTGAAAGGTCAGTATCATGAGCAGACTTGGTAATTCCAGATTTTTAATTCTTATCCAAATTCTTCTGATGAATCTTCTATTACTATTATATTCATGTCAATAATCTTGTGAAAAATTCCAGAAAAAAATGAAATATAAGAGATCACAGGTGATTCAGTCAGGAAAGCTCCAGAAGTCTGAACATGAATATCTCTCATTCAATGAAGTAAAATACTGGTCATATAATGATGTGAGCTTACTATATTTACATGGATTCAGATAAATGACTGGATTTCCCATTTTCATTACTAAAGAAAAGCTACATAGTTTGGAGAAAACAGAATATTCTTTAAATTTTTAAAAATTTTATTCTTAGACATATTTATGAATGTGTTTTACACACACACACACACACACACACACACACACACACACACACATATCTGTGCACCATGTTGTGCTCATGCTGACCAGGTCAGAAGACAAAATCAAATCCCCTGAAACTGGAGTTTTGGATGTCTGTGGGCTTTGCAAATTGGAAACAGGACTTCTGCGAGAGCAGCAAGTCAACAAGTACTCTTAATCATGGAGACATTTGTCTAGCCCCTAGGATTGTCTTTAATCTTGCACAAATAAATAATTTTTACTATTTATGCTCACAAACAAGACATGCAAAGTCTTACTTTGTTTGCCTTTTTAAGAAAATTCTGTTTCTCAAATGAAATGCAAGAGAAAATTCCTGTTATCTTTTTCACTGGATCAAAAACTGTTCCATAAAAATATGGTATCATGTGGCTGGGTTATATTATATAGTTGGCAACTGTGAATAAAATCAATTATATGATGTTTAAAGTATTTTATTTTTATGTTCATTTAACTTTAAAAATAAATGATAAGGAGGGGAGAGAGTGGGAATTTGGATATTTATTTTTTAAAAAAATATCATAAAAAGTGAATGATGAAAACATTAAGAATCCAGGGTAAGAATAAACTTGGTTAGTCCCTCTTTAGATTTCCATGTTACTTACCTTAGAGTAGGCCTGGGGCTTCTTCATAGCAGTGGCAGAACAACAGTTGGTAATCTTGAGCACTCTGGGGGCAAAAAGAGCCAATCATCATAATCTTTTACAGTGGACTCTTGAAAAATGCCTTTTCTTACTATTCCCAGCTCTCTATCAGGAAAATTATTAGGACCAGTATTAATGATGTGTCTTCTGACTACAGGTTTGAGTCATTTGGGATGATTTCACAAGAAAACCCTTGGGTTCTTGTCTTTCTGATGGGTCCTAGATTTTTTTTTTTTTATCCAAAATAGGTTCTGAATGCTTGAATGACCATGGGATAAAAACTTACATTCACCCATCACTTCGCAAGAAAAGTGTTATTCCTAGATCGGTTACAGCTGCTTCTCAACACTGTGTGTGGAAAATTTAACTTTGGCTTGAAATGCCCACACAGCATAGTAACCAAAATGCCACACACCCACAGTGGCTATGATGGCTTGAGCAAAAAATCTTCTGAAAGATGCAGTAAAGTCAGCAACACTGGGCAAATTGGACAAAACAAGAGAGGCTTTGAAGTTGTTTAGGAGTAAAAACGACGTTTGGTTTTCATACCGAGATGTCCAATTGGCAGTGAGGAAGGACATGTTTCTAACCTAGACAATAGGCCAGATGCTGAACAGGAGCTCCCTAATATAATTACTGCACATGTTGCTATGGATCCCTGAAACAACCACCTAAATGAAATGTTCTTTGAAATTTTTAGCATCCTACAGGGTAACATGAAAATATGTTCAAACCGGAGTTATCATCAATTGAACTTTTTTGTTGAGTCCTGATTAAAGACAATGGCATTGCCCAGTAAAAGTTTTAATCGTGAAAACTAGAAGAGATCCACACTTAAGCAGACAATCATAACACTTCCTCCGCACCTCAAGCACACACAGTGGATGGGAGAGAATGTCCCTTAGGACATAGAGTTAGTTAAAGAGGGAGAGTAAGAGATAGGGAGAGAGAGAGAGAAACAGAGACAGAGCAGAGAAAAAAATCAATACAAAATCACAAAAGGTGATAGGGCCATATACACATAAAGAGAAATACACACAAAGAGACATAGACATACAGAAGCACAATGTACATTTAAACATAAAGGCAAAGCCATACAAAAAAATAGGTATGCAGAGAAAAAAAGAACAGAGATAGGAGGACACAGACACAAAGATTTAAAAAAAAGAACACACCTAAACACATAAACCTACAACTCCGCATACACAGCAATGAAAAAAGAAGAAATGGGAGAGAAGGAATCACATAACAAATAGGAGGTACAATATAATCAACAAGAAAAACAACATTCTCTCTCAGATTTGCAGTCTTCAAACCTGGTGGTGCATATGACCAAATAATCTCAAATATTTTTTTACAATAGACCGTTAATTGTCTAGCGAGACTAAAAGTATAGCTAATTACCGTTAGACTCTGAGTTTCCTTTCACACGAACCTTAGACAAATATTCAAGAAAAAGTCCCTCTAAAGAATATCATTGCCGGGCGGTGGTGGCGCACGCCTTTAATCCCAGCACTCGGGAGGCAGAGGCAGGCGGATCTCTGTGAGTTCGAGACCAGCCTGGTCTACAAGAGCTAGTTCCAGGACAGGCTCCAAAGCCACAGAGAAACCCTGTCTCGAAAAACAAAAAACAAAAAACAAAAAACAAAAACAAAAAAAAAAAAAAAAAAAAAAAGAATATCATTATATCTTAGCTGTCTTCATTTCCAAAAGGAGATTGTAAAAATTTGTTTCATAAATTTATCATGATCTTTCGTAAATTTATCAGTATCTTCTATGTACATTTATGTGCACATTTGCACTTATGTGGGTCTCAAAAAAAATAAAACTCAATTTTATTTCAATGTAGTTTGAACGTAACCCACAAGCATTTTTATCTTTGTAGTCACTTTTGGATAATATCATTCATTGTCTTTTAGTCTCTTGTTGTTACATGTAAAGGCAATAAAAACAAAGAGAAAATGCTGTAAAATAACTGAAAGCACATGATTGCACAATTAGCTATTTCCTAAATATCACTTATAATCAACAAGCCATAATGACAAATATAATGTACAATGAATACCTGTTTTTTTCTTTTTATACAACATAACCCTGAAAAACTGTCAGTTTAACGTATTTATCTTAAATAAAAGTACTCAGTACTCGGGACTCAAACATAGCAGATAGCTGGTTTTGTATGATCAAGGGAACTGAACCATGGGGCCGGAGATCAGCATTCCGAGTCTTCTTTCCTTATGGGAGGTTAAAAAGAGGTCTGAGGCCTTTCCTTCTACCTCGGCTATATTTCTGTCAGGTTACAGGTTTAGTTTCATGCAGAGCATATGTGCAGGTCTAGCAGAAAGATAAGACCTACTGGTTGTAATTTTATCCTTTGGAAATAACAATATGGATGAGCACTCCCTCCAAGTCAGCTTTTGTAAAGAGTTAGATGATATTCAGTGTAGAACTATGATGAGGTGATACATCTACAAATTCAAAATGATTTTTTAAATGAAACTCCATCTCAATATTTTTACAAACAAAGAAGATTTTTATAGCATGAGCTTTTTGCTCTCCCTCACATTTCGATTCTGCTCCAGAGACTTAGGAAGACACTTGTAGAAAATAACATGAAACCGGTTGAGAAAACTCTTCATAAGTCACTTCTTTCCAGCCATTTTTATTTATCACCCTTTAACTGCTAGGCATGACCGATTACCTTGAAAATGAAGGGTGTGTGCAACACCCTATAGTAACAAATCAGGATAACTGAATTTTATGAACAAGGCCCCATTCCACTCTCTGATTTCTGCACTCTGATTGCTAACCACAGGCTAAGAATTATAAAAAGGGTCCTCAAAGTATGAAAGCAGAGCTCTGATCTTGTGGTAGTAATGTAACTGGATAGGAGACAATGTCTTTTTGCACAAAATGTGGAGTTCATTATCTCTGGTCAAGACTCCTAAATCATACATGATGGAAAGAATTATGAAACTCCATGTTTTTCTCTTACTTCCACATGTGCACTTGGACACAACTCACACACTCACACACCACAGACACATATTCACACACACAAACACACATACGGGGGGGAGATACCTTTAATGATAAGAAAAATTTCTGATATTTTGATGAATGTGTGAAAACTCTTCTCTATAATTTTAAAACTGAAACATTTTTACAGAAAAACGTGTGATAGCTAATAGTGTTTTATTTCACATCATTTTAAGATTTTTCACAGCATTTGGAACATATTAAAATCTAAATAATGATTGCAAAATGTGTACAATTCTTCTTGATGGTGATTTTGTTTATAAAAAAGACACATTTCAAGACAATTAAAAAACATTTCTAAAAATAATGTTTATTTGGGAGTTAAAAGTTAAGACATAACAGTTTCTCTGTATATGTTGAAAAATTTCTTGACACATGATGAACTAGGGCTTTGTAAAAAATTCTCAGGAGTGAAAAACAACCTCAGAGAAGATCACATGTTTAAAATATAAGATCTGATGTTGAAACTCTATGAAATGTTGTTTTTATAAATATGCTCAGGTTTGTAACGAAATTAGGTTTAAAAAATCTCTATAGCCTCAGAAATAGAAAGCATGAACGTATACATTAATGAAACAGTGAAAAACAGTGATCAGTTAAAATATTATAGTTGATATCACTAACGAGGTATGACTTTCAAAACATAGTATTTACGTATGCATGCAGGCAGTTAACTTCTGTCTTCCACCAATGGCATAGCTATTGACTCATAAGGACAGTGCTGTTAACGGTTATCTACACAAAATTAAGTAAAAGAAGACAACTTTTTATATATCTGTAATTGAAATCATTTGCAATCAATTGAAGAGATAGAGAGAAACAGAAGATAGAAAGGGATTTGGGGGAATCTTAGGGGTGGTGCAATTGACTTTGCAGTAGGTTTGTATACTTGTATAAAATTATCTCATTATTTAAGAAGTCATCTGCATCTACATGTTTAAAAATAAAAATAGTCTGAGAGGTTTATGTTTAAACCTAAAAATTTTAATAAGAAAAAAAATGATAAAATTAGGAAGAAAATAATCCCAAATTGAGAATAGCTAAAAATGTTCCCAAATTTGTCCAAAGAAAAAAATTACAGGCTTATTTAAGTGTAATGAAATACAGAGGTGATTCAAAGCATTTTTAAAACCGCAAAAGGCCAAATTACAAATAGAAAATCAAAGAAAACCATTAAAGAAGTGAGTAAAAAGAAGTGTGAAGGATTATGTCTGACTATTCACTGGAAAACACTGAGAAAGAAAAAGAATGGGTGATATTTAAGTACATTCTGCTTTTGTCTGTCCTGCAAAGCTAGCTAGAATAACCTCATGATTTGTGTTACTGGTTTTACATTACTTTTACATGTATTTCTCCTTAAATATTATTCTGTATAACCTAGACCTAGTTGTTAGAGCAAATTGCTGCATGATCTAAGCTAGCTTCTTTAAACACACCTTGCTTACACTAGTTCAATTTCAGCTATAACGTGTTAAAATATTGATTCAATATGTGTTTTATAACCATTAGCATTTTTTATTGTTTTTTATATATTTTTAATTTTTTTCTCATTTTTTTTATTAAAGATTTCCATCTCCTCCCCTCCTCCTCCCCCTTCTCTCCCCTCCCTTCCACCCATACCCCCACTCCCTCCCTCTCCAGGCCAAAGAGCCATCAGGGTTCCCTTCACTATGTTAAGTCCAAGGTCCTCCCAACTCCCCCTAAGTCCAGGAAGGTGAGCAACCAAACTGACAAGGCTCCCAGTGAGCCCGTCCATGCTGAAGAGTCCAAGCCCATCGCCTTTGTCCTTGGTTTCTCAGTCCTCCTCCACCGTCAGCCACATTCAGAGAGTTCGGTTTGGTCACCTGTTCCATCAATCCCATTCCAACTGGACTTGGTGGTCTCCCGTTAGTTCTGTCCCACCATCTCAATGGATAAACGCACTCCTCACAGTCCTGACTTCCTTGTTCATGATCTCCCTCCTTTTGCTCCTCATCAGGACCTTGGGAGCTCAGTCCGGTGCTCCTATGTGGGGCTCTGTCATTTTCTCCATCCAATGCCAAGTGAAGGTTCAAAATGGTAATTCTACCAAAGGCAATCTATATATTCAATGCAATCCCTATAAAGGTCCCATCAAAATTCTTCACAGATCTTGAGAGGACAATAATCAACTTTATATGGAAGAACAAGAAACCCAAAATAATCTTATACAATAAAGGAACTTCTGGAGGCATTACCATCCCTAACTTCAAACTCTATTACAGAGTTACAGTATTGAAAACAGCTTGGTACTGGCATAAAAACAGAGAAGTCGACCAATGGAATCGAATAGAAGACCCGGATCTTAACCCACAAACCTATGAACACCTGATTTTCGATAAAGGAGCTAAAAGCACACAATGGAAGAAAGTAAGCATCTTCAACAAATGGTGCTGGCATAACTGGATGTCAACATGTAGAAGAATGAAAGTAGATCCGTGTCTATCACCATGAACAAAACTCAAGTCCAAATGGATTAAAGACCTCAATATCAATCTGAACACACTGAACCTGTTAGAGGAGAAAGTGGGAAGTACTCTACAACATTTCAGCACAGGAGACCGCTTCCTATATATAGCCCCAGCAGCACAGACATTAAGGGCAACATTGAATAAATGGGACCTCCTGAAGCTGAGCAGCTTCTGTAAAGCAAAGGACACTGTCACTAAGACACAAAGGCAGCCTACTGACTGGGAAAAGATCTTCACCAACCCCACAACATATATTTTTAATTTTTATTGAGCTCTACGTTTTTCTCTGCTCCCTTCCCTAACTTTCCCCTCCCCTTCAATCTACCCATTAGCTTTGTAAAAGGAAGAAATGTTAGATTCCATCCTGTTTTTACAGTAGAAAAGGTTTTTTTCAGTGCTCAGAATTCTAAATTCACTGAAGATCAGCAACGTAACTATTATGTAGAACAGGAACAATAATAGAAGAATTAGAATAATATTTTTTAATAGACAGGGATGTAGCTCAATGACAGAACAATGGTTTAGAATGTATGAGGTCATGATGATTTCTGTGTCTCCCTGTCTTTATCTCTGGATGTCTCTGTGTTTTTCTCTCCCTCGCTCACTCACACACATGTTAAGATTCTACAGGTGAATTTCAAACAGGAGTTCCATGAAAGGCTATCCTTCTGCCTATGAGATTCACATGGATATGAGGATAAAGAACCATGGATATATAACTGTTTTTCGTGATCAGGTGTGAGAATGCACAGTGATAAAAAAAGAGAAGAAGCTGGGGACAATTAAAAGATGTAAAATGGCACCAAATAGGTGAAAATAATTTTTGATAATATTTTGTTTAGACTCTGTTTAGGATAATCTTCTATAATTAGAATTATTAATTATTAGACAAATCATTTTAAAATAAGTAAGAAATAGTAGAAACAACATATAAGTCTGTATGTAACCAATAAGGAATGGGAAAAAATAATTTCAGCAGAAATAATTAGAATGAAAATTTATGTTGATATGTTGTTTGAACTACCTTACTCAATTTCCAGTCATTTAATCAAAAAATGAATTCTTTTGCTTTGGAACTGTGGCTAATGTGGACCAATCTTCCTTTGTGTTGCTCTACATATCCCATAAGAAAGACATATATATGCATGACATATACTCTTTCAACAAAACACTGCCGAAATTCTCAAACTCTCTCTCCTCCACCTTCTTCTTATGTCCCTATCTTCCATTGCTCTACAAACTGCCTGTCACTCTCAGGTCCTGAACTTGGAATGTCATTATATTCACACACACTGGCACAGCGTGGGACGTACTCAGTGAATAATGGGATTTTAAAATGCTTACTGTAACCCTGTGTGGCTTCATTAATGGATCTATTAAAATATAATAAAAATACACAAAACACTAATGAATTTGCTAGTAGCTTATTTTGATCTAATCATTGTTAATATTTTATCAATATCATGTTAATGCTAGGTATTGTTTTTTCATTAATATGTGAGTTGTTTCTACATTCTGATAATAATGATCCAAGCTGTGAAGAACATTCATGCACAGACTTTCTCCTTTCTTTTGCCATGTTTCTACATTCATGCTTGGCACAGCATGGGCACATGGAAATTTTCTGTAAGTTCCTATGGAACTATGGACTGAGCCTCACCCAAAGACTGTGACATTTCATATTATTACCATTTATTGCTCACACTCTTTATAATCTGCCTGCCATCAGTTTCATCAGAATGATGGATTATGCTAGTGACTCCCAGCCTTCACATATACATAGACTGGTGTCTATGCCACATCCAATATTACCAGACTGCAAGTGACATAGAGGGAAGCTGCAAAAGTATTCAGTGATATACAGGGTTGAATGTAGGCAGAGACTGCTCGTTCATTTCCCAGCTGTTCAGTCCAGAATAACATAGAAACTACATTAATTACAAAACTGATTGGCAAATAGCTTAGGCATGTTCCTAGCTTGCTAAATTAACTCGTTTCTATTGTTCTGTGTATCAACACAAGGCTGTGGCTTACTAGGTAAGGTTCCTGTGTCTGTCTCCTTCAGTAGCTACATGGCATCTCTTTGACTCTGTCTACTTTCTGTCCATATCTCTGTTTGGATTCCCCACCTGACTTTACTCCTCAAAGCCATTGGCTGACACAGCTTTATTCATTAGTCAATAAAAGCAACATACACAGAAGGACTTCCCACATCAGTTGAAAAAAAACCCGAAACATATTTAATTGAATGTGAACTAGTCTAAATATGACTTCTAAATTTTACTTCTTCATGAAAAGAAAAGTTTAAAGGAAACACTGTCATGAAACTCTTCACACATCATATTGAATACGAGAGAAACACTAAGCTTTAACTCTAGAGAATCTTCAGGGATATTAACAAGAGAAAAGAAACTATTCAGAAAATGACACAAAGGTAAGATTCCTTCTCAAATATCTCTATGGAAATGTTCTTCCATAGAAAAGTAAAGAGAAAAATTACAGAAACTAGAGAGTTTATGAAACTTATAAACACTTATGTTATCAACTCTGTGATAAGGCCAAAAGTTTGGACACAGACAAGAGGGGATTATAAAGTGGATGGCTAAATGTGATAATTTCTTATGTGGAAAAGAAATATGAATGAGGAAACACAGCTTGCTACTTCATAGAGAGGACCAAGAGTGAGTGGCCAGCCAAGAAATGAGAGACCCCACTCTCATGGCCCTCCACAGTGGGGCAAAAGCCTTGGCCTCTCCCCCCCACATGTGTGTGCTTCTATAGCCAGACAGTAGGTGAATTTCCTGCAGGTAGACTATTACAATATCCCATCCCATCCACCGGATCCTGAAAGTTACAAGTCCCACTTTGCTCCCAAATCTTTCAACCTTCCCTAACTCAACCTCAGAGAAACACTGAAATACAAGCTGCAGCTACACAGCAGGGTCTGAGAATGAGGACCAAGAAAGAAACTCTAAAGCACTCACTGTGACTGCACATAACAGACCAAGAGAGCAGGCTAAGAAAGACCTCAGTGGCTCCCCGAGACACAGACTTTGACAGTACAGAACAGACCAAGAACAGTTACCAAAGATGAAGACAGCCACTGCAGGATTATACCGAGACACAAAGACACTGCCGGCATCAATTGATGGAAGAGATGGGTAGGCACCAATGTAAGAATTCATCCAACAACCTTATCAGCAATACAGGAACAGCAGAACCTAGTGGTTATACAATGGGAAGGTTTGGTCATCCTAATCCAGAAAAAGCAGAAGAAAACGATTTTAAATGTAATTTTATGAAAATGATAGAGACATCTTTAAAAAGGAAATTAAAAACTCCCTTAAAGAAATGTAGGAAAAAACAAACAAAAACCTGAAAGAGATTAATAAATCCTTCAAATAAATTCAAGAAAACCAAGAGAAAAACAATCAAACACGTGAAGCAAACAGTTCAAGACTTGAGGACTGAAATACAGGCAATAAAGAAAACATAAGCCAAGGGAATTCTGGATATGGGAAATCTGGGTAAACAAACAGGAACTACAGAGGCAAGCATAACCAACGGAATACAGAGATGGAGGAGAGAATCTCAGGTGTTGAAAATACCATTGAGGAAATCAATTCATTGGTCAAAGAAAATGATACTCCAACAAATTTTTAACAAAAAAATAATGGACAAAGTTCATATCAGTGATTTAACAGCACACCTGAAAGCTCTAAAACAAAAAGAAGCAGACTGACCCAGGAGGAGGAGAAGACAAAAAATAATCAAATTGAGGGCTGAAATCAATAAAATAGAAACAAAGAAAACAATACAAAAAAATCAATGAAACAGAGAGCTGGTTCTTTGAGAAAAAAATCAACAAGGAAAACCATTATCTAAAAGAATCAAAAGACATATAGAGAACATCTAAATTAACAAAATCAGAAATGAAAAGGGGGACCTAACAACAGACACTAAGGAAATCCAGAGATTAATTAGGTCATACTACAAAAAATCTGTATTCCAGAAAATTGGAAAAGGTAAAAGAAATGGACAATATTCTGGGTAGATATCAGATTTCACAATTAATCAACAACAGGTGAACAATTTAATAGGCCTATAAACTTCTAAGAAATAGAAACTCTCATCAAAATGCTCCCACACAACAAAAGCCCAAAGTCAGATGGTTTTAGTGAAGAATTTTACCAGAAATTCCAAGAAGAGCTAACAGCTATATTCCTCAAAGTGTTCCACACAACATAACCAGAAGGAATATGGCCAGGCTGTTTTTATGAGTCTACAGTTACCCTGATACCGAAACCACACAAAGATTCAACAATGAAAGAGAATTACAGGCCACTCTCTCTTATGAACATGGATGCAAAATATTATACATCTCAAAGTCTCTGCCAAGCCTGTATACCTTTACAACCACACCCATTTCCTTCTCTGTACAAACTCCCCAAAATTTCTAGAACTCCCTTGCTCTTTTTATGAAGTTGACATATTTCCCCTTCCCAGCTAATTCCACTACTCTCTCCTGCTGTCCTCCCTTCTCTCAGACAGATTTGATCAGGTCAAGTCTGTTTCTTTTTATTTCTGCTCTTAACTCTTTTTTTTGGGTTTTCGAGACAGGGTTTCCCTGTAGTTTCTAGAGCCTGTCCTGGAACTAGCTCTTGTAGACCAGGCTGGCCTCAAACTCACAGAGATCTGCCTGCCTCTGCCTCCCGAGTGCTGGCATTAAAGGCATGCGCCACCACCGCCTGGCTTCTGCTCTTAACTCTTACAGATGCCTCTGAACATTTTTTTACCCACAGTAAAATTCTTCCCTGTAATAATGGAGCAACTATTTCAGTGGTTTCTTTACTGTGCCATGCTCATGCAGTTTGAATACTCAAAATAGTATTTCAATGATGGAGGAGAGTTATCTGTCTATGTTTCTTTCATTGGTTAATTAATAAAGAAAACTGCCTTGGCCCTTTAAGAGACAGAGAGTTAGGTAGGTGGAGTAGACAGAACAGAATTGTGGGAACAAGGAAGTAGAGTTGGGGAGACGCTTCAGGCAGTCGCCATAGGAGTCTCCATGCTGCTGCTCTCCGAGATGGACACAGGTTAAGATCTCTCCTGGTAAGCCACAACTCGTGGTGCTACCCAGATAACTAAATATGGGTTAAAGGAAGATGTGAGAATTAACCAATAAGAGGCTGAAACTATGGGCCAGGCAGTGTTTAAAAGAATACAGTTTCCGTATAATTATTTCGGGTGTAAAGCTAGCCAGCGGCGGGTGGCGGGACGCAGCCCCGCCGCTAAACACTACATTTCAAATGAATATTACTCTGTCCAAGCATATGTTATATATTTCAATGAATATTCACAGAAACACCATAGCTTTTACTTAGCATTAAGATCCCTGGTGAATCAAAGAGTCAAAGAAAAACAATAGTCAATGGCTGTCCTCAGACCTGTCAAGATCATGGGCCTCAGACAAGTAAACATAGGTTAAAAGTAGTTCCAACTCAGTTTCATGACAAACACATTCACAAATAAATTGTTATGTTGGAAGGCCATTCCTGTCTAACCTAAAAAAATGTTAAATATTGGAAAATATATTCTAAAGAGCATAATATATGTTGGAAACTAACAATTTCCTGAAAACCACCGATTTCTTAGATTTGGAGTTAACGTTTGGCCAGTTTTCAACAAAGCTTTGTGGACATAGTGGGTAAAACAATTAGAGGAAGCATAAAATAACCATTTGGAACAGATAATTTTATAGATTTTCATACACCATTATCCTGTGTATCCTAGAACATACCTCTCTTAACATGATAACTGTATTTATTTAGGGGTAGGTACTGAATATGCCCAACATGGGTAGCTTTTGATGAAGCCACTAATGTTAAGAATTAGTTTACAATACTGGATTAGTTACAATACAATACTGGAAGAATCAATACAGATTAATTTCTGATACCATTATTCTATCATGAGAATCAAAACTACTTATCCAAAAATACCTTTAAAATGTAGCCTGGAATGGAAAACCTTTCACTGAATGTGAACTTGTCTTTTCTGATCTTGTCACTCAACACCAAAGCTGGCCACAGCAGTTGGTAGACCAGCCACTGAAGTCTGAGGACTCTGCAGTTGTCAGGGTGATAGATCACTGTGATGTCAAGATTCTTAGGCTCATTCCATAACTGACAAAGTAACATAGTCATCTCATTTCTTTCCACCTTTTAGCTTAAAAAAAAACTATTTGAGAACAATTATTGAATCACATGTATTTGTAAGGAACAACAGAATTGCACAGTTATAGATAGGTAGGTAAGTAGGCAGGCAGGCAGGTAGGAGATAAATAGATAGATAGATAGATAGATAGATAGATAGATAGATGGATAGATGGATGGATGGATGGACGGACGGACGGACAGAGAGAGAGAGAGAGAGAGAGAGAGAGAGAGAGAGAGAGAGAGAGAGAGAGAGATGGATAGGTAGATTAAAATCAATAGCAGTGTGACTCCCCAAATTCTGTATACTACCATAATCAAAAAGACAGGGCTATTTTATGCTGCTTACTGTTTTGACAGGCAAATGGTCTAGTTTCAATTTTTCATCCTTAGTGAAATTAATGCTCACTGAAACTGGTAATGTCCCATCATAGCAAATGGCCTCAGGGATGGGACATTAAAAAGAGAGCACATGATATATGAAGAAGTCAGACTGAGTGAAAAGGAGGTTGCCTTACTTTCTTGCAATCATCATAACTCAAGGATTAAAAGGTTCCCAGTAAAATTTTAATGTCTTCAGAAGGGAGAATGCCCTTCTGAAGTATATGCTTTGTCTTTTAAAAGTGACACTACCTACCAACACTGTCATATTTGAGATTAAATTTAAAGCAGATTAACCCATTAGTGCCAAATCACACCCAACTAAAGAATCAGGGTGTGAATCTTGACAGAATGGAGAGTAGGACATTCACACCAAATTAAGATTGCTTATTATTATTTTTCACCAGACACACCAATTGGTACCCCATGTTGAGCATCATTTAATTGGCAGTCAAGTACTTTCCTTTCCAATTCTCCAATTTTGTTATCTTATTTGGCTTTTTTGCTTCTTTTGTTTAATTTCAAAGAAATATGTGTATTCAGAAATAAGTGGAATGTTAAGTATTTCTTATTTTATTCCAATCAGCATAACTGGAGGCTAATTCACTTATTCAAATTTTTGCATATTATTATTGGAGGTTCCATCATATGAGTAACACCTATTGTACTTTTTTTTACAGATGGATCTTTACTTTTATTTTTTAAATATTTTATATTGTTTTATTAAAAATTTCCATCTCCTCCCCTCCTCCCACACCGCCACTCCCTCCCTCTCCAGGCCAAAGAGCAGTCAGGGTTCCATACACTATGGGAAGTCCAAGGTCTTCCCAACTCCCCCCAGGTCCAGGAAGGTGAACATCCAAACTGACAAGGCTCCCACAGAGCCCATCCATGCAGTAGAATCAAAGCCCAGAGCTATTGTCCTTAGCTTCTCAGTCAGCCTCCACCATGAGCCACATTCTAAGAGTCAGAGCTAGTTCCAGGACAGGCTCTCAAAAAGCTGCAGAGAAACCCTGTCTCGAAAAACCAAAAATAAATAAATAAATAAATAAATAAATAAATAAATAAATAAGAATTCGGTTTGATCACATGCTCCATCAGTCCCATTCCAACTGGCCTTGGTGATCTCAGATTAGATCTGTCCCACCGTCTCAGTGGGTGAATGCACCTCTCGCAGTCCTGACTTCCTTGCTCATGTTTTCCCTCTTTCTGCTCCTCATTTTTATTTTTTTATTTTTTCTCATTTTTTTATTAAAAATTTCCATCTCCTCCTCTCCTCCTCCCCCTTCCCTCCCCTCCCTCTCAGCCATACCCCCACTCCCTCACTCTCCAAGCCAAAGAGCCATCAGGGTTCCCTTCACTATGTTAAGTCCAAGGTCGTCCCAACTCCCCCTAAATCCAGGAAGGTGAGCAACCAAATTGACAAGGCTCACAGTGAGCCCGTCCATGCTGTAGTGTTCAAGCTCATCGCCGTTGTCTTTGGTTTCTCAGTCCTCCTCTACCATCAGCCACATTCAGAGAGTCCGGTTTGGTCCCCTGTTCCATCAGTCCCATTCCAACTGGACTTGGTGGTCTCCCATTAGATCTGTCCCACCGTCTCGATGGGTGAACACACCCCTCACAGTCCTGACTTCCTTGCTCATGATCTCCCTCCTTTTGCTCCTCATCAGGACCTTGGGAGCTCAGTCTGGTGCTCCTATGTGGGGCTCTGTCATTTTCTCCATCCAACGCCAGGTGAAGGTTCTATGGTGATATGCAAGATATTCATGAGTATGGCAATAGGATCTGGACATTTCTGGCACCCTCTCCTCAGCTGCCCAAGGAACTAGCTGGGAGTGTCTTCCTGGACACCTGGGAACCCCTCTAGAGTCAAGTCTCTGCCAACCCTAGAATGGTTCCCTTAATTCAGATATATAATTCCTTGTTCCCATATCCACCCTTCCTACATCCCAACCATCCTATTCCCCCAAGCTCTTCCCATCCTCCACTTCACACTTTTCTCTCCCCATCCCCCCTCTCCCCCATCCCACCCCATCCCCAAGTTCCCATTTTTTGTCCGGCAATCTTGTCTACTTCCAATATCCAGGAGGATAACTATATGTTTTTCTTTGGATTCACCTTCTTATTTAGCTTCTCTAGGATTTTTTACGAATTATAGGCTCGATGTTTATGCTCCTCATTTTTAAACCATTTTACTATTGATAGATTTATGGTTGCTTCCAGTTTGAAAATAGAATTGTTAAAATCAGTTTTGTAAAGAATTTTTGAAGGGTATGAGAGTTTAATTTTTAAACTCTACCCTAATGAGAATGATGATCAAGGTGTATATAACAGATTTTTCTCTGTCATATTTACTATATTTTATAAATAGAAATATTTCAACAAAACTAAGATTGTTATAAAAGATATCTTAGATAAAAATCAACATGATGTCTCTTATATGTACATTCTCATAATTTATTTCAATCATATCAGTTGGTGGGCTTTCCATTTTACGGCTTCATAAGAGAAAAGTTCTTTCAGAAGCAGCATGGATCTGTCCTTTGTGTATGTATTCTGCAGATATAATGTAAGCTGTGTCCATTTATCTAAAGCATAATCACACTAGGTACCTCCAGCAATCTTCCTGCTAGCATTCCACTAACAGTGATTTTATTTACAAACCCAACCAATGGAAAAATATAGAAGAAAATAACTGCAGAATCCAAATCTTCAGTGGACTGTGAATTTTTGTGAATTTAAGTAATATAATTACAACTTCCAAATAGCTACAATAAAATGCATATATACACATTTCCCATTTTGTTTATATCATTATTTTAATCAATAAGTGAGTGTTTTTGAAAACAGTGTGCTTGGAGGCATGTTTATATTGTTGTCCTACAAAAAATAATTTACATGGTATTAAATTGGTTTTAAATATTTTCAGGTACAAAATCTTGAATAAACTCAAAATATTTATGATCATAATAACTTAACCAAATTAAATTACTTTTTCTAGAGTACATGCTATTTATTATCCAAAGTATCTTGTCCTCTCACGATTTCCTGCCCACTGGGCTTCCTCTGATTCTCACTGTGAATTTAATCACCCTCTTTGCATTTCTGTTTCCAAGGCAAACCCAGGGAACTATGGCAAATCCTGAATGAGATTTTGCAGAACCAGAAGATGCTTCCATTGTACAGAGATACGTGTTTAATCTCTAATTCCAAAAGCCACATTACTCAGCTCAGAAACTCTTCATAAATGGGATTTAAACATTCCAAGGTATAATCTCTGTGTGTGGGTGTGTGTGAGAGTGTCTCTGTGGGTGTATTTTAAATTTATTAGATTTTTAATTATTTTAGAGTCGACATATATTTGTGGTTTTTTATGACTAAATTTTAGGATTAAATGTTCAGTCAATAGGTGGTCAGAGAGTTGTCAGTATTTCATTTAAAAACAGACCATATATTAATATGTATTTTGCTTCAAAGTAATAGAAAAAATATTTGCATTCTTCTTTGCATTAATCCACCCAACTGTTGATTACATGGAAAATGAAAGAAATGTATCTAAAAAATATTTTACTAAGTTACAGTGGAGTCTCAATCAGTTTACGGTGTCAATCCACTGTGTAAATGTAACAGTTAATACTTTAACAACAGCAACAAAAAAATTCAGAGTCTACTGTCTACACATAAAGTCAATCAAAAAAAAGAAATTGTTATAAAAACTGCTCACAGCCTGAAATGCGGGTTTAAAATCAATTGAGTTTCTAGGTAATATCCTTGCATATTTTCCTAAACTTAACACAGAATATAAACAAAAGAGAAAAGAAAAAGAAATAGCTAGGGCTTGAAGCATATTTTATTAAATAAATCTTGATAAGTTATTTTCTTTTGATGCTGACGATAACTTAAACATACACAGAAAACAGACGACCTCTTGAAAACCAATAAAAATATGCCACCATGGTAAAACCTAAGTTTTATAAATATTTGTATTTTCATCATCAATAATGCAGAGTATGACTACAAAATATTAATGTAAAGCCATAAAAGTAGCTAATAATGAAAATACAGAATTTACTATCATTGAAGTGAGTATAGAACACACATACTCTCTTATATTTAGGAATCACATATTTGAACATTTATTATTTTCAAATTTTTTTGAAACCTGATCTAATGATTATGATGTATGATAACATTAAACCAGAATGGTTTTTTTGGCATGTAGCCAATCAAATGTGTATCTTTTTCACCAAATTATGTACAGGAATTTTCACAGTATATTGAGTTTTAATACACCTTCCTGGACCTGGGGGGAGTTGGGAGGACCTTGGTCTTAGCATAGAGTGGGGAACCCTGATGGCTCCTTGGCCTTGAGAGGGAGGGAGGGGAGGTATGGGTGGAGGGGAGGGGAGGGAAGGGGGAGAAGGAGGGGAGAGAAGGGGGAGAAGGAGGGGAGGGAGGGGGGAGGAGGAGGGAAGGAGATGGAAATTTTTAAATATAAAAAAAATAAACCATGAGAAAAAAAAAATCATTAGTAGAATGTGCTGTAGTTTACTTTTACAATGAAGTAAATGACATGTAAAAATTTAAAAACTATTCCCTAAGATACAAATACTTTCTTTCCAAAGAATGGTCTACTCTGTTGATGACAACTTTTCACAGATTATATATACATTTGGAGTACAATATTTATCAAAATCCTAAGATATTTTATAGGTATCAGGAAAAGAATTCAAAGCTTCATAAACAAACAAAACAAAAAGTAAAGAAAACAGAAATATTAACAAAATCCCAAAGAACGAATCTGGAATTAGTTAGTTCATAATTATCTATAAAACTGAAGTGACTCTAGAGGTGTAGGAAGTAGTATATGTCAATATTTCTGGTACACCAGAGGTTAAAGCATTGAGAATTATATATATATATATATATATATATATATATATATATGTATATATGTATATATATATATATGTGTGTGTGTGTGTGTGTGTGTGTGTACGTATGTATATGTGTGTATGTGTGTGTACCTATACATACAATGTTTATATATACATAATATACCTGCATATATATGTGATTTCACCAAAATTATGCTATAAACACACACACAAATAATTTTTTTTTTACCATTTTTTCATTTAGTTTAGATTTGCTTTCTGGAACTCCATAAATAAAGAGGGCAATCGTCTATGGTTTCTCAGTAAGATGCACATAAATGTATATTCATTATTTTAATTCTCCATACCCTTCTTTGGATGCTAATGACTCACTAGAGTCACTGGTGGTTCATGAAAACTGTTCTAAGTGGATGGGATTGAAAAAATAAGAGTTAAGTTAAACTATAAAAGTTTTCATTAAAAAAAATGTTTCCATGATTTCACTTGTTTGTTTTTTGGCTTGGATTTTTTTGGTTGTCATTTTTGTCATATGAATGGGCAAGTTTTACTTAGCCTTTCTAACTGTCTTCCCCACAAAGCTTTTGTTATGTTATGTTTAATCTATTTCAGAAACTTTTATATTAAAAACAAATTTATAAGAAAAGATACTTCAAAATCTTTCATTCTTTCTAATCATGAACAGAAATTCACT
This sequence comes from Arvicola amphibius, assembly GCF_903992535.2. Classification (NCBI taxonomy): domain Eukaryota; kingdom Metazoa; phylum Chordata; class Mammalia; order Rodentia; family Cricetidae; genus Arvicola; species Arvicola amphibius. Next base: position 29,671,648 of record NC_052057.2, on the reverse strand, counting down.
CATTAGTAAAACTCTTAAGTATCTTGATTATAGTCATTATTTTTGTAATCCTAATTTTGGAGAGTGTCTGGCTATCTGCCCTTCCTTTGATGTCATGTAAAAATGTATCTCCAATTTGAATGTCATCATTTAAGATGCTATGCATCCAAGTATGATACCGTAGTGATTTTACTCTCAAGAAAACTTGTTTAACAAAATAATAAGGCTATGCAATTTTGATTTATGTAGAATAGTATGATTTGAAGTTAAATGCTTTCACAGTTATTCTAACCAAAATGAGATAGAGCACAATGTCACTCATATTTCAATGTTTACCTGTTAGACTGTCCTAAGGAGCAGATGAACAAAAGTCCTTTGCCTTTCAACCTTCATAACAAAACCAGCTCGGAAGACATATTCTTTTCTATAAAGATAGTTGGTGACACCTATTTAAGTCTCTCTTTTTCTTTCTTTCTTTCTTTTTTTATGTACCTACTTTATTCGACAGGAAATGAGCTCACATTTCTCTCTCTTGAATAAAGCAATTTGTGAAACATATCCAGTTTGAGGAACGAATCACTCTATTCCAAAAGATAAATCATTTGTCATTGTTATGCCGAATGAAGGAGAAAGCCTGGATTGCAAATAGATTCGATGATTGCATTATAAAGACATCAAAGTAAACTAAACTGAAGGGTATACTATGAATGGGATAAATTTTGAACACATTTCTTTCTACCTGAGTCTATGGGAATCTAATGAGCAAATGGTGATTTTCTATCACAGCTGAGAATTTATGTGGACCTCGCTTAAGAAAATCTAGTGCATTTCTTGCCCTCTTTGTACATGCAGTGGTTTGCTGAACTATACAAATTTTATTAGTATGGTTTCTTTCCAAAACTACCTATGCTACCAACTAAGTAACTAATTATATTTAAAATCTCAAACATGACTATAAAAATCACTTGCTGCTACAATAAACCAGCACAGATTGTGTGACTCAGGACAAAATTAATATATTGTCTTGACACTGGGGAGGTTGGAATCTGGAGAAGGTATCAATCAATTCATGGTCCTTCTTAAAATGACAGAAAAGTTTCGGCTCTCAGTGTCACTCAGCCTCTGGGACTGTCTTGGATCGTGATTACTAATTCCAGCCCTCAGTCCCACTTCTGTCTACACACACCTGTGTACTTAAAATTTTCCCTATCTTGCATGGCATAGCTTATTTTATATCAGAGCACAAGCTATAGACAACATTGTAAATATAGATCGCCTCAGTGATGATATTAACTTAAATTTCTACTATATTTCACTTTCTGAGATTCTTCAGGTTGTGGGTGTTACATCAACTTACTAGACTCCATGAAACTAAGAAAGATTTTTTTATCTAGTTAACATTGCAATTGTCCCCAAATTTCATGACAATGAAAATGGTTGTCCTGTTTTTTTTTTTTAATTAAAATACAGTGATTCATCAGATACTCTGGTCTATTCTCTTAGAACTGACAGTTCAGTCCTAAATCTATAAATTTCTATGACTCATGTTTTATTTTTGTATGTTGTACCATGGCTTTGTAACTATAGCAACTCTTCCAAGGATGTGAAAAAAGAAAAAGAATGGAGTGAATATCCATTTTTTTCATCATGAGTATAAAATCATTTCAGACCTCCCCAGTGAAAGACTTGGAATGTGAAAAGGCCTGGATCTAGGAGAAGGACTAAAGATAACACAGTGATTAAAAGCATGAGTTCATTCAGAGTGGCTAGAAATCCGGAGTTCTTTCCTGTATTTGACCACATTTATGAATTAAGTTCATTCTAGAGAGTAGAAAGGGGGAATTTGTGTCATCATCAAAGTTAGTATATCTGTTTTATCTAGAGGAAAATATTACTTTTTCCATGGTAGAAAAAGTATAATCTGTTAGTTCATAGAAACATTAATATTGTCTTAGTTTAGATCACTAACGCGATGCTGGAACATTATGACTAAAAGCAAGTACAAGGAAAAGATTTGTTTGACTTCATTTCTCCATCAAAAAACAATCACTGAAGGAGGTAAGGGCAGGAAGTAAAGCAAGACTAGATCCTACAGGCAGGAGCTGTTGCAGAGGCCAGGGAGGACTTCTGCTTACTGGCTTGCTCCCCAAATTAATAAAATGTCTTATGTCCAAATATGATTCCATCCTCTCAGATAACTCTAACCTGTGTCAAGGTGACATAAAATTAAACAGTAAAATACCCCCATGTAAAATTGACACGCACATACCTTATTGTTAAGACATACCATAGTTCTTATTTCTTATCCATCTCCAAGATCACACGTTGACATTTAAATAAAACATATACTATAAAGTTAAAAAGCACAACAGGTTTTAAATATTCAAGCACTAAAGTAGTCATTCTCTTTAAAAAATCTACTCCTTTCTAAAATCCAGTGTCTCTAAACTGGGGGATGCTATTAAACAAACAATCAAACAAGTTAAATGGTCTCTTTTAACTTCAGGAGGGAAAAAACAGGCCAGATTCACAATCTTAACAAAGCAAAAATCAAACTATAAAGATAAAATCTTAATAACCAGTATCTAGATTTGTTAATGATCTTTTGGGCTCACGCAAAGTGTTTGGGTCACTTCTCTGGATCTGTCTTCCAGCTTTACATAGACAAGATTGTCTCCTAGGTTCTGGCTGCCTCTCCTTCACACCTGGTGCTGTGATTGGCAGTTAGACATCTCATGGTACTGGTATTTTCATGCTGGGGTCTTCTGCTGCAGCTGCATTACACTTTCATCAAGAGACTCTTAATGGTTCCAAGCCTCAACTTCTCTGCATGACCACTTCATTCCTAGGCCTCCCAATGCTACCAAGGCTATACCTTCAATAATGGCCTCTCCTGGCCTCTCAAAGTGCCAACCTTCTGCTCCTTTTCATTATCCCTTCAGGTCTTCAAAACCCGTGCCACCTGGGTGACTGTTACACTAACACATTCAACTGCATTAATGAAGTAAATCTTTGGCTGCATCTGGAAAACAGCTTCTGGGCGCTGACTCTCAAGTCACACCTTATTTACAACTCATTCCTCAGCCCCAGTTAACCAGCATCCACTGTCCTATCAAAACAAAGGTTTCCATTTAGTGGTTTTGGCCTCTTGTTAATCACAGGTGAGTCTTCAGTTCTGATACACCTTACATTCTTCACACAAAATCCCTGGTAGAGTCCTTGCTCTAGGAAGCTTTACAACCCCTCATCTGGTTTCAACATTCTTATCACTCAAGGTCCTACAGAACAGCTTACTGAGCTCTCAACTCTTAATGCCAATTCTAGTTCAATGTTACAACGTTCTTCCACAATCTTCCCCAAAGCAACATTGTCAGATCTGTCACAGCCATATCCGTCTACCCAGACACCAACCTGACTTCATTTTGGTAATGACTGCTATGATGAAATACCACGAGCAAAACAAGTTGGGGGAGAAAAGTGTTTCTTTTCCCCATTATAGTCCATCAATTACAGAAATTAGGACATAAAACTCAAGCAGGGCTTTAACCTAGAGGTAGGAGTTGATGCGGTGGCCATGGAAGGCTGCTGCTTACCACCTTATTCCTCATGGTTTCCTCAGCCTGCTTTTCTTATGTGTAGGACAACCAACACAGGGTTGGCATCACCCACAGCTCACTGGACCCTCTCCATTAGTCATTAATTAAAAAAAAAAAAACTCTTACATCCTAATCTTAAGGAGGCATCTTCTCCATGGAATGACACTTTTCTAACTCTGGGTGTCTCAAGTTGACCTAAAATTAGCCAGCAGGCGTATTATACTATGAAGGTAGTTCCAAATTCCAAAACAATAGGAACATAGTTAGACCAAAAATATTCTAAAAATTATTTGCCTTGCAAAAGTCCACAAGAAAGGATTTGCACAGATTTAAAGCATTTATATATATATATATATATATATATATATATATATATATATATATATATAATATTTTTTAAACTTAGATCTAAAGTTTGTCAATTTAAAAATATTATAAAAGGAAATTAATAAATCTAAAAAAGTACTTTTTGGAACTGATAGGTTTCATACCATATACTCACTGCTCCCTTCATTTCATCCTCATAGCCCAACACACAAATTTATACTTTTCCGTTCTTTCATCATAAAACAGGCATCGACAAATAAAAATAAAATAATTTTTCAAAATAAAAAAAAACACATTTGTACATTAAAATAAACAAAAGAAAAAAGACTCACAAAATAAAGATTGAAATGCATACACATGCAGGAATAAAACATGCATTTGCACACACAAAAGTCCCATGATCAAAACAAAATCAGAACATTTAACTCATAGCCAAAATTCTTGTCAGCTGAAACCCAAAACAAAACAAAACAAAACAAAAAATGTCAGGAAAAAGTATTCTGAGGCAAAAATATAAAATCTTCTGAAAATAGTATTGAGTTCATTTTGTGTCGACTGTCTATTGCTTGTCAATGGGTCATGACCGTATTGTTTGCATACACCACCGAGACACCATTTGATTTCAACTAGTTTTTCCTGTGGGAGCAGTTATCAATTATAGATAGCTTCTGTTTCGGGAGTGTGCCCTTTTGTCTACTTCTCTAGTTAGGGTGTTTCCCATAATGCTGACCCCTTTGTAGGCCTTGTGCATACAGACATAGTCTCTGTGAGTTTATGTATGCATCAGCTGTTGTGTACTGAAGACCTTGTTTATTTTGTTTTTTCGAAACAGGATTTCTCTGTAGATTTGGAGTCTATCTTGGAACTCTGTCTTGTAAACTAGGCTGGCCTTGCACTCACAGAGATCTGCCTTTCTCTTCCTCCTGAATGCTGGGATTAAATATGTATGGCACCACCACCCTACTTGTCTGGTTTTCTTATTGTCTATTAGCCCATACAGCTTTTAAAATCTTTCTGACTTCTCTTCCACAGAGTTTACTGAACAGTGTCGGGATAGATTTGCTAGAGAAATCACATTTAGAACTAAGTGTTAGCAGTTCTCCCACTCCCTGCATAATGTCCAGTTGGGTGTCGGTATTTTTCTCATCTCCTGCAGTAGGAAGCTTCTCTAATGATGGGTGATCTATGAGTAGAACAGATGTTACCAGGAGACATTTTGTTTCTATATTCCTTTAAAAGAACAGCAGTATTTAGTTTTTCTCTAGCTTCATGGCCTCTAAATCTCAGGTTCTTAACCATTTAAGTAGTGTCAGGAATGGGTTCTGTCTCATGAGTTGGGCCTTAAATCAAATCAGAGAATGATGACTGATCCCACAATGTCTGTGCCAGTATTTCACCAGGGAAACCTCCAGGCATGTCACTATTGTAGACTGAAGGGTTTGTAGCTGAATTCATGTTTAAATTTGCAGAGTACCTTCCATGAACACTAATTAGTACTGGCAAAGACTCCATATCGGTACCTGCTTCTCCATGTTTACTGCGTTATGTAGATGTCTTTAGCATTAAGACCTTATCTACAAGATCAACTCAAAAAATCTGTAGTCCTCCTATATACAAAAAATAAAGAAGCTAAAAAAGAAATCAGAGAAGCATCACCCTTCATAATAGCCACATATAACATAAAATATCTTGGGGTAACACTAACCAAAGAAGTGAAAGACCTGTTTGATAAAACTTTAAGTCTTTGAAGAAAGAAATTGAAGACGATACCAGAAAATGGAAAGATCTCCCATGTCCTTGGATAGGTTGGATAAGCATAATGAAAATGGCACATGACAGAGTATAGACAAGAATTAAGAGATAATATAAGTGTAAGAATAAGTAGGTAATAAGCATGAGCTATTGGCCAAGCATTAATATGCAATATTAGCCTCTCAGTCAACAATTTGGGAAAAAGTAGCCAGGAGAAAAATATTCATTTATGCAGTTATCTTCTTAAAATTACTATATGTAACAGTTATGGAAAAGAGCAGGTAATTTTCTTTTGCTGCTGCCTTTAGAAGAAATGCTTCACATTTCTTTCCATGTAGGTTAATGTTGGCTTGCTGTAAATCACCTTTATTATCCAGGGGTATGACATATGTATCTTTTTCTCTTAAGAATGTTTATCATTAAGGATTTTTGAATTTTGTCAAAGAATTTTTCTACATCTGACAAAATATCTTCTGGTTTTGGATTTCCATCTATTTATATGATAGGTTTTATTTATTTACTTAGGATATTTTGAAGCACCCATGTATCATTCGGATGAAACATTCTTGATCCTGGTAGAATGATATTCATTATGTTTTGTTGAATTCAGTATGCATGTATTTATTGATAATGATTGTATCTGTGTTCATTCGGGTAGTGGTTTGTAATTATCTTTGGTAGATTTTATGTGGTTTGACTTTTGCCTCATAAAAAATAATTTGACAATGTTCTTTCTGTTTCTATTTTACAGAGTAATTTGAGGATTATTGTGATAAATCTTCTTTGAAAAATATAATTTTGCATTGAATCCATGTAAGTCCTCAGCTTTTGGGAGTTGGGAGAATTTTAATTACAACTTCTATTTCACTAGGGGTTATAGATTATTTATAGTAATTTAACTTTGATAAGTATTATTCCAGGATAAATAGATTTATAAAACATATCATGACATAATAGGAAATTTTTGTGGATAATATTTGCAAAATAGCATTTTTATAACTATATAGCTTTTATATATATTATTTTGTTTGCTCCTGATGACTCATTTTTCTGCGACTTCTTTCTTCTACTCTAAAAGATGTTCAATTGTTTAAATATACATAGAAACAAAATGTTACAAGCAAAAATATCTTTCTATAAGTCAATAGAAGGATTGAAAAGTTTTTCTATTTTGCTACCTTGCTTTAAAAGTAAAGAAACATTGCTTATAATTAAAATGTGTGTTCTAATAATTCCATATAAAGTCAAATTTTTGCATTGAAATTTCTGTATATCACTGTTATGTTTATTTCAGTATTTTTGTCCAGTGGGTAATAAAATACATTTATGAAAAATTTTTGTCAAAGAAGAACTGAAGGAAAAAGAAACATGTTCTAGAGAATTGAAACAAAACAAAGAAAAGCTGTCAAAGGACTATATGCCAGACACTAAATAGAAGTGACTCCTTTGAGAGGAGACAAAGTAAAATATAAATGGTATTAAAGTTAAACACTATTGCTGGAAGAAAATTTTATGAAAACAGTGAATCAAAAATAAGTTGTCTTGAGGGGAATAAATGTGTACAAGAACTTAAGGTTTGTAAGTTTGGCTGATATTATTTCATATAAATCATATAAATGACAATGCCTGTTCTTTGAGAAATAGTAAGTAACACAAAAACATTTTTTCTACAAAGAAAATCCATATTTATAATCAAATATATCATGTGTGGATAGTTCTACAGTTCAGAAAAACTAATCATAAATAAACTGGAGCAAGTTAGGCCTAGATGAAGTAATTTACAACTGAAAATGGGTCTGTACCATATAGCTTACATTGTGCTTTACAAGTTATAATAAAATAAATTACAGGTGTTTTTTAGATACTTCCATGTCCACTGCTCTTATTTCAGAATAAAAAATAAACTTTTACGTTATCTCATAAAAGAATGAAGTTACTCTGCACGAGTGATTGTTAGGACATTTTCATAGAAAATGTCATAGAAGGACATTTTCAGTATAATTTGATTTTAGTATATGTGAGGCTGAACTGAGTATCATATAGGTATTGTTTTATGAGAAAAATTTTGCATAATATTTCTTTCACAGTATTTGTATATCTGAATATTATATGCAACATCCATGTGGTTTTATCATTTTTATTTACCTAAAGAATTTAAAGTTACTGTTTCTCAATTTCTATTGACTAATTTGTGGTGTGAGAAGTCCTTCTGTATATGTGTTGCTTTTATTGGTTAATAAGAATCTGCTTTGGGCCTTTTACAGTGCAGAATAGGGCAAGATGGGAATTCCAAGCAGATAAAGGAGAGGAGAGTAGGCAGAGTCAAAGCAATGTAATGTAGCCTTCAAAAGAGAAAGATGCCAGATGCTAGCCAGAACCTTACCAGTAAACCATGAGCCTCCTGGAAAATATAAAATAATAGAAATGAGTTAATCTAAGATGTAAGAGCTGGCTACAAATATGCTTAAGCTATTGGCAAAACAGTATTATAATCAATACAACTACTGTGTATTTCTGGTCAGGGAAACAGGGAAATGACCAAGCAGCCTATGTCTACAAATCTGTATTTTATGAAAAATGAAGATACGTTTTTCTCTAGCACTTAACAATGTGTGATGTTTTTATATAGGTTGCAATGAATATTAGTTCATAAGACCTTTATATTCATTTTGTGACAGTATTTTGATGAAATCAAGTAGTACATTTAATAATAAAATTTATTTAGATAGAGATCTCTTTATTAAAATAATTAAAGAATGTGTTTGGTATGATTGAGATATGATTGCATATTACATTTCAATTTTTCTGTTAAATACATATGTAGTCAAACATGTTTTGACTATGGATTTAATTCACAAAAGGGCAGAAACAATGTGAATGTTTTTCTATGAATTTATTAAAATTATTCACAAACTTTGGAATTAACAACAATAGATTATCGGTGGCCTCAAGCATGAAAAAGATGGACAGAAAATGATAGATACACTTTGAAATTAGTTATTATGAGAACAAACAGAATAAAAATAAGCAGATATGTTTTTGACTAGAAGATAAAATGAAGAATGAAGATATTAGAATATTAAGATAAAATCTGAATACCTTTTAAAATCTTGAGTCACACTGTGTGAAATTCAGCCACAAATGAAATATAGCCCTAGGTTGTCATGAGAGGTCTCTCTGACCTCTCCAGTCCATTTTTAAAGCAACCATCCTTTTGCTGTTGTTGTTAGATTTCATGACTTTAATGAAATGACTGACTATCAAATTCCATCAAGTATTTACTATACCTGTGTCTTACTCAACTCTTTTTGTACTTTTTTTTTGTATCTACAAATGCAATATAGGGTGAGGTCACCTTGTTTTTTCTGTTGTCTTCTTGTTTTACTGAAAGAAGTTCCTAAAAAGCTAATTCAGCTGTCATCATGTATAATTAGGACATATCGATTGATAGATATTCATCTACAATAGTCAAGCTTGTAGTCATGTTAGCTAGGTTTCCTAGATTTATAGAGATATATTTCAGTTACATAGATATTATTCAAATCTTTCAGAGACCTTCATTATATGGCATTTAAATGTTTTAAGAACTTATGACTTTTCATGACAGTGAGACACATCTGCTCCTGGCAGTACCAATCTACTTCAAGAGGATGATGGGCATCAAAGAGGATCCTCATGGAGTTTGATAGTGATTTGGGCAAGAAACTGCTCTTTCCTGGACTGCTTGATGCTATGCTGTATGAACTGGACATGCAGAGCCCACAGAAAAATGACTATTGAAGCTGCCTAAAGAAGGTGAGACAGTATTTTGGGGGTTCCTGCTTCATCAAAGGACAAAAAGAATTTGCCAGACATTCTGCAGGACACAGAAAAAAAGTGACTGACAAACAGTATAGTGGGACTGTCTTTTAAATTTCCTGATTCATGGAAAAGTCTGCTAGATACATTTTTTTGAAGATGATGATCCAATGGTAAAGAAGAACTTTTGGTAACTGTCTAGGCAGCAAGATGTCTCTGTCCATTCTAGAATTCTGGAAGTTGATTACAATGCACTGCTTGTTTGCTTAGGTAATATTACATCTTTCTGGAATTTTTGATGGAATTGAAAAATAGATAGTTGTAGTTATAGTTTTCCTTAGTTGTGATAAAAGATAAAGTATATATAAATATTGTAAATATAGTAATCACTTGATACCTGTTTTATTATATATAATTTTACTATGTTAAATTTAAAGCCTTCCATTTTATTTAAACAGAAAAGGGAAAATGGTGTGGCAAGTTCGTCTGTATATTCATTGCTTCTATTGGTTAATAAATAAAGAAGCTGTTTTGGCCAGTGGCTTAATAGAATATAGCTAGGCAGGGAAACTAAACTGAATACTGGGAGAAAGAAGGCAGAGTCAGAGAGAAGCCATGTAGCCTCACCAGAGACAGATGTCAGATAGAAACTTGCCACTAAGTCACAGCCACATGGTGATACACAGATTAATAGAAAGGGGTTAAATTAAGAGCTAGCCAATTAGAAGCTAGAGCTAATAGTCCAAGTAATGATTTCATGAATATATTTTATGTGTGGCTATTTCTGGTCTGAGCTTCTGGGAACAAACTAGCTGCCACCTACAACACCTCCAGACCCTTCCCTGAGTTTTTTTCATATTACACAGGGAAACTACACACTGGAACAAGCATAACCTTAAAGGTGTTATTATGCCTAGAACGACTTTTCACAACTACTTGTGAAACTCTGACTAGCAGGGGAACTTCATGGCTAAGGGATCTTGGCTCTCAGAACAATCTGTACCCACTTTCTCATATGCCAGGGGAAATTTAAACCAAATGCTTGTCTTGTTTTTGGTCCATGATGTTCTCTAACAATGATCTAGTATTTTGTAAGGGGCCTATGCCCTTCCTTCCCCTTCCATCTGTAAAACCAAGTTTTTATTTCCCTGATCTCATTAATTTATGACTAACCATACTTCTCTGCTTCCCACCTATCTTTGAATGCTAATCATTACTATCTTTTTGTCCTATTCAACATATTAAGCACATTGGAACACTAGGAGTGAAGGAAATAAATTTCCCTTGCCTTCACAAGAGAAAAATAAAACAAATTTTTAAAAAAATATTATGGCATCAATATAATTCATTATCTCTATTCTCTTTGAACTAACTGTCTTACACTAAACATAGTACATGCATTATATATTTTGAGGATATATTGATACTCTTGCCTGAAGTCATTCATGACTTATTCTGCTTCATAAATATGAAGAGTTGTGTGCTCTCTATTATTTTAAATAAAATGTCCCATTTAATGTTATTTTAACACTTGCAAATATCAAGAATCTGATTTTATCTATATATTTAACATAACTTTCCAAAAATTACATTGCTTTAAATTTAAATATAATTACATTCTTTCTTCCCTTTTTCTCCCTCCAACAGTTTCTACTCACCCTTCCTTGAACCTTTCAAATATGAAAACTCCACTCTCAAGTTCATACTTTTTATTTGATTATTGTTGCTACATAAACATACACAGATTCTTGTTTATAACACAAATGCATTGCACAAGTGCATGCATACACACACACATACACACACAAAACCTGCTGAGTCTGGTTTAGTTGTTTGTATGTATGTGCTTTTGAGTCATAACATGTAAGTTTGGATGGACCAAAAAGGGCTTCATCCCTGGGAAATGTTAATTCTTCTCCCAGCAGCCATTAGTTTCCTGTTGTTTTTGTCCTAGGGGAGGAACTAGGTGAAATTTTTCTGTTCCATGTCAACATGATATTGTCATCCCTGTTTCTAGGCTCCTTTATACAGAAATTTGTAGAAGAGACATTCACATTAGGTTTAATTGTATTGTGACTCTGACAATCTTTCCAATTCTTCTTCAGTGATGGTGCCTGAGCCATAGAAGAAGGAGCTATAATGTAGATGTAGTCATTGGAACTTAGCCCCTCATTAAATGCTGATCTCTGTCTTTCTTGTATCTAGTTGTGATTTTTCTATGCTGCTATCCATTTGGTATTTCTAGGAAGAACTGATAGTTTTCCTGGATTTCTTGTCTTTTCTTATGAATTTAAGTATTATTATTTCAAGGTCTATAAAGAATTGTGTTGGGATTTTAATTTGAATTGTGTTAAATCTGGCTATTGCTCTGGTAGGATTGCAATTTTTACTATGTTAAGCCTAGCAATCCATGAGAATGGGAGGTATTTCCATCTTCTGAAATCTTCTTTAATTTTTTCAAAGATTTGAAGATTGTGTCATGCAGATTTTTCACTAGCTTGATGAGAGACACACCAAGAAATATTATTTGATGCTATTGAAAAAAGTGTTGATTATCTATTTTTTCTTAGCACATTTATCATTTGTCTATAGGAGGACTAGCAGAATGCAAATCAATACATATCTATCAAGTTGTACAAAACTCAAGTCCAATTGGATCAAAGACCTCAATATAAACCCAGCTTCTCTGAACCTGATAGAAGAGAAAGTGGGAAATAATTTCTAAAGAATTGGCACAGGAGACAACTTCCTGCAAGGAATACCAATAGCATATAGACTATGATTGACAATTAATAAATTGGACCTTATCACATTGAAACATTTCTGTAAGACAAAGGACACCATCAATAGATCAAAATGGTAGCCTATAGAATGAGAAAAATATCTCTACTTACCTCACATCTAATAAAGAGCTGATTTCCAAAATATATAAAGGACTCAAGAAACTAAATATAAACTAAATAATCCAATTTTAAAAAGACTTCAGATCCAAAAGGAATTCTCAACAAAAGAATGGCAAAGAAACAATGAGACGTTCATCTTCCTTAGTCATCTGAGAAATGTGAATCAGAATGACTCTAGATTCCATCTTACTCCTGTCAGAAGGGCTAAGATCAAAATACCCAAACAATATCTTATGTTGGAGAACTATGAGCAAGCAGAACACTCCTCCATTGCTGATGACACTACAAACTTGTACAGTCACTTTGGAAGTCAGTGTGGCAATTTCCACAAAACTGGGAATCAACCTTTCACAGAACACAGGTATATGGCTCTTGGGCATATACCCAATGGATGCTCAGTCATATCACAAGGATATGATTTGTTCAACTATATTCATAGCAGCTTTATTTGTAATAGCCCAAACATGGAAACAGACAATATGTCCCTCAAAAAAGGAAAGGATAAAGAAAACACAGCACATTAACTTAGCTGCTCAAAACATGGATACCAGAAAATTTTAAGGCAAGTGGAGGAAGCTAAAAGAAATAATCCTGAGTGAGTTAACACAGACCAAGAAAGACAAAATATGTACTCACTCATAAGTGGATGTAAGCTGCAAAATTAAGGATAACTATTGCTACAATCCCCACACACTTAGAGAGTAGGTAGAAAGGTTCATGTGTGGACACCAACGTATCACTGAGACGGGGAAATAGAAGAGATCTTGTGAATGAACTGAAGGCAGGTTGGGGTGGAAACACGAGCGATAAAGTTGTGGGTGGGACAGTATTGAAAGAGACTACTGAAAGTGATGCTGTTTGGGTCAGGTGAATGGGGCGCAAGGAAATCCCCCAGGAATCGACAAAGAAAACCCCATCTTAAACTCCTAGGAATGGCAGATACAAACCTGGAAATGGTCATCTGCAGCCAGATTGCAGCCCTGTTGTCATCAGAAAGGAGTCACTCAGAAACTGATGGACACATATGCAGATCCACCACCAAGTGTTAGGCCCAGTTTGGGAAATCCTGCAGAAGAGGCAGAGACAGGATTGTAGGAACCAGAGGAGTCAAGGACACCACAAAACTTCTCACAGAGTCAGCTAACCTGGGCTAAAGGTCCTCACAGAGACAGAACTGACAACTGAGGAGTCTGCATGGCACTGACCTAGCCACTCTACATATATGTTACAGTTGTGTAGTTTGGTCCTCTTGTAGGAATCCTAACTGTGGGGACAGGGTTGTCTCTGACTCTTTTATAGGCCTTTGCAAACCCATTTCTCATACTGGGTTACCTTGCCCATTCTTAAACATGGGAACATTTTTAGGCTTACTGCTACTTGATATGCCATGTTTTGTTGATGCTCATGGGAGATCTGCCCTTTCCTAAACAGAAACAGAAGAAGAGTTGAGAAGTGGAAACAGGGGAAATGTGTGGAAGGAACTGGGAGGAGAAGAAAGAGTGAAAACTGTGGCAAGATGTAAAATAAATAAATATTTTTTTAAAAAAAAAAAAAGATGGGGTTGTAGCTACACTTATCCATTAAAGGAAGCTGGTGTGCTAAGGTCTCAAAACAATTTAAAGAAATCTTCAGAAAAGAGTATTTTTTCCTCCAAGTCTACATTATTTTTCATCTCTGAGAGGTAATAGTCATCTTTACCTTCCCTATAGAGCTATGGAATGAAAACCAGAGAGGTTACAGCATTCGATAAAGATCACAGAAGTGGTGATGCAAAAGCAGCAGATTAAGTACATTCACATAAGTCAGTTACCCTGAGTAACATGGTCTTTCCAGTCCTCCTTGACAATGTGTGAACACCATAGTCACACCAACTAGCAGAATTCATGTATAACTGGCTAAGAAAATCTAATTTTATTAGAATGACAAAGGTCTGTCTTTTTTAGATTTTTATTATCAAGGAGAATTTCCTTATTTACAAGCATTGCTTTGAATAGTTGATTTCATCTTTTACATGTCCAAATTGCCTAAGTTTACACAAGGCTTTTGCACATGGTCTCTTTCAATGAAAAAAATGCATACAATCCTCTCACAACAACATAAAACTCATTAAGCTCATTATGAAGCTTGAAAGAGAAACAGCACATTCTGTCTAAAGAGTTGGTCATGCCCTTACTCTGTGAAATATTTTAAACCAAATATCCTGAGTTTCATCTCTGATCACATTGCTTTTTGACTTAAGGATATGTTCACATGTTAATACATCATAGGATAGAAACTTGCCATAAAGGAGTGATAATAAATCTTTTAGATCTCTGTCCATAAACAAAGATTTATAAGCAAGAGTAGCATTTTCTTTTCTTTCATGTATAAATTAGCCTTAGGATTTTATGAATAATTCAATATGAAAAATATCAGCTTTCATAGATATGGTGAGTAGAAAAGTGACTTCATGCAATTAGGGCTGTGTATATGTAAACATAACACTAATTATAATGTATACAAATTAGCAAGAATTGCAATAATGTCTTTTAGAAATTTGAATATTAAGATGAAATCTTATCTAAAAATATATATTATTGGCTTTTAATCAATTCTATGCAAAGGGAGATATAAAAATAAACATATTAATTATATTTAAGTCATAATTTGCCTAGTATATTGCAATTTAAATGTACACTTTAGAAAGTTACAAAGAAAGCCTTTTAACTAATAATTTTTCTCATAGTACTACTGAATTATTGGATATATTTATTCATTGTGATGCCAATTCTTCTGAAATAGAGCAAAGTATTTCAGATTGTCAAGCTTAGGGAAATGGTGCAAAATGTCTAATATTTCACATAAATTTTTCGGACTTAAATGTTAAATCTGGTCTGAAGTATATTTAAGGTATAATGAAATGTAATAAGTTTCTTTCCTGTCAAGAGGTATAACATAGTGTCCAAAATCTCAGTAAATATGTTAAATATTTACATGTACACATTCATCACATTCTAGTATGTAAAATATTAATGTTCTTAGTTGTGATATATAATGTCTAGAATAAACTCTAACATTTATTCATTCAAATGCTTTGAGAAAGTTTAAAAATATTGTGAAAACTAATTTTTACGGTAGCATTCTGTGTCAATAAAAACATCACTTTTATCTCTCAGACATCATTCAAACCTTTATTTTGAAAGTTATGATATTTTAGCTCAGTTTTACATATATAAAATTGAAACATAAATATTGTTTTTCTTGATGTGTTCTATTTAAATGTGAGTACAAGTTAGTGACTGCATAATGGCAGGAATAATTGTATCATTAGAAGTTTAAAAAAATCATATTTATTAATATCTTTATTGCACAATTCTATCTAATTTTTGTAAATATTAGTAAATTTGAGAATGGAGAGCAATATCTGAATACATTTCATTTTACTTGAAGATTAACAGTTAAGAAATGAGTAAATGAATCCTATAATAACTTTTAGCTTTTATTCAGAAGTGAATGCAGAAGAGCTTACTTTATCTTGTTAGAAGAGCAATAAAGGATCATTAAGAAAAAAGTTCCTAAATTAAAAAAAAAAGAATCAAGTTCCTTCTGGTAAAGTAGACAGAGTCTCTGTCCTGAGTGATGACTTAACCTTCCTTCTGGGTCTGGTAAATCAGACAGCCAGAGAAACGTCATAAGGAAGGCAGGTTTACCGTAAGCCATGCTAAAGTCACAGGAGAATAATTATTCCTCTAGTGAGGCACTGTACTTTTGTTTCCCAGAATTCCTGCCCCTAACCCAGGTCCTTCAGGCTACCACAAATTTGCCATTACCTTCATTTAGTCTCTCTGCTCCCTAAGTTCAAAATCAGAAAATAACTTTTCTTCTTGCTTTCTGTCTGTCCCTTTCTAATGCAGGTCAGATCCTGAGGTTGCTGTTGTTGCCTTCATCCCTCTCACTCTAATATTACCTCTCTCCCCTCCTCCCCTTTTCCTGGCATGTGACAAGTCTTCATACTGGAAATTCAAACATGTGTTCTGTACTTCATTTCCTTCTCTGGTTATAAGGGAAATCAAATGAATAAAACAATTGGTGTGTCCACATTAACCATCAACTTTTAAACCATTCATATTTGAGGATTCCTTTATTTTAAATTTGGTAATGTTGTTTGAACACAGAAAGCCTAGATTGTTATTTTACTAAGCTAATATGAAATAAAGTATAGGGAATTGCTTTCTTATTGATGATGAAAAATATGAAATCTGCTCTCTTTCTAATTAGTAATTTGATAAAATATATTTGTCATGATTTTGAAAATAAAGGTTTTGCCTTTGTTAAATGAAGACATTATTTAAGTGCCAATGAAAGGTTAATGAACCTTCTCTCATTATTTATATTTGAAAATTAACTTGCCTCATGTTTGGGAGATAATGTCTGTAGGAAAATGAGACCATTTAATTGTTGTAGGAGAGCGGGGAGCCCTTTGTTCTGTCCTAGCCACCTGCCTATCTTACACCTGATATAACCACACAGAAATTGTATTAATTAAATCACTGCCTATTCCATTATCTCTAGCCTCTTATTGGCTAACACCCATATCTTGATTTAACCCATTTCGAATAATCTGTGTTAACCACGAGGTTGTGACTTACCAGGAAAGATTCAGCATGTCTGATTCTGGCAGCTCTATGGCAGTTTTCTCACTCTGCCTTCTTTCTCCCAGGATTCAGTTCTGTCTTCTCTGCCTACATAAGTTCTGCCCTATCAGACCAAGCCGTTTCTTTATTGATTAACCAATGAAAGCAATACATAAACAGAAGGACCTGCTTCACCATTTAATGATGTTTGTTTTACTCTTTTAAATCTTTTGGCTTTTTGTGAGGCCTCTCACCCAGCTCCGGAATTAATAAAACACACAGGAGCATATTATTACTTATAAACCCAGCCTTAGCTTGACTCGTTTCTAGCCTTTTCCTAACCTAAATAATCCAGTCTATCTTTTTGCCTCTGGGATTTTACCTTTCTCTTTCTGTAAAACTTTTCTTTACTTCTTACTTTATTGTTTTCTACTTAACTGGGTGGCTGGCCTCTATAGTCTTCTTCTCCTACTTTTCTTGTTCCTTTTTTTCCCAGTTTTCTCCTTCTATTTATACTCTCTGTGTGCCAGCCCCTCTTATCCTTTCTCCTTCCTTGCTATTTGCTTCTAAACTCTTCATTAACACCATCAGGTGTTTTAAAGAGGCAAAGAATCACAGCTTTACTAAGTTAAACAAATGCAGCATAAACAAAATCAACATCTTTATATCACTAAACAATGTTTAATGTTCTACAGAATAAATAAAAGTAACATACCTTAAATTAATAGTCTACAATATTTCCCCCTTTTGTGTAAATAAAAATAAAATGTTTTGCCGGGTGGTGGTGGCGCACGCCTTTAATCCCAGCACTCGGGAGGCAGAGGCAGGCGGATCTCTGTGAGTTCGAAACCAGCCTGGTCTACAAGAGCTAGTTCCAGGACAGGCTCCAAAGCCACAGAGAAACCCTATCTCGAAAAACCAAAAAAATAAAATAAAATAAAATAAAATGTTTTAACTTTAACATAGTAAAACTATATACAATAAAAGCAATTATCAAGTAAGAATAAAATTTACAATATTCTTGCCACTTATAGTTAGCATATTCAGAGAAAGTAATTGATTATCTATCCTATTTTAGTGAATGCAAAATTTTATACATAGCTTATATCTTTTATAATTAAAGAAAACTTCATTTATAGTTTTAAACTCAATCTGAGAGCCCAGAGGGAGTTAATATTGCCTAAATGAACAGGAACTATATTGAAGCAACTTCCAAAACTCTAGAAATGACAGAGATACTGGCTGCTTAGTCAGCTACAGTTCCTTTGCAATGTTGGGGTATCCATCTTCAATCTAGTGGTCTAGAATGTCTGACAGACTTCTCAGTGAAGTAGGAAATTTCAAGGACTGTTCTTCCTTGTATGGGCAAATTTCAGTAGTCACTTTCCAGAGGCACAGAATGAAGTCAAGCAGTCAAGACAAAAGCAGATTCTTGTTCAAATGACTAATGTTGCTAACAATGAAAGCAAACTCTTATGGAGTTTCTTCAATGCCCATCATCCTTTCATGAAGTAAATTGGTGCTGCCAGTATCAGATGTTTCTCATTTTCCTGAAAAGACTTATGTTAACATAACATTTTAAATGTCAAATTCTGTAGGTCTTTAAAGTCTTTGAAGACCATTTATCTTTCTAATTATATCGTGGTATGATCTAGAAAACATGTTTAACGTATCTACAATTTGACTGTTAAAATGACTAACTACTAACCTATGTTACTTGATTATCCTAAGTACATTATGAAACTAGCTTTCAAAAACTAGAATTTTATCTTAAATTTTTAAATGGAATACATGGTTACAACTTAAATAAGAGTAGCTGTATATATACAATATGTTGTTTTTTTTTTTTTTTTCTTTTTTTCGTAAGCTTTATTTTTATCACTCTTATCCACCACACATCGGGAAGCTGTCAACAGTGCATCGCACGCTGAGTCAGTTCACAACAAAACTGAACAAGGCAATTGTGTAATATGTTGTACCATAAAGAAATTTAAATCTGTATCAATACATAAAAATCTTTTAAGCAAAAGTAGTGACACATACAGTGTAACAATATTGACTTTGAATTTGTATCAATATGCCAAAATTTTTATCAATGCAAAATATCTCATATTAATAGCTGTCTTTTTATCCTATATTCCTATATTCCCCTAAATATAGCAAGACTGCACAACCCACTAAATAACCAAAGCCCCTTCAATACAATTCTTGGGAATGTGGACATTGTTTTCTCTAGACCCCTTCTCAATGAATGTGGGTAAAACATCTTTAAGAGTCCATGAGAACATTTTGAGATAATGGCCAAGTCCTGGTAAGAGCAGTTGTAACCTTTGTTGATAGATATCACCTGTCAAGTTTCAGGATGTCTCCCTTGATCAACCAGATCCATATCAACCTGGAACAAATCCATAACCTCTTGTTTCTGTGGAAACAAAACTCCAAACTATTTTTGATTTCCATTTAATAAGTATATTTTTGACATTTTTAAAATTAATACAGTCTTCAAGTATCTAGGCTGGTTTATTTGAACAATCTCTCTTTCAATCCCATGTCTCTTAGAAGCTGTTGTTAGCTTGTCAGCATTCAAATATTTCAAAATCAACATAAGCTGTTAAGCTATACTTGAATCCTCCTCATGCTCTATAGGTTGGCTCTTCCAGCTCTCTGGTCAAGTCCTGAAAGTCAAGCCTAACACTTCCAGAGCCTGGTGGGAGGTGCATGATGAGGAAATGCATTCAACCTTCCTAGAGCTCTAGAATGCTGGTGCCTGTGCTGTGGCAGGCATTATTATTATGTTGATTTTTGTTCCTTCTTAACACACTGGCTGCTCAAGGTCTTGCACGCAGGCAGAATTTCTTAAAAGAAGCCTGTACTTTCTCAGCATTTTCAGGCCTTCCATGGAGATACGCTGCAGAATGAGTACCTAAAAGTTTTTTTTTTTTTTTAATCTCTTTACTCTTTTGGATTTTGAAGGGACCACTATCTGGCTCCTAAATAAATAATACAAATGGAGGCTTATTGTTACTTATAAATGCCCAGCTTGGCTTGCTTCTAGCCTGCTTTTCCTAACTTATATTATTCCATATATCTTTTGTCTCAGGGCTTTAACCTTTCTATATTTCTAACTTTTATTTACATTTTACTTTGTGGTTTGCTGTTTGCTGGGTGGCTGGTTCCTCTAGTCCACCCCATCTTTTTGAGATTTCTCCTTTTATTTATACTCTTTCTGACAGTCTCACCTATCCTTTCTCCTCCCTTATTATTGACTGTTCAGCTCTTTATTAAACCGTCAGGTATTTGAGATAGGCAAAGAATCACAGCTTCACAGAGTTAAACAAATGCAGCATAAATGAAAGCAAGACCTCTTTATATTATTAAAACAATGTCCCACAGCATAAAGAAAATTAGCACACCTTTAAATAATATTCTACAACAATTAAGTTTAATTTTGATTTTAGTGGATCAATAACACATAATGATAACAGTTAAGATATTCTTCCATCAGCATTTTACTACCATCAACACCTTAACAACAATGAACCAAGTAAATACATATTTTGAGAAATTCATGTAATCAAATGATAGAATTAATGTAAAATATGAGTGAATTTCCACCATCCATAAGAGAAATGATTGAGAAGAGTTTTTACTTCAAAATGAATGTGACTAGATGTTCCATTATTTCCTTTCTTCTTGGGATGCATGAAATGACACTTGCTATATATAAGTGGCTCAGGAGACTGTGCATGAGGTAACGTACATTTCAAACTTGAGTTATTATAATTTTCTATTGATATTGGTCTTACACTGAAAGATTGTTGTTGATAAGTGACAAAATCATGAGGAGAAATCTTTAGGGATATTGTCTGTTTTCATGAAGAGCACCACTGCTCGAAAAATACTTCACGATAAAGATTAAGAAAGTGAGTATAATATTTAAAATCCCAATGTAAGTGAAGGACAGAACTTTTAAAAGTTTGACTCAATACATTTATATTGGCATTTATGAACTAATAATCAATTCTTTAATGTTAAAAGAAATTGTTTGTTTCCATTCAATATATTTGCAAGTTTATATTTCATACACACAAAACTGAATCATTTTGCAACCAAAACTCACTAAATTATAGGCTATAATTTTACATAATACAAAAGTCAACAACTTATAATATGAATGTTTACTATTTATTTTAGATAAATTTAAGTTTTCAATCATGTGGCTTTATTATTTTTGCTTTGTAATACTCTTTTATTTTTCTGGAGTGAAGCAGTGTGGTACAGAGCTTCTGGCAGCCAGAAAGGTAGAAAGCAGGTGCTTTTGCAAGAACCTGTGCAGCTTGCTCCTGAGATGTGGGTTAAATATAGACTCTGTGGAGAAAGCAGTCAGATTCAAGGTCTTTGCAATTCTGCATGGGTGAATGACATCACTAAGGTACATAATAGCTGTTCCTACAGGCAGAGCAAATTTACCCACTAGATAAAAGATATAAATCCAGGTCAGTGCATTAGTACAGAAAATGTTATTAGCAAGCTACTGTTCCCCCTTTCCCACTTAAGGTAGACATTACTTCTTCCTCGGTAAGTTTTTATTTGTCAGAACACAATGCGCAAATATTAATTCAGAACCATAACATAGCAAATTTCCTAAAACTAAATATTGAGATAATGAAGGTAAATGGAACCCAAGCCCATAAACCAAAGAACTGATAGCCTAATACTTTTTAAAATCTTGGACACTGAAGTTCCCTGGTATATGCATTTAGAATAATATTTAACTTCATTTGAAATATCTCTACACAAGATACACATAACTAAAGTTGCTTTTGAAATAATGCATATTTGACTTATGTTTTATCTTAAGGGCCTTGCTAATGCCAGAAATATGTGCCTACCCAATGTTCTTGAAGACCTGTCTTTGGCCAGTGTACATTGTATTCTTCTAGAAAAGGAATTGTCATGGCAATTCATAGTCCTTCAGAAAAAAATCTAATCTTTTCCCACCAAACCTCGTATCACTGTGATGGAAAATTCTTTGGTAAATGCAAACTGGAAAAGAATAAATTAGAATTTGGCTATTTTAAGTTGTGATTATAACACCTATGATTCCCTATGATCCAGACTCTGTAGTTTGCTAGGATGATTCTCTGAACTGTGAAATTTACTGACTAGAAGCATTTTGAATATCATGAAACAAAGCTCTCTCCTAGTATGCTAAGGTGATCTGAGATAGTGAAATAGTGGTCTGGAATACTGAGCTGTCACTAATAATAATTCATGGAAACAAGAATAAGAAATGACATGTCCCTTTTTCCCACTTAAAAGCAACTTCTATGAACATTTCTAGTCAGTTCAGTACTCTCCAATTGCAATGCTAACACATCAAGTAAACTCTTTGCATAAGAGTGCATCTGTTGGCTTTTTGAATGATAACTGCTATTTCTTCTTAGTAGTGAATGCACATGTGGTTTCGTATAGGGTTTTACACTATAAAAGTCTGTATACATTTCCATTTGCATAGGTCATTACTCTATGCCCTTCACATCTCTGAAAACAGGTCAATTTATTGTTTGTGAGCCTCATCTTTGGCTGTAGGAATCTGTTTGCCCTGGGTTTAGGAACATGGTTGTACAGATTGTCTTATGACACTATTGCAACTCAAGAGTATAATTCCTAAATCTTGTCATATTCTATTGAGTACTTCTCAGCCTCGTTACTCAGTGATCAATGATACATTGAAAAATACTGATCACTACAATGAGGGAGGCAAATCACTGCCTTGCTCAGTCATTATCCGAAAAGCTTCCTCCTGAAATTTATGGGCCTATGGGATCTTTTCATTTTTGATATCTTTTGTAATTTCTTTCTTCCTAGATTTGAAGTTCCTGTCATGCAGTTCTTTCACCTGCTTAGTTAGAATTACACCAACATATCTTATTATTTGAGACTGAGTTATTTGGAGATTTCCATGCAATCCCTTTGGCCAGCAGCTCTATGGATATAAGCCAGTCCATGTTACTGGAAATTTTGTTGGGTGACAAGTTATGGCCAGTTACAACTTGCTTCATCATTACTTGAAGGTTTCATTAGAATCGCCTTCATATATTTGAGGACATTTCTACTGAATTAGAGAAAGAAATCACTCTTAAAGATAGACTGCATACCCAGCAGTAGACAGCCTTCAGAAAATAAACTCAATAACATTTTTACATATTCCATGTCTCATAATATCATCTCAGGGTTTTATTATCTAGTTTATTGAGAGTGCCAGAATATTTCCTCTTTGATTTTTTAAAGGTACATGAATATACATTACTATAAGCAAGTAAATTTCTACTTCCTTCTCTATGCCAAACATGACATACAGTTTACCATTGTGCACAGAATTAAAGTTGAACATACAGTAATTGAAGTACAATATAATTTATTTAGTTGAAAAGCACGGCCTTATCAATAAATACAACACTACTTTGACTAATAGTACATTAGTTTTTCATGCAGATATACTTTATTTTCAATTGAAAATATTATGTTTTAGAGAACAGAAGCTTTAACTTGAAAAATACATCTAAAATGTTTCAGAGATAGAGAAGTAAATTTTATACTTTCTAGAGTGCTAAGCTTCCTAATTTTCCTAATGATCTAAGGGGGATCTTCGGGTGTTTCCTTCTTCATCAAATGTTCCTTCTGATTTGGAGAAAATAAAGAATGAGGTAACTTGTTGCTGATATTATTATTATGATTACTGAATGCAGTTGGCAACTCTGTTCATCCATGTATTCTGTTGAATATTGACCTTTAACACATAGTGAAATAAATAAGTTCTTTTTCAAGCTTTCAGTTCATTATTTCAGAGTAAATATGTCAATGACCAACTTGAGTGTGTGAGAAAAGGGAATAAATAATTGATTGAGAAGCAGAGTTTTTATCTGCTTAATTTATTCACCTCAGCTGTAACCTATTTTCAGAGTACTTGGCATGCTTCTTTCTGGTATGTCATAAAGCCTTAATTGAGAAAACATGTTTAGGAATTCCACTCATTTGTATTGAACAAATAATTGGTGTCTAATCTCTTTAGCTTTAGGTTATTTTTGTTATTGTTGCTATTATATTTTGTTGATGCAGGGGCTCAGTTTACTGTCCAGAAGATACTCAAACATTCTTTTTTATCCATGATGCCCTCAAACAGACACTCCACAGTCCTCTGTCTCCTCAAGTTCTTGCATTGCATTTACATATCAGCATAAACAAGTCAAAAGTCCATTCTTTTTAAAAATTTATTTATATATTAAAAATTTCCACCTCCTCCCCTCCTCCCATTTCCATCCCACTCCCCCCCCCTCTCCTCCATTTCAGGCACCCTCTCCTCTGCTTCCCAAGGACTTAGCTGGGGACATCTCTTTGGACACCTGGGAACTGCTCTAGAGGCAAGTCTCCTGTCAACCCTAAAATGGCTCCTCAATTAAGATAACTTCTTCCCTGCTCCCATATCCACTCTTCCTCCATCTCAACCATCCCATTCTCCCCAAGCTCTCTCAAATCCTCCCTTTCTCCCATCTCTCTCCCCCTCTCCCCTTCCCCATACCTCTTCCCCACCCCATGCTCCCCACTTTTGTCCTGTGATCTTGTCTACTTCCAATATCCAGGAGAATAAATACATGTTTTTCTTTGTCTGATCTCCAAAATATATAAAGAACCCAAGAAACTAAGCTCTCTTGCCACCATGAGTATTCCAGGAAAGAATTCTGAACAAAAGGCCTGGAAGCAAGCACCCCTGCAAGGTTTGCCATTTTACTGGCCCCCAAAGTGCATTTTGATAAAGCTAAAATTACCTCAAAGTGCTGACAACTTTTGTATTAAAATAGTAACTGATGATGGTTAGTGTTTATAAACAATAAAAGTAGTGAAGATACTGATGTGGCTATGGACA
Source organism: Arvicola amphibius (assembly GCF_903992535.2). NCBI lineage: Eukaryota > Metazoa > Chordata > Mammalia > Rodentia > Cricetidae > Arvicola > Arvicola amphibius. Next base: position 29,646,753 of record NC_052057.2, on the reverse strand, counting down.
GTTTTAGAGAGAATAGTCAAGCGACTCTATTGCTATATGGGAAATGATGGGTGAAATAAGACCCAAGAGTACGTAAAAGTATCGATAGAAGAATATATAAGAGAGAAAAGCAAGGCTAATATTCATGGGGTAGAAAGAGACAGCATATAGTCAAAGAACCAAGACAACAAAGTACTTAGAGAGAGTGAGGAAAGTAATTAATGAGAAACTTGGGAGTTAGGAGTGGAATCTATAGTGATATTTTATTTATGTTTTTAATAAATAAAGCTTGCCTGCATATCAGAAGGCAAAGCTAAGCAATTAGAGGTCAGGCAGTGGTGACACACATCTTTAATCCCAGGATTTGAGAGACAGAGGGAGATGGACTTCTGTGAGTTCAAGGTCACTCTGGTCTACACAAGATTAATGCAGAAACAAATTCAGGCTGTGGTGGCTCCTGCCTTTAATCCCAGCACTAGAAGGAATGTAAAATAGGAAGAGAGAGAGGCTTACCCTGTTTAGTCAGATTAGTCTGCTTAGTCTGCAGTCCCTCAGCCTTTGTAGAGGTAAAACTTCTCTATTGGCTTGGCTGCTTTGCTTTTCTGGTTTTCAGGTTGAAAGTTGTTTTACCGTTGAAGAAGATTGAAGTTCAAAATCAAGGTATCTGTACGTTGGATCCCCCTAATATTCTGAAGGAAATCCTACCAGTATGGCATTCCTAAATTCTAGAGTTTTCTGGAGCACTTTGAACTTCCTTGACATATATGACTTCTGCTTCTGTTTCTGCCATCACTGTACTTTTTTTTTTTCTTTTTGCATTGATTTCCTGCTTTGTCTTTTTCTAAAAACATCATTAGAAATAGGACTAGTATGTATCCAGGAACACGTTATAACTATTTATCCATGGACCCAATTTAAGGTCATATTATTAAATTCAAACTAAATATCAATGCTGAGAGGCCATGTATTCATTGCTTATAGCAAGTAATGTGTTGACAAAGATGCGTGAGAATTGATTATTTTGTCTCCAGTGAAAGCATCAGGCAGTGTTGGACTCAAGTGTTCTAATGGATCTAATCTATGCATTTTATCATACAGTATTCACAGTGAGTAGAACTTCATGGTTGTGTGGAGAAAGTGTGGAGTCCATTGTAGTTAAGCCCAATTCTAAGATACATGATAGTGAAATTTACTGAGTGTGGAACACATGATAGAATTTGATTTTCAAAGATTTTTTTTTTTTACTTTAAGAACTATACAATCTGAAATACTAAGCAAGGATTTTAACATCATTGGGAAGGGCGGTGACATGTTGGTTAGTAGAAGACAATTTAAAATAAATTTAGTAATGTGTCTCTTCCATTTAAAGTCATGTCTGAAAATATCTTCCCTCTATTCATACAACTACAAAATTAACATAGTATAACATCGTGTCATTTAGTGTCCACTGAAAATTAGTTCATCTTCATTGGCATATATAATGTCTTCCTGCATGTTTTATCACAAGGTTCATATATTCCAGAGGCAACTACAATGCCAATTAATACCAATAATAGACTGAAATCGAAGACATCAAAACCACACATGCAAGTAACCATCACTATGCTTATGCCATACCATGTATTGACTATGTAGTGTTCAGAAAGTCATTAAAATTTTCTGGACCATCCCTTGCTTGATGTTACAATAAAGAGAATAGTTACATCTACTTCACAGAGAATTCATATGGGATATCTGATTCATGGTTGTCATTAATGGCCATTTCTTCATATTATGTCTCCTAATTCTTTTGTAACCTTTCACACATTATGCGAAAGATAAACTAAGAGAACCTAAACATTTATGAGACAAAGAAGAATGCTATAATTTCAATTCTGAGTGCACTTTTGTGCTTTCTATCACTATTGCTGTTATTTGTCAATTTAAAATTTTCTTTCATAATGTCCTTGAATAATTAATGCCTGAGCAATGGAGGGTGTGCAAGAACTTTATTAAAACATTTTTGGATGAATTAGTCTATTTCAGCTTTCCCATATGATTTTTATGGGTCTACTATGTTTCAGTGTATTCCTTCTCCAAGAAATTCTCTGTAGCTCTGTTTATCCACAATTCCAGATGCTAGGCACATCCATCTCATACTTCCTTAAATATAAAAATAATATAAACATGCCTATATCATTAAAAAGTAGAAATTCTACTGTTACTAAAGTAATAATGTAACACAAATAATCATGTCTAATGAATGGGTCATTTTGAAGGATTACTCCCCTAAAAAACACAGCATTGTTTGTGAATTAAAGATTGTGGCGATAGAAAGAATAAAAGTTCAAGTTCATTTTGTATTTAATATGGAATTTTTTGCCAGCATTAGATATATGAGACCCAATGAGAAGGCTATTTTTAGTTGCATCTTGTCATAGTGTATAATCACTACTAATCAGGCTGCCCTATGATCTATGGACATCATTTTGTTGCATAATTGATAGCAGCAGATCTGTCTTTAAAGTATGCACCATTATTCCACAGTTTTGCTTCTGAATAGAGACATAGAGAGAAAGGAGAGAGAACTAAATGTAAGCATGCATGAAGTGCGTAAAGGTATTCTCTCCTTTTGATTATGGATGATATTTGTCAAGCTGTCTCTAGGCTTACCTTGTCTCACATTCCTTCAGTGATGGACTAGAACCTGGAATTTGGGTCTATAGTAGTCCTTCTCTCTTAAGTTGCTTTTGTGTGTATTTAACAGTATTTTCAGTAGGAAATTAAAGAAAGGCATCTTGACTGATAATCATCAAACTAATAAAAACATAAGAGGGATAAATGCTGTTCAAAAGAACAGTGACATTTCCTTTTGACAGTTCAAAGAGATAGAGCAAAACAGAGACAGAATTGGCAGTTACTTCAAAAACCACTAAATGCCAAGAACTTTAGAAAGTAACTTTTATTTTATAATGGAAATACAGAAGAAAGTCTATCATTTTCCCTTTTTTAAGAATATCAAAATTAAATTGTAGCAAGAAAGAGTGTCAAGGTGTTAAGTGTCAAATAGTATACTGACAGCCAAACCCAGAGCTTTCTGACCTTAGCGAATCTAAAGTAACAATCCACTTTACTAAATGGCAAAGTGGTTGTGGGAGAAATGATATGGCTTTGATGATGATTACTGATTATGTATCATTCCCAAATACCACTGCTCTGTGTTTGAGGCCATGATTAAGTAGTCAGGGAAAATGGATTTCAGCAACGCATCACTGAAAACAATTTATTGATCAGGTTTTAATGTTTCTAATATTCATTCTGTTTTCCTCCTCAAGAAATTTTCCATCACTTTACAAAACCCATAATGCTCTTGACATCGAAATTGGTAATCATTTCCTATTATCTTACTTTTTTCTTTGATTAGGGGACTGAATTTATGACATTTTGTTTGACTATAAACTTAGAGATAAATGTATTAGAATATAATAGACTATACTATAAGCCATGTCTTAGGTTGTAATTTATAGTTAATAGAATTTTATGTGAAAATACTTTTTAATGACTTGAGTTCTCATAATTCTTAGATGATGCTAAACATAATCATTGCTATCATGCTTACTCATTTATTTATTTAGTGAATTCCACTGAAGAATTTACAAGTCTCTATTCAAAATGCCAACACAGAATGAAGGGTGACTCAATGGCAGCACTAATATATTATAAAAATATAAGCAAATATGAAATTAAAAAACCATCAGATATGCAAGTGTCAAGGCTTCAAGTGGGTGAATATGCATTCCAAACTAGTAAATGCTTACAGATGTTCAGAGAATTTAGAGGAAAAATAAAACTAAAACCATTACCATAAACATTCAACTTGCTCCACATAGGTAAAATCTGCCCTTACTGTCAATTTTTCAGGGCAGAAATACATTCTGAAATGCAGTCAGCAACATCTTTGTGTCTGTAAGGAAAGTGGAACCGGTTCTCAACCATGACAGTTGGGAGGGAACTGGAAATACTATCACTGTTTCCAATTTATAAAAAGAAATACTTATCAATTGCACAAGCTTATAGAACAGATAGAGGAAGAACATTCTACCTAAGAACAGAATTTAGATGGAGTTTTGATTATCAGGTGGAAATAAAGGAATCACCTTTCTTTTCCTTTTTCTTTTTAGTTTTCTTAAGTGCCAGTATAGGCCTCTTTAAAAACATTTCTTTGAAGGACTTCTATATTGGTACATAATACATTTTGGTCATATCTATTTCTGATTGCACATATTGTGAGTGTGACCGTAGCTACTGTGACTTCATGGATACAAGGGACCTCTCATGTTTTCAAGATGGTGTTTCCCAGAAGTCTTTTTTCTCCTCTTGATTCTTGGTGGAGCCTCTTTGAGGAAGGTATTTCAAATAGAGCCAATTTTGATGGCATAATCAAACTAAAATATGGTTATATTCTACAAAATATTTAGAGCTAAATTCCATAAAAGTATAAAACACAGAATAAGATAATAGTGAAGACACTACACAAGCAATAAGAGGAGGGCAGCTGAAATAAGACTGTGTATCCATTTCGTAGACTTTTTTCTTTGTCTTGTAATATTTTGGCTATTATTGTCATATTGGACCTTTGCTTGTATATTATGCTTTCAGATTTAGAGTTTCCTGTGTAAATGGAATGGTGTGTGTGTGTGTGTGTGTGTGTGTGTGTGTGTCTGTGTGTGTGTGTGTGTGTGTGTGTGTGTGTGAAAGAGACAGAAAGGGAGTGACGGAGGAAGAGATTTTTTTATGATTTATTTCCTGTCTGTTTTCTAAAAAGACAGAAAGAACATTGTTTAGTGGCTGGATTTGGGGAGATAAAGGAGAGAACATGATGAGAATATATTTTATGAAATAAAAATTCAATCAAAAAGGGAGTATAATAGGAGCTGAGGGATGTGGTAACCAAGCAAGTCAGCCAAACAAAGACAGGTTCTTCCACAATGGCAAAGACTGGAAGAATGTCAGAAAATGTAGGGTCTTGGAGACATCAGAAATGAGCAAGAAAGAAAGGTGATACAGAGAACAGGAAGTTACAGAAATGTCTTAAAATTGCAGGGCAATGTAGGTGGAAAGAATGAAGAATCACAAAAAGGTACCCAAGTATCCATGTCTAAGAGACTTGAGTCCTGCTGATAGCCTACAATTCTTGCAAGCCAGCCATCAGAATCTGACTGCCATTACGACATTTTAGCAGGAAAAAAACATTTCACTTCACCACCATTCAGACATCATAATGTTGTGGTTTCATAACATCTTTAAGTGAACTTACTGTTTAAGATAAACTAAAAGGGTGCAAGTGCGGGGAAATGCTGTCACTCAAAGACACTAGAACTAACATGCCACAGCTTAAGAGTAATGGATGCTATGGGAAGAGTAGGAACAGGTATAGTTCAAGTAGCAGAATGTGTGGCTTGGGGAGTAAAGTGATAGTGTGTTGAAAACCTCATCTATGATGACTAGTTCAGCACCTCCTGATGATAGCTATAGGACCATACATCATTGAGTTCATGGTCAATATAAGAACCTCCTCTCATCTTCGAAGCTGCCCTGAAGTTGGCTAACACAATGGCTGACAATCTGATCTCGGCAGCCTCATTTTACCAGAAGGATAATTAATGAGAACTGGGTTGGAAATAAGAATATCATTACATGTTACTAAAGAGGACAATCCGTGGGAAAGATATAATGAAACGCTTTGGATACAAAGGGCCAGATAGATCAAAATTTAATAATAGCGAGTGACATCAGTGTTCTACTCTCATTAGTGGATAGACCATCCAGACTAAAATATCCACAAAAACTTTGTTATCAAACTTTATCATCTACCAAATATAGCTAGCGGACACTTTCAAACTTTTTTATCAAAAAAGTGCAGACAACATATTCTGCTCAGCATTCCATGTGTTCTCTAAAATAGGACACAATTAAACCTTTAAAATATGTCAGAACAAAGAGAAATAATTAAAATAATTTCTTTATATTTTCTGGTTATAGTGGAATAAAACAAAAAAATCAATGTCAAGATTAGCGCTAGGATTAAAAGTGGGCATGACCTTGTCATGACTCTGTGTGCGAATGTATGGACACATGTTTGCTATGACACATATATGGAAATCATCTGACTGGCAGGAGTCAATTATTTTCTTCTACCATGTAGATTTTGTGGATTGAACACAGGACATCTAGCTTAGTGAAAGTGTCTTAAGCACTGAGACATCTCATATGCTCTTGAGGAATAAGCATTTAAATAAGTGAATCACTAAATAAATGATAGGAATTTTTAATTATAGAATCATGTAAAAACAGAGACACAATTTCAATACAAATTGCGGAGAAAATATTTTTCCATGAGTTTTTACACTAAAGAACAAAACAAAACAAGAGAGTGCATCCCCAATGAGCAGAGTTATACATAAAACTCGAAAGACAACCAAATAACAGGCCAGAGAGATAGTGCAGCATGATGAAGCAAGACTTATGACACTTATCAGAATGATGGCAATATGGTTCATATTTTGATAAATTTATAAAAGTCACCCAACATAATAAAATAAAGAACAGATGCATATAATCTCAAGATATTCAAAATAGGTATTTGGTAACATTTTATACAACTCTAGTATTAAAAGTCAACATCCTAAATGTGGAAGTAACAATCTTCAAAACAGAAAATTTTGTATATGACAAACCACAGTCAGTATTACTCTAACTGTGGAAAATTTAAAAGTGTTTTCCTTCATATCTAGGAAAACATATTGATGTTAATTCACCAAATTCATTAAAGTTCATGTACTTGGTCTATTTAAAAAACATAAATAATTAAACACACTTGAGTGGCAATGAAGGAAATTATCTGTATTTCAAAACACATTATTTCCTATTCAAAATATCAACAATTAATAAATAGGACCTATCAAGCTAAAAGTTTCTGTAAGGAAAAGGACACTATTGATAGGACAATAAGGCATCCACAGAATGAGAAAAGATTTTTTTTTTACCAATTCTACACCTATTAGAGGATTAATATCCAAAATATACAGAGGACTCAAAAAACTAGACATCAACAAACTAAACAATCCAATTTAAAAATGGAGTACAAATCCAAGCAGAGAATCCTCAATAGACAAAACTTAAATTTGCAAGAAAGACCTATAGAAATGTTCTACATGCTTATCCATTGGGGAAATGCAAATGAGAATGACTTGGAAATTCCTTTGTATGCCTGTCAGAATAGCCAAAATGTAAAATACAACTGACAGCTCCTGATGTAGAGAATATGGAGCAAAGAGAACACTCCTGCTTTGCTGGTGGGGATGCAAATTTTTACAGCCACTTTGGAAATAAACATGGATATTTCTCAGAACACTGGAAATCGATCTACCTCAAGACCTAACTATACCACTCTTAGGCATATACCCCAACGTACACCATCATACCACAAGGACAGTTGTTCAACTATGTCCACAGCAGGTTTATTCATAATAGCCAGAATCTGGAAACACACTGAAGATGTCCCTCAACTGAAAAATGGAAAAAAAGATGTGGTAAATTTTCACAATGGAGTATGACTCAGCTAGTAAAAATAATGACATCATGAAATTTGCAGACAAATGGATGGAACTAAAAAAAAAATCATCCTGTGTGAGGTAACCAGACCCAGAAAGACAACCTTGGCATTTACTCATTTTTAAGTGGGTATTAATTGTAAAATAAAGGATAACAATGTTGCATTTACAGAACCAGAAAAATTAAGTATCAAGAAGGGTTGAAGGGGGTACTCTTAGATCTCTCTGGGAAGGGGAAATAGAATAGATTTCACAGGTGGACTGGGGACAGATAGGGACAGGAGCAGGCAAAATCAGGTGGATGAAGATGGAAGGAAAGAGTACTAGAAGAGATTATGGGAAATGGGAGGTCGTTTTAGGGTGAGGTAGAAACCTAGTACAATGGAACTTCCCAAAAATCTACAAGGGTAACCCTACCTAAGACTCCTAGCAATAGGGGCTGCATAGCCTGAACTCTCCAACTCCTGTGACCAATCCTTCTATTGGAAGGATTAGTAAACCAGTCCAAGAATATAATCTCTCACCTGCAATCTGTCTTTTCTATAAGAAAGATGTGCTGGGGAAAAGGTGGCAGATAAAATGTAGGAGTGGCCCACCAATGTCTGGTCTAGGCTGATTCCACTGCCACAAGAAAGAGCCCACATTTGAAACTGCCTGGAGTAACAGGACACAAAGGCTGAGTGCTTCAGAGATTGGGATAGAATCTAACACAATTGAAGAAGAAGAAGAAGAAGAAGAAGAAGAAGAAGAAGAAGAAGAAGAAGAAGAAGAAGAAGAAGAAGAAGAAGAAGAAGAAGAAGAAGAAGAAGAAGAAGGGGGAGGGGGAGGGGGGAGAAGGAGGGGGAGGGGGGAGGAGGAGGGGGAGGAGGAGGACGAAGAGGAGCAGGAAGAAGTCAGTATAATGATGCCTAAAGATATTTGGCTATGACCATAGATTGGTACCTAGCCCAGTTGTCATCAAAGAGGCCTCGTTTAACAACTGATGGAAACAGATGCAAAGACCTATAGCCAAACATTAGGTGGAGTTACTTGGGGAATCCTGTGGAAGATGGGGGAGGAAGAATTGTAGGAGCCAGAAAGATCAATGACACAACAAGAAAACCCACAGAATCAAATAACCTGGGCTCGTAGGGCCTCACAGAGACTAAACTAACAACCAAGGAGCCTGCATCAGAGTGACCTGTACCCCCTCCAACATAAATGTTACAATTATTTTTTTTTTTTTTGTGGGACTCCTAACAATAGGAGCAATGTCTCTGCCTCTTTCGCTGGCTTTTGGGATCCTATTCCTCATACTGTGTTGTCTTTTCAGTCTAAATATGAGGGAAGATATCTAGTCTTATAGCATCTTGACGAGCCATGTTTGGTTTATATACTTGAGAGCCTGGCACTCTCAGCAGAAATGAAGGAGAGGTGAATGGGGGGGCAGGGTGGAGATGGGAGGAGGGACTGGGAAAAGAGAAGGAAGGGGAAAATGCAAATGTAGTCTGGATGTAAGTAATAATAATAATAATAATAATAATAATAATAATAATAATAATAATAAATTCAATTAAATTTTTAATGAATTCTATGTCTCTACATCTAGAAATGACAAATAAATTTAATATTTAATGTTACAAAAGCTTGAAAAAAATCTGTAGATATTTAGTCGTAACACTGAAAAAATCCCAGTGGATATATCCACAACACAACTCTTGCACTTAACTTATAGGGAACATCAAGGAAGACAGTGATGAAGGATTATAGTAACCAGAGGACCAGAACATTTGCGATGAGAGTGTGTCTTCCAAAAATTACAGGGAAGCTACACAAGGATTCAATTATGTGGCTGCCTAAACAAGACCCAAGCGCTAATAGCATCAAGCGACAAACTACTATGGAAGGGAGACATATCATGGACCACCCCTCTATAAATATATAGAACTACATAAAGGCAGCTAATGATGCCTGGGAGGGACAAAATTCATTATGCCAATAAAGAGTCTGCTACTTGGTTATTTAAAATCAACTGATCGGCGGCCCTGAAACCAAATACATAGGAGCAGTACTTACCAGCAGGGTGTATGTGCATATTTATGTTTACATATGTAGCAATGATAATAAACAAGATACTGTCAATTTGATAGAAAGAAAGAGGAAGACATCAGAAGGCTGGGTAAAAGAAACATGGGAGAGGCTGAAAGGAAGACACGGAAAGGTGGGAATTATATAGTTATATTTTAACTTAAAACTTTAATTACATCTGTCATGCAGAGTTCAATAATATATGAAAGAATTCATTCTCATTTAGAATGACAAAAATGTCAAAAAAGATAAATCCCATTAGCGAATGTGTATGTATGAATTAAATGACTTGAAATGAATAATCTCAAGACTTTATAGTACAGAACACAGATAAAATAAAATGAAATGGTTTCTTTACAAAGGACTGGCAGAGATGCATCAGTTTCTTTATCAGATAATTAAAAGTTGAAGGTGGTAAAATCTTAGTTGTTTTACCTTTGTTCAATTTCCTGCCAATTGGATGCCTTTAATTCAAATGAAAATTGGTGGTATGACTCAGAAGGTATCTTAATTCTAGAATTCATCATGGAGACACTTAAGCAGTGGGCATGATATGAAAAATGGGGACCCAGTCTGAACCAAGGAAACTAAATAGACCTTCATAATTAAAAAGAGCCAAGATGTTGTCGCTTTACAAAAAATCAATAAAAAACAAAAATTTTGAAAATTAGACATTTTCCAAAACAACTGAGATGGTAGAAATATTCAAATGACTAAACGAGTATAAGGAATTTGCAACTGCTTTTGCAGTTTTAATGGCTGTAGGAGATGAGGCGATCTGCTGGAACCAAATTCCTTATAATCTAAAAAGCTGAGAAGAGAGTCACTCCAGCTATTCCAGCTTTGATGGATTAAAAATGAAAGTTCTGATGACTAGACAAGGGAGGATTCTACAGTCACTCAAAATCAGCGCTGATTAACTCAGTGTGAAGTAACACAAGGGATTATGCCTCAGAACAACAGGAGAGCGGGAGTCACTCCCAGCAGGGTAAGGAGACTGCTTGCTTTGATGTGGTTAAAGCAGCCTGGAGGTGACAAAAAAAGTTATATCTGGATTATTGGACCAGGATGTACTGCATAATGTCATATCTAAACCCACAAATGCAATCAATGTAGGTATACTGGCTCAATTTATTGTATTCATTCTATGGGAGTAACAAAGAAAAAGTGGGATAGAGCAGTGATTTATTAACAGAATTAAGAGGACTGTATTTTAATTAATCATAAGAGATTGCATGGTTTAAAGGGTGGTAATTTACAAATTGTGTTCACTTAAATAACATTTTAGGAAAGCATGTGTGTGTGTGTGTATATATATACACACACACACACATGCTTTCCTAAAATATATATATATATATATATATATATATATACATAAAGATACATAATCATAAATTCTTTACAGTGAGAGAAAAAGCATGTTGGCCATGCTATTATACTCATTTGGAGTAAGAATAACTTGGGAAGTTTTAACAATGTCTAAGACTTCCATGCTAGTTCAGAGAAAGCAGAAGCACACTGTGAACTTCCTTATAATTTATCACAACTGTTTCTGAGCAAGTGAGTCAATGTCACAATTTCACATCAAACTTTTCTTATACAAACACACACACACACACACACACACACACACACACACACACACACACACACACACACACATATATATATATATATATATATATATATATATATATATATATATATATGAACATTTTAAACTATAAAGCCCTGGGGCTGGAGAGATGGCTTTGTGGTTAAGAGCATTGCCTGCTCTTCCAAAGGTCCTGAGTTCAATTTCCGGCAAACACATGGCCATCTGTAATGAGGTCTGGTGCTCTCTTCTGGCCTGCAGACATGCACACAGACAGAATATTGCATACATAACAAGTAAATAAATAAACATTTTTTAAAAAGTATAAAGCCCTTCAAATTATCATTTTCTGCTTGTCAATGTTGTAAACAAATTCAAAATTGAAAAAAACTTCACATAATATGTATGATATTCAACTTTCATGGAACTAAAATGAACACAATGTAAAAAGCCAAATGACAAAATCTAGATAGCTTTAATAAAAATTTTATATGGAACTAGGTATTACGAAACATGTTTACACGAACATCTATAAAAAATGACTTCTGGATTGCTTAGCACAACTAGCTAAAACTACAGAATTCCAAATTTTGTTGCTTATGTTTTAGATGGAACTTTCTAGATACTTGCTTTTAAGCTGACGTTTAATAGTGAACAGTGATTTTGCTGGTGCCGTCTTTGCAAAGGCAGTGCAGTTCGATGTCTGTCTGTGTGTGTCAGTTGTTGGGTCCCATTCGGAGATTCCAGGAACGTTCACCTGTGAGTAGAGGAATTTGGTTCTCAGTGATCTGGAGTCAGATTCCCAATCTTTTTCCCCATGAAATCATGAGTATTTTTACCTGAAGTAATCTTTCATGAACACTATAATACATATTTGAAATACGTATAGCTCTAATTATACTTGTTATTATGTTAGGCTTTATGGTAAAGATTATGTCAGACTTCTGTCATCAGGATAGGTGAACTATTAAATGTATATTCACTTGACCTTTTTAAAGAGAATAGCTAGGCACTTTGACTTTTAGATATTTTAAATGTTTTACTAATTCTTTATAGTATTGAAAATCTTTCTGAACTACTGAGTTATGATCATTCGGTTGTTTGTTTTGACTGTATCATTAATCTTCTGTGCATTATTTTGTTAAACAATGTAGGAAAGAAGTCAAATAATGTTTGGTAAAATTTGCATTCTCAGGTAGAGTGTTTTTTATTTTTCATGCCTCTGACAATAACTTAAAATTTCATTATATTGAGATTTTATGCTACAAATGGAACAAAACACAGTGATTTAGGTAAAGATAAACATTCTCCAATAAACTCAAATGTTTGTAGTCAAATTAGAACCGAAATGAGCTTGTGGGATACTTTTACATTGAATACTAATAATATTCAATTATTCACGGGAAACAGGCATACTGTGTCGTTCTGTGTACTCATTCATCATTTAGAATCATCTATATCAGCAGAATACTCCAGAATTTGAGAACTAAAGTAATTTATGGTGCTATGAATTACACGCATTGGCAGACGATTTTTATAGGTTTTAAACAGATGGCTTAAGACAGAGAACAAATAGAAGTTTTTTACATGGCCAAATTGTCTTTCATTGTGTGAGATTCTGACAACTCAAGCATATTGAATGTATTTCTTTCTGAAATATTATCTACTGATTTAAATATATATATATATATATATGTGTGTGTGTGTGTGTGTAGTTTCAAACCCTGAAATTATAATGCACGTTTTAAAATGTTGGTTTTTGTGAAAACCTATTTGGTAATATTTTTATATTAATTTTAATTTAAAGACTATTGCTAATAATAATAATAACAATAATAATATTAAGAGATTGCTATAACTCTTCTTGGCAGAAATCTGTATTCAAGTCTCACTTTCATTCTCTGAATTATCGATTGATCTAGGAAAATGGATTATTTTGAACAGTAAATTAAATTCCACTTGAGTGTACAATAACTAGAACTTAAATGGAATAAGCTTAGACCATAGAAATGCTGGCATAAAATGGGCAGACTAAGACATCTTAATTAGGGATCATGTTTTGAACTAGGAAATTCAAGTCATGTTGATGTTCTGGTTAAAGCAATACCCATAGAAAATTTAAGTGACCTTTATCACAAAAAATATAAAATCAAAGTTTGGATGATTTTAAATAATATTTCAGCCTTACTGTGAAATGCTTTCTAAAGAATATTCAACTGTAGAGAAAGATTAGTTCTAAGAAGGCCATGGCTCTACTTGATAACATGCTTCATTGACTTTTTGTTATTGTTAAAATAAGCATTGAGGAAATGGTTCAAATGCATGGTAAGAAATAGTATTCCCAGATAAAATACACTTGCGGTATAGTTTGCAGATCTGACTTGTCACAATGAATGACAGGAACAATAAACTGAATTTCTAAAGCTTGAATATATTATTATAGTTTAATTAGAATAATGCAAATAACACATGCAAGATGCAGGTCTTTCCCCTTTTTATAATTACAACATTAAATTGTTAATTTTGACAATTTAAAGAAGAAAAATTCACAAGCAGGAAAATGCATAGATACTAATTTGATATATAGTGGATTTTTTGCTATTGTCTATCAATGCCAATGTCTTCATTGGTATATTCTAAGGATATATATGGAGTAATATCTCTCATTCTCCCCCCCCCCTCTCTCTCTCTCTCTTTCTCTCTCCCTACATATATATGTGTGTATGTATTATATATATAATTATAATAATTATAATACATACACACATATATATGGACTCATGTAAATATGTAGGTAAGGAGTAACATATATACATATATGTATACGTGGACTAACATACACATGCATATGTGTATACGTGTGTACACAAATATATGTTACTTCATGTATATCCTGTAGAGTATATCAATGCAGAAATTTTCGTTGATACACAAAAACAAAAATATACTATATGCTATATATTGAATAGTGAGATGCACAGTATAAAGGCTATTTATTCCACATTGTCAAGTCATGTAGAATCACTTACACTCAATTTTAACTCAGATAGAAAATATAGGTCGTGTTACGGTAAAATAGGATATAAGCTTGAAGTTCAGGCCATCATAAATACATTAACAGGAGAACACCAAGGATATTTCACTCTGACAAGCAGATAATGGGAGCAACAAGACACTAAGTGTAAGTTCTGAGTAATAGCTGTCAGTCCTTAATAAGTATTTTGCATTGCCAAATTATATATAATTCCTTGTTATGCAAACTTAATTCTGTTCCTTTTATCACCAGATTTTCTAATATTTCTAATCAATTATGTTTTCAGAGAGTTCAGATAAAAATATGTAAAACAAATTTTATTAGTAAAACTATATATTGTGTATTAATAAAATTAAAAATTCACCTTTGTACATTGATACAGTCTTACATTACTCTAAATTTATAGAAATTCTGTGTAAAATTGCAAACACAAATATATAAAGTTTACAGTTTCTACATTTCACAAAAGATTTTTTTTACATTTTTTATTTATGACAGAATACATAATAGAGCAAACTAAACATTAGGCCACCTTAATGGTGGCCTCAGACCATTTGGGGAGCTTTTAAAGGTTAAAGTTACAGCATCTGCTCTGCTTTGCACTGCACAAAACAGATCTGTAAACTACTGATGAAATACTATTTTTTTCCTCTGTTTTCCAAAAAAGACTATCTTATGGTTTCAAAAATATATCATTGAAATATTTTCATGTCAAAATTAAAAATGCCTAGAGTTTCAGGATTATTTTCATAGAGAATAAAACATTAACATGTGTAGACCTTAAAAACCATTTTCTTAAGAAAAAATATATAGTAGCAAATATCTGTAATTCCAGAATTTGAGGGGATCACAGTGATCCATGTCACATCTTGTCTTAATAAATGAACAAACATAGACATAAAATAATGTGCATAATTTATGAGTATTACTTCTGATAATTTTTAAATGTACATAGACTTGGGGACTTGAACTTTAAATGTGTTTTACCAGACTAATGTATTTTAAGTAATTTTACATGATTGTTAAGAAAATTACATTACATTTTTATGTACAGCATATGCTTTAATTTAATGTGACAATAATATAGAAATATTATTTTGAACCTATTTCAATAAAACAGCAACATATGAAATATAATCATATGTCTATAGTATTTAATTTTCACTCAAACAATAACCATATTTGTAGAAATAGCAAATAAATAAAATATAGTGATTTTCCCTGCATCATAATCAACATTTTAAAGATTACTAATAAGGAATTGATTGAAGTATTTCATTGAGTTCTTAGCAGGGTGATGAGATATTAACCAAATAGAAAATAACGAATGTCTATAATGCCTTCTGGAATGTGGGAAACCACTAGATGAAAGCATTCTTCATCCAATACAGCATTTAGAATTGCAAAATTTTATTTCTTAAGAAGAAAGTCTGTTACTAGTGTTGGTATTATAAAACCTAAAATTAAATTTTGTGGAAAATATGTCTAGATAAATGAACTCAGAAGTTTTATAATAAAATATAAATGTTAAATAATCAAAGCACATAAATCCTTGAATGTAGTTTGTGGCATTTAACTAAAATCGAAAACAAATAATTATGTAGCCTGAAAATAGCATAAATATTATAGAAGTGTAAGTGAGTAAAATTAAATGTTAATTATGACTATAAAAGTCCAATATCAGGATAGCATGCATATAAAATAAGTTTGAGTAATATGATATTTGAAATAAATACATTTTAATATTCTAAAATTTCCTCCAAAACTTATGCATGTGAGATTTCTTCTGTTAGAGCAATTAATTTCCAAATTCAAATGAATAGTATGACTAAATTTAAGGAATAAAACAGCCAAACAAAGAATATTGTCTGATAGCAGCACACCTAAAAACAGAAGTCTCCCCTGCCACAGGTTTTTGTTGTGTTTTTGCTTTTAATCATGCAGGACAAGGAAGTCTGATAAGTAGGCCACCTCTAAGCACAAGGAGAATCGTATGTAGAAAAGCTGTAACTGGCACAGTCTTTCATTCAAGCGCGCTGCTCCAAGACTCAGTTTAAAATTATCAGGGGCACATTATCTGGGTGCACAACAAGAAGCAATTACTGGTTTAATTAGCCAGCATTCACCACATCGCCCTCTTTCTCTTTGTTCTACTGCCAGGCAATTTTCTGCAATCATTAAGCAGGGGACTGTAATTCCACAATGACCCAATCCACAGTTCCTCTTATCACATTGGAATATGTTAAAGTTATTTATGACTGTCCTCAATAAGAACTAAGTCCACTGAGCAGAAAACACTTCAGGCTTAGCAAATCAATACAATGCTATAGCCTAAATCTAGATTATGGTTAATACTTTTATGTTTTATTTTAGATACTTATTTGTCATGAATTAGATTAAGAATATTGAACGGAAAGTGACTAGATATAAAGGTTTTCACAAGTTTGAAATACCAGCAAGTCGTTATTTTTCCCAGTGAGGATTCATGAATAGCAATGAAAATATACATCCAAATTTAAAAGGAAAATATGAAACTAAATTTGAAAATGTGAAGGAGTTAAAACTGAAAGTTACTACAAATTAAAGCAAGATGAAACGACATCATTTGAAATATTTCTATCGTTCAAACTCTTACAGATGTTGAGAAAACAATTAATCACAAAATTAGTTTTTAAGTTTTGTCTTACTGGAAAGTAAAGATTAGTTGAAAGGGATCAAACTAGTTAAGTCTTGAAGCTGTCATTTACATAAATGGCAATGTCAGCAACAATGTTATTAGAGGGTGTTAAAAGTACCTAAAATGTTATATATGACACATCGAAACCTATGAATTTCGCCATTGGCCTACCTAATTTTTATCTCTTATATTGCATAGGCTAGAATATGCTTCAAAAAAATTCTATTGTCTCCATCTGGACTGAGCTCCCAAGGTCCTAATAAGGAGCAGAAGGAGGGAGAACATGAGCAAGGAAGTCAGGACCGCGACGGGTGCTCCCACCTACTATAACGGTGGGGCTGATCTAATGGGAACTCACCAAGGCCAGCTGGACTGGGTCTGATAGAGCATGTGATCAAACACGACTCTGAACGTGGCTGACAAGGAGGGCTGACTGAGAAGCCAAGGACAATGGCACTGGGTTTGGATCCTACTGCATGTACTGGCTTTGTGGGAGCCTAGTCTGTTTGGATGCTCACCTTCCTAGACCTGGATAAAATGGGGAGGACCTTGAACTTCCCAGAGGGCAGGGAACCTTGACTGTTCTTTGGACTGGAGATGGAAGGGAAGGGGAAATGGGAGGAGGGGGAGGGAAATGGGAGGAGGGTAGGAGGTGAAAATTTGTAATAATAATAATAATAATAATAATAAAAACAAAAATCTACATAAAACTTCTATCTGGAGTCTCTAGGGCTGGAGGACTGCCACACTCTACACTGACCCATCTCTAGTGGCCAGAGAGGCTTTGGTGCCCGGCTCAAGATTACACTAAGCTTTTCTCCTTTGTTCCCCCGAGCTAGAAAGCTTGTTTTATATTTGCATGCATATCTTTATGCATATGTTGGAGGCTAGATAAATACCAGCAAGAGTGATAGTGGTGATTTAAAATTCTTTCTTCTTCATGTCACTTTATCTCCATCTACCTCAGGAAGTTGACTTTAGTGGATTCCATATTCCACCAAGATAAGGGTTAACCATCACTGTGGGTATTGGATTATTGATTAATTTATTTGTGTTGTTCAGACTTAAAGCCCCAAGCTTTGTTCACTCTTCAGAAATACTCTGCCACTGAGCTTAATCTACAACATGTGCTATCATTTAACTCTTCACTCAAAACTCTTGCTTACTCCAATTTGAGATTAATATAAACATTCTTTTTCATCCATGCTTTTCTTTTAGCTCTTTGTGGCACCATTTTCAATGTTACAAAAATGAATTGCATTTGAAGAGATGTCTGCTATGGTTACTATGTTTCTGTGATGAGTATACTGTTTTCTAGTTGTTGTAGTCATGAAAAAGAGAAAAAAAAACACAAAAATTTATGGGCTCTGTAATGTGGCCGGGTGTACAACTGAACCACTAGAATTTTGTGATGATCAAATTCAAAAGTTACACTTGATAGGTGCCTGAGTTTGGGCAGATTGTTAGCAAAGTTTCTCCTCCAGGTTATAATTTTATGTTAATGCTTCCAATATTTGAAATTCACATATATTAAAATTTAGTATTCAGTACTGAATATTTTTATATGCTGAACTTATTCGTTATTCTTTGAAATTACTTGCGCAGTACCTTTTTTAATTATATTGATGGTATGCTTACTTAAAAGCCACACAGTATTGCAACCCAACGATCATTTATAATGAATAATTATTTAAAATGAATACGTTATTTTCAAGATTAAATTAGTTTAGTTCTATATTAATATACTAGCAATATCTGGCATGCAGAGCACAGTTGAGAAATTTTAGATCCAGAAATTATCAGTACATGGTTAAAGTTTTTGTTGCAATCCACGTTTTGCTAAGATTTTTCAACAATCTCTTAATCTAGGACAATATTTGCCCTTCAGTGCTCTGACACCATGAAACATGTTTTTGGTTGCATTACAAAAATATAAAATAGATTCATCTATGGCACACAAAGTGTATCAGTTATGCATTGATAATGAAGCAAATTTCATAGAATTTAAGAAGTTGACGTACAAAGTAGACAACGCTATTGAAATAAGAGATTCACTCCTAACAAGTATATTTAAAAATTTTATTGTGTTTGATGCCTGATAAAGGGAAATATTAAGCTTAGATTTTGTTACCTAAAGAAACAGATGAAGTATCCCCTTTGGGGCTAGTCTGAATGTATATATAATGTTGTTTTTGCTTTAAAGAGAGAATCCTATTGGACAAGGTCATAAGATATGGAAACAAAAGGCACTTCTAAAGAAGGCTAGCAAAAAATTATATGTAAATTGCTGAATGGTGGTTTATATTAAAAAGATTAAGATATGACTTCTCTACCCACTATGGCTTGGAAGAAGCTAATAAACCCATAAATGAGAATATTTCAAAATGTTATATTTATAGCAAGTTTATTTCTTAAAACACTCATCTTTAAATCCTTTTTAACTCTTCATCTTTATTGTTGAACATATATTGTATTTATTAATTAAGCTGGTTGTAAGTCTATCAAGAGATGTTATTGAAAATTTAATATTAATTGTCATTCTTATATGCTAGTTACAAAGATTAGAAGCCTAGCTTTTATATGTGTGTCTCTTTTAGGTAGGGATAACAAGGCCTTAAACAGAATAATGAAATTTCTTTAAGTAATTTATATTCTTTTTTGTTTGTTTTGTTTTTTTTTTGTTTTGTTTGAGACAACGTTTCTCTGTAGTCTTTGTGCCTGTCCTGGAACTAGCTCTTGTAGACCAGGCTGGTCTTGCACTCACAGATCTGCCTGCCTCTGTTCCCCAAGTGCTGGGATTAAAGGTGTGTGCCACCACCACCCAGCATAATTTGTATTCTTAGTACATATTTTAATCCTGAGAATGCATAACTTTTATATATACCCAAATAGAATCTGTGCCATTAATCATAAAAATAGACAAAACACATATATCCAACTATATGAAAACTATACATTATTCTATGAACTTAGCCTCATATATTTCTCGAGAATGAGCCAACTGATATTTGCCTGGTATAGTAACACTTTCCACTGAATTTCCTGATGCCATCTGATGGCAGTGACAGACAGGGATACACAGGGAAAACCAACCTCACTTCCAATGCCTTCAGCATTAATTTCTCGAAGTCTTTCTTGACTCTGTCATTTTAGCACTCATCCAGGAGGATGTATTTGTTATCAAACTAACAATTCCCTAGCACCTACAGAAAAGCAGACACCCAGGAAAATAATCCACGTTAATTTATAAGTAACTCAATTTTCTCTCTGCTCAGCCAAAATAATTCTGATGTGTTGATGATAGTTGCTGGTATTACTCTCAGTGATATTAGACCTCAGTAAACTAGAGAGCTGGCTGTTTCAATAACCCTCCCTGCTATTCACTTTCCTCTTACATTCTCTCCCTGCCAAAGTGGAATTTGTCTTGGGTTCTACTTTGAGGAAAAAAAAAAAAAAAAAAAAAAAACACGTTTTCTCAGAGCAGTTCAGTTGCTGCAATGTATAACTTTTTTTTCCTATTTCTTTCCCTTTCTTTTTTTTTCCGGTTTATTTATTTTTTATTAAAAATTGCCATCTCCTCCCCTCCTCCTCCCCCTTTCCTCCCCTCCCCTCCACCCACATCCCCACTCCCTCCCTCTTGAGGCCAAACAGCCATCAGGGTTCTCTACACTATGTTGAGTCCAAGGTCCTCCCAACTCCCCCCAGGTCCAGGAAGGTGAGCAACCGAACTGACAAGGCTCACACAGAGCCCGTACATGTCGTAGAGACCAAGCCCATCGCCATTGTCCTTGGCTCCTCGGTCAGCCTCCACCATCAGCCACCCTCAGAGAGTCCGATTTGGTCCCAGCTAGGTCCTTGGGCAGCTGAGGAGAGGGTGCCAGAAATGTCCAGATCCTATTGCCATACTCATGAATATCTTGCATATCACCATAGAACCTTCACCTGGCATTGGATGGAGAAAATGACAGAGCCCCACACAGGAGCACTGGACTGAGCTCCCAAGGTCCCGATGAGGAGCAAAAGGAGGGAGATCATGAGCAAGGAAGTCAGGACCGTGAGGAGTGCGTTTACCCATTGAGACGGTGGGACAGATCTAACGGGAGACCACCAAGTCCAGTTGGAATGGAACTGATGGAACAGGGGACCAAACCGGGCTCTCTGAATGTGGCTGACGGTGGAGGAGGACTGAGAAACCAAGGACAACGGCAATGAATGTGAACTCTACAGCATGGACGGGCTCACTGTGAGCCTTAACCTTTACCTGGTGATGGATGGAGATAGAGACAGAGCCCCACATTGGAGCACCGGACTGAGCTCCCAAAGTTCTGATGAGGAGCGGATGGAGAGAGATCATGAGAAAGAAAGTCAGAACCATGAGGGACGCGTTCACCCACTGAGACGGCAGGACAGAACTAATGGGAGACCACCAAGTCCACTTGGAATGGGACTGATGGAACATGCAATGTATAACTTTTAATTTAAATACTGGCTGCTGTCAAATATTTCGTCATCATGTTATCTCAGAACAAGGCTTTTATTTCAAGCTTGTTTACTTGTTCCCATCTGTCACCTGCTCTACTTCTCTCCAAAGGAGCAGACCCTGCTGGGAAATAGTACAGACAAAAGAGATCTTAATTTTACTTTTGATGTGGTCTAGACACAGGGACATGGCATGCACATGACACAATTGTGCTTGTCATGGGCACTCACTAGGGTAACACCTGGGTCTCCCCGGGTCAGCTACAGCACCTGCTATGATTCATCCTTCTCTTCCATCCTGCTAGTCTCGGATACTGCTGCCATGTTTGTATATTACCAACTGACAGAATGCCTCTAGGAATCCCAGAGAACAGAGATGACAGCATTTGTACCCTTCTGGTATGAACCGAAGTCCTGTAGCTGTTTTGCAATGGGTAGTCCGGTTTCTTTTACTTGCAGTCATATAAATGTAAATAGAAATAGGCAGTAGTCTTTCCCCCCACAAGTAAAATTCCAAATTGCCAGAGAAATATAAACCTTGTCTATATTCTAAGAAATTCTATGAAAAACAGTATTCAATGTATGTGTATGCATGCACACATATAATGTTTTTATCTCTGAAGATGACTTCTTCCCATGTCCAAATATGTGTGAATGAGTAAAAACTATGCTGAAACCAAACTTTAAGAAGTGTGAGCTGCTCCATATTTTAAAATAATAAGCTTTGCCAATAGTTGGGAATATGAAGTAACTAAAATTTTAATCTTTAGAATTATTACAAAAGGTCCATTTTAATTTTATGGAGCACTTTTAATTATTTTGATAGGAAATGAAGATAACCTGTTATGTGATTTCAGTTTATTATCTATATATAGCTCTGTTGTTTGTGATTTTATTTCTATTAAATGGGAAAGTATTATATACTCTATACACACACACTAAAGTTTATTAGAGTCTTCTCGTGGACAAGCAGCTAATTTATGTGTTTCGTTCTTTCTTCCTTTCTTTTTGGATAGCACACGCCATATTAAAGGAAATCTTGTGTTTGATGTTGTTTCTCTCCTTGGGTTTTTACATGCTCTCATGTCTCTGTTTCCAAGATATGTAAATAGCATTCAAATGACTTCTTCACCATTGCATAATAATTTGCTTAAATAGTGTCCTCTTTCAGCCAATGTATGGTCAATATAATCTCATTGTATATAGTAACAACACTTCTATAATAATTAGATGTCATACACTTCATTACTTGCTCATCATATTTTTTATAAAATTACACACTCAGCTCACTAAGTTGCATTGCCTAGAATTGGAGTTGATACATGATGGAGTTCAAGAAATATTTGACTGGGAAAAGAAATTTCGTTTGAGTAAAACTTTAGCAGTAAATGTAGTAGTAAGTTGCCTTCCACTGAGTTTGTTAATTAATATTAGTCATGGTTATCAGTCTCCTGGAATTTGTGTCACTATACTCAGATTATAATTAAGATAGACTGACCTATCTAAAGGAATGTGTAAAAGAAGCAACATAATTTGCTTACTTTTTAAAAAATTACTTAGGAGTTTATAGTTTTCACTAGATCTGTTATAGAGTTAAAAATTTACAAGTAAGAGTACGTTTTAATGCTAAGGAAGGTAGGTCACCTGAATCCAAATGTTTATTAAGGATCTTACAAGGCAAAGCCTGAAAAAAACCAAATCATTATCTCTTGAATGTAAAAAAAAAATTATTAAGTATATTGAGTCATTCTCAATGACTTAAAAACACAGATTTCCTCAAAATCTTTAGAAAGTCTTAATTTTCTGGGTTGCTAAAGTAAAACTAATTCATGGTATTTAGACCAATTCTAGCTTCATCTGTTGCATGTTACTATTAGAAAGTAACTAGATATAATAAATTTATTTTTTTTTAAGAGCAGATAGTTTTATTTTTATTTTTTTTATATTTAAAAATTTCCATCTCCTTCCCTCCTCCTCCCCCCTCCCTCCCCTCCTTCTCCCCTTTCTCTCCCCTCCTTCTCCCCCTTCCCTCCCCTCCCCTCCACCCATACCTCCCCTCCCTCCCTCTCAAGGCCAAGGAGCCATCAGGGTTCCCCACTCTATGCTAAGACCAAGGTCCTCCCAACTCCCCCCAGGTCCAGGAAGGTGATCGACCAAGCTGAGAAGGCTCCCACAGAGCCCGTCCATGAAGAACAATCAGAGCCCAGAGCCATTGTCCTTTGCTTCTCAGTCAGCCCCCGCTGTTGGCCACACTCAGAGAGACGGGTTTGGTCGCATGATCCATCAGTCCCATTCCAACTGGAGTTGGTGATCTCCCATTAGTTCTGTCCCACCGTCTCCATGAGTGAACGCACCCCTCTCGTTCCTGACTTTCTCCCTCATGTTCTCGCTCCTTCTGCTCCTCATAATGATTTATTCATTAGGATTTTTTAGAGAGCATATGTATTTCTCTGGAATGGTGGTGATTTTTTTTAGAAGCCTTTGCTTCTAGCATACAACAATACTCAAGTGAAATAGTGTAACGTCTTTGAGGTTCTGTTAGGTGTTATAATGTATCAGAAAAAAATCACTTATAATGTAGTATGATAAACAATGAATTTATATATGGATCTAAATATCAATACAATGTTTATTGGAAACTAATGCTGCTTTCAGTCTCACACAACAGATGTTTATTGAACAATTCCTCTAGGAAAACCTCTTGTGATACAGCTGTAAGCCAAGCACACACATAATCTGTAATGGTTCTTACAGAGTAAACCAAACACAGCATATGTTAGATTATATACAGCAGCCTACAGAACTGCAAAAGGTTTGCATCAAATGTACATCTGACAGATAGTTATTATCCAATATATAAAAAGAACTCAAGAAGGTAGAACTCTACAAACCAAATATCTAATGGAATATGGATCTCAACAGGCAATTCTCAACAGAGTAATCTCAAAAGGCTGAGAAACAAAGAAATGTTCAACATCCTTAACCATCAGGGAAATACAAATCAAAACTATTTGGAGATTCTACGCTACATCTACCACAATGGCTAGGTCAAAACCACAAGTGACAGCTCATGCTGGTAAATATGTGGAGCAAGGAGAACACTCCTCCATTGGTGGTGGGAGTGCAAATTTGCACTGCTACTATGGAAATCAATATGGTGATTCCTCAGAAAACTGGTAATTGATCTACATCAAACCTAGCTATACCAATCTTGGGCATATACCCAAAGAATTCTTCATCATACTATATGAACACTTGCTTAACCATGTTCATTGCATAACCATGGTCATTGCAGCTTTATTCATAAACACTGAAAATTTCAAACAACTTAGGTGCCCCTCAGCCAGAGAATGGAAAAAACAAATGTGATACATTTAGACAAAGGGGTGTTGCTTAGCTGTTAAAAACACTGACATCATGAAATTTACATACAAACAGCTGGAGCTAGAAAATATCCTCCTGAGTGAGGTGACCCACACCTGGAAGCACAAACATGGTATATACTCACTCCTAAGTCTACAATTGGCTATTAAATAAAGGATAATCCACAGACCAAGAAAGGATAAGTAGTACATCAATCTCAGTGTATGGATTTCCCTGGAAAGGGGAACTAGAATATACTTTGCAGGCGGATTAGGGACAGGTGGGATTGGGTAAAGGAGGGATGAGGTAGGGGGATGGAGGGAATAAGGGAGAGAGTTCAGGGCACCCTGAAATTGTGGGACATTTGGGATGCGGTGTAGATAGATACCTAGTGTAGTGCAAACTCCCTGGAATCTCTGAGAGTGACCCTAACGAAGTCTGAAAATAATGAGGGATACAGAGTCCAAAGTGGACATCTATTACCAAGCAAGACTCCTAGCAATAGTACTGGGACATCAACCTAGCCACAAAACGTTTTATCTACAATCTGTTCTGCCTGCAAGATGTGCTGGGGTGATGATAGCACAGAACCCGTAGGGATGGCCAACATATTACTAGTACAACTTGAGGCCCATGCCACCAGAGGGAGCTCATGCTTGATGCTGCCTGAATTGCTAAGTACTAGAGGCAGGATAGCCCAGATATAGAGGATAGAACCAGATTCACTGGGGAGAAAAAAAAGACAGTGACGTGCAATGAAATAATTGCTAATGATATTTTGTTATGCTCATGGTTAAGTGCCTAGCACAATTGCTATGAGAGGGGTATATTCCACCGAGAGAACACAATCCATAGAATCAGCTAAGAGGGGCTCATAGGGGCTCACAGAATCTGAAGCAACAAACATTGATTCTGTACAGATATGACCTAGGTCGTTCGCATATGTGTTATGGTTATGTAGCTTGCTGTCCTTGTGGTACCCCTAACTTTGGGAGCAGAGGTGTCTGTAATCTTTCACCTGAGCTTGATTCCTTTCCTCTTACTGGGCTGCCCTGCTCAGTCTTGATATGAGTGTTGGCGCATAGTCTTATAGTATCTTTTTAGGCAATGTTTGGTAGATATCTTCGGGACGCCTTCTATTTTATTTTTTTGGGGGGGGGGCAAATGGAATAGGGAGGAAATCTATGGTGAGAGAAAAGGTTAGAGGGGGAGAGGGATGCCTGGAAGGAGGGGAAACTGCAACTGGGATGTAATGTATGACACAAGAATAGTAGGGTTCATTTGTTCATTTTTTAAAAGATAATGATAAACATTAAGGAGAAATTATAAAACAAGGAATGAATGGATTTTATATAATGTGAAACTATAAATAGGAAAGTTAAGAAAATGAAACATATCTGGAATGATCAAATATTCAGTAGTTTTTTTTTTTTTAAATCTAAGCTTCAATAGAAGAGAATTACAAGGCACTGTTACTAAATCTAATATATACCAAAGCATTTGCATACATAGCAATTGCCTTTGAATTTTATTCTTATCTGTAGAAAAGTCCAGCTGAGTATAATTATTCACAAAATGCTTTCATGATTGCAGTATTGATTAAAATTTAACAACAGATATTATGACAGTCAATGACTTCTGTGGATGACTGTCTCTCTAATTCAGCATAACAACTCTGACAAAGAAAAGGCTGACTTCAAATGGCAAGAGACTAGTAAGGGCCAGATGTTAAGACCACAACTAAGTTAATAGCCAGATAATAGATAAAGTATTTTTTTTAGAATCCAGTGTGGGAACCTTTAGTTAGTCTGAAATCTATATATCTGGTGGAAAGATACATACTTATCAGTATGAGTGAATAGGCATCAACAATTCTGGCAGAGGCTTGCTCAGAATACAGGAGGCCATCATGAATTCACTACCAGTTTTGAAGCTTCCTTTCCCTTTATTATTTACCCTCAGGCATAAGAAATCCAACTTTTTAGGTCTTCAGCACAGGACTATTAACTTCACTAAACTCACTCATCAATTTCCCGGTCAAAGAGACTTACACAGTTGTACCATTGCCTTTTCTTGCCCTTTAACCTGCAGACAACTGATTTCTTGGTTTCTATATTCTTGTGAGCAAATTCCCATGAACAAGCACAACTATATATTTTCTATTCTCTCCTACTATCCTGTATGGTACTGGGTAAGTTAGTACGTAAAGACGGAGTCTCCTGATCAGTGTGAGGTTGATGTCTCAATGTCTTACATCCACAGGAAAGGTACAGCAGTAGAGTCTAACTATGTAAGGCTAAGCATACTTTTGCCTGGCCAGTATGAAAAAGTTAATGTCCCAGTGTTTTGATATACTTTTCAACTTCCATAAATATTATAAACAAAATAGTTGTTGTTTATATACTAAATCTAAGATAATACTCTATAACATTTTAAAATAAAACAAAGAGACTAGGAAATAATCTCCTTGGTCACCATTATTTATTTTCTGTGCCATAACATAGTTGTTCCACATGTATGTATAAAAGTAACATATAAAGTTTTTAAAATGAGGTGACTGATCATCATGTAACAATGATAATCCATAAGTGCAGTACTGTAGAAAGATACAAATGCAATAGTTATGTGTAGAAATTAGCCCACTATTTTATTGTGATATACAATATGCTATACAAAAAATATATACAATATGCTATACAAAAAACGTTTTACCATTACATCTAAGGAGGACAAACAGCTCAATGTAAATATAGCCACACTGAACCTCATAAAAGAGAAATCAGGGAATAGCCATGAACACATTGGCACAAGGACAACTTCCTGAATAGAACACCAGTAACACAGACACTAAGATCAACAATTAATAAACAGGACCTCATGAAAATGAAAAGTTTCTGTAAGGTGAAGGGCACTGTCCATAGGACAAAATGTCAGTCAACAGAATGGAAAAAGATTTTCAACCCCACATCAGATAAAGCGCTTATTTTCCAATATATAAAGAACTTAAGAGACATCAAAAAATCCAAAAACCTATTATTCAAAAAGTTATGTAAAAACCTAAACAGGGAATTCTCAACAGAAGTATCTCAAAAGGCAGAGAAATACTTAAAGAAATGTTTCTTATCCTTAGCCATCAGGGAATTGCAAATCAAAACAACTTTGAGATTCCATCTTACACTTGTGAGATAAAAAACACAAATGATAGCTTATGTTGGTTAGGGTGTGGAGAAAGAGGAACACTTCTCTATTGCTGGTGGGATTGCAAACATGTATAGCCAGACACTTTGGAAATCAATATTGTTCTTTCTCAGAAAATTCAGAATCAATCTACTGCAAGACCCAGCAGGAAGACAATCATAAAATTATATTATGCAGAACTTAATTGGTAAAGAATGGTATGATGTTGATTCATGTCTACCTATTTATTGAGAGACTTTTGAATCTAATTCTTCTCAGTTTGAAACTTCTGACACCAATTGCTTATTACCAGTGAATGCAACCCTGTAGGAAGTGGTTATTCCCATTTACCCACTAACTCCTGTAAAAATACAAAATCTTATTAATTAGAATAAATGGTGCTATATGACATTTACTTTTATATATGGTAAAATATATAAAATATCTAATCATACAATCATAAATCTCAAGCCTGATGGTCATAAAGGTCATCTCATCCAATCATCCTGTAAGACTTAAGACATATATGCAAGTAAATCCAAGTTATATTAACATACCTGCCCTTTTATTTAAGAAATAGCATGCTTTTATTTGACAAGAAACTGTTTAACCTTTACCAGAAGAAGTAGATGATTTCAGAAAAATATTTTTCATAAATTGAATTAATATTGCTTCAGGAAGAAAGATTAGTATTTAAAAGTAATATATGAAATGAAACATTTATCATTTACTTATTCTATTTGGGGCACCGTTCATCAGTTCAGATCTCCTTATGTGCATGTAAATTTCACTCTTGCCTTTCTGAAATCATTTGAATCTAATAATGCATGTTACCCGAAGATCAAGACCTACTAGTGACCTACTATTGGCATGGTGTAAATAGCCTGTTAAGAAGCATTGAGACACTCTTGTTGCATGTTTTCAATATATGTCCTTAAAAGTATAAATCAAACTGAGTCAAGTCTGAAATGTTTCTTTCTCTTTGATTTAACTTACTGTTCTTTTTCAACTGCCTTAAAACCCTGCCATCATACCTCCTCAACTTTCAAATCCAGCAAGTTTCTAGGTAAGTTACTAAGGAAATCTCAGAATACATTTTAAAATGGGAAAATTGTGCTCCTATTTTCTAAAGTATTACTCTCTATTAATACTCTGTAATACTGAACTTATATATTATGATAAATTTCCACTTTTTAACTCAGACATTTAGTGGGAAGTTGAGTTGTATTTCGACTAAGGATATCCTCAATCTGTGTTACACAGGTTACTGTTCTCATTCTTGGCTTATATCATTGCTATTTATACTCAAACATGACAGATAATTTCATGATCTAAAAGGACATATGGCTTGGTGAGGGCACCCTGCAGGTGTCCTGGCAGGGAATCAGACTGAAAAGAGATGAGGATGAAAACTGCTAAGATTGACTTCATCAACCTACATCAGACTTGGGGATTCTGATGCCAGGCAGTCCATTGTCAGTATTTTTAAAACACAGCACAACTTGAGAAAAAGTTTTTAGGTAACTACCATTCTGATTCCAGGTTTCCAGGCATACAATCTTTCCAATTTTGGATGTACAATAACACTTAAAGTACGATAACAAAGACATATGAAAAGTACACATGACCATGAGGGTTTGGTCTATAGCTTTAAACAGGCTTGATAGAGTGGTCTCTGACCAATAACATAGAGGTCAACAGTCTTTAAAATACCTGACATCTCCCCTAAGATTGGGTTCTATTAACCGTGGGGTAAAGATAATGGTCTAGGGAAGGAAGAGTTTGGGATAAACATTCTGTATGTGATCTGCCTCTTCACAAAGTGGATGAGGTCTGCTTCCACAGATAGGAAGACCATAAGCATTGCATTAATATCCATGTCCTGCCCTCTGCATGGAAAGAATGCATTTCTTCCTCTGCTGAAACACCTTTTTGTGAATAAGATCCTTGATTTTCCTAGTGATATGTTGGCTAAAAATACTTATTCCTCCAAACCTTGGTATGAGTATATAGTTGTAACTCCACATCTTGAGATTTAAAGTTTCAAATTTGAGATGACCCTGAGCTACATAATCAACTTCAGGACAGACCAGATTGAATAGAGAAACATCAGCAAACCAAAAAAAAAAGCAAAACAATAAAATATTCTATAAAATATGAAATAATAATCATGTAAATGAATATTACAGATATTTATATGCACAATAATCAGGTCTCATCCAAACATAGTTGTTTATATAAAATACTCAAAATTACAATTTCTATTATTATAAAGTTTACCATTTCATACTTAACAAGTATATTAAACTCTTAAATTTGTATTCATGTGGTTTTCAATGATTAAAGGCTATAATTTTTAAAATATTTTACTGTTTGATTGAAGACACATGTTACCAAATGTGATGAAGCCCTGTGTATGTGTAAAAGCCAGATGTTACTGTTTGGACTAGGGACACATCTGGGTCTAGAAGCATGTGTTACTCTTGTATCAAACAGAGTTAGTTAGCTCCACAGCATTCAAATCAGAAGGCAACAACTCTGTTGTTGCAAATCTAAAGTATCTGAGATTTTCTATGACCTATGCAGACATCACACACTTATATAAAGATATATACACACATACACAGAAATAGAAAATTAAACATTTTGAAACCATTTCTGTTGTGAAAAAGAATTTAAGAAGTTTAATTTATTTGAGAGATTATGTAAATTCATATTAGTGTCATTTAGGTATGTTTTCTTTAATTTGTTATAAATTATGTTAAAGTAAAACTTTGATATATGTTAATATATATGACATAAAATAATATATGTGTATCTTGTAATTTTTATGAATTAATGGGTGGAAATTTTAGTTTTAAAGGGATTATACCAGATACTCTATATTTAATTTAATATTTTATATACCTAAGATCATGTATATTTGCTGTAAAGAGAGAGGGTCCTTTTGTTTGTCCTGGCCATCCTGCTAGCTTACACCCGAAATAATCACACAGAAACCATATTCATTTAAACACTGCCTGGCCCATTATCTCTAGCCTCTTATTAGTTAACTCTTAAATCTTGATTTAACCCCTTTCTCTTAATCTGTGTATCACCACGAGGTCATGGCTTACCGGGAAAGACTCAGCATGTCTGATTCTGGCAGCTCCATAGTGGTTCTCTTACTCTGCTTTCTTTATCCCAGAATTCAGTTCTGTCTTCTCTGCCTACCTAAGAACTGCCCTATCAAAAGGCCAAAGCAGTTTCTTTATTCAAATAATGAAAGCAACACATAGACAGAAGGACTTTCTACACCATATATTAGTTAACATATTCTTAAGAGTAGATGTTCATGAATGGATAATCGTGTGTGTGTGTGTGTGTGTAGGTATGTATGTATATGCAGAGGTAAAAGCAACACAAAATTGAAAGTTATTTTTAAAATGACAATCAACTGTAATATATGTTACAGATATTCATTATTTTTCTGTGTGCAAACGTGTGTTTATGTGTTAAAGCATGCAGGAATTTACATGTGTGTGTATGTTAGTGTGTACCCGGAGGCTTTTATTCTTGTGGGACTTTCTGTATGATTTGAAAATCCTAAAATTGGCCTGTAGTCAAGGAATATGTAGAAACTAGACAGAATAAAATCTGCAAGAATGAGTCAAAGCTGTCACAAAAGTTACATACCTGCTTTTAAAGCTTTCAAATCCATTAACAGATACTAAAAATACATTGTTAGAAATGTATCTGATTTTTGTGTAGGTTGTATCCCCAAATTTTGTGTGTATAGAGTAAATAAAATTATTTGGAAAGCCATTTTATCAATATGAATTGAAATAAAATATTCTCACATTTCTACTTTTCTCGGTAATTCTCAATCTGCTGGTCACTAATATGATTGCAGGGGTAGGCCAGTTCAGGTACACTCTTCACTATTGTTAAAGTTGTTAGATGTGGTCATCCTTGTGGATTCCTGGGGATTTTCTTAGCACCAGGTTTCTCCATACCCTCATAATGATTCCCCTTAACCTGTTATCATAAAACCTACATTCAATAACTGATGGAACCAGATGCAGTGATCTACAGTCAAGCACTAGACTGAGCTCCTGGAGTTCAGTTGAAGGGAAGGAGGGTGGATAATACAAGCAAAGCATTAAGATCATTATGCGAAAAACCAGAGAGACAGCTAACCTGGACTCTTGTTTGGTGAGCCCACAAGTATTATATAGTAAATGTAAAGCTGACAGATCTATTGGAATAGACCACAGAAGAAGGAACACTCCACATGGAGAACTTATTCAGCAGAGCTGTAGGGACACTTGTGTTTTGGAATAGTCGCTGTCCATTCTGTAAAAATATTGAGAAATCATGACATTTCTCCCTTCAAAATGAGATTCATTCCTAAAATACTCAGTGACATAACTTCCTCCTCCAGCTTGGACAAAGGAATGACCTTCCACGAGAACCCTCACTCTTTGTTCTAATAGTTCAATTGATATAAAGTCAGTCCACCACAATTACATTTGCTTACAAAGCCTTTAGGAATTTCAAAAAAATAGGAAGACAGATGTTCCCCTACCAGAGGAACAGGTCTGTGTACCTGTGAGTCCAGGGTTCAGGTACATTTAAAAACTTTTATCTAATGGTTTGGAATGTCAGGTGTTTCCCCTTGAATGCTGGCCCTTTCTGGGTATTGTCACCTGTTCCAGGAGAACTAATTTGGCAGATTCTACCTGCTTTTTTTGTGATTCTGAAATGCATATTGATATCATTATTTTTACCCATGGAATTTTTTAATCATTCTGTAAAAACTAAAATCCTATTGAAGATTGCCCTTCTTCTTCTTCTTCTTCTTCTTCTTCTTCTTCTTCTTCTTCTTCTTCTTCTTCTTTTCTCCTCCTCCTCCTCTTCCTACTCCTACTCCTCCCCCTCCTCCTCCTTCTGTTTTGTTTTTATTTTATTATTTTTTATTAGAATTTTAAAAAAAAATACCAATCCAAAGTCCCATACTCTCCTCCCATTCCCTCCACACAACCTCCCACCCTACCCACCTCTAATCCTATGAGAGGGTAAGGCACTTTGTTTTGTGGAAAGTCCAAGGCCCTCCCTACTACTTCCAGGCTGAGTAAGGTATACATCCAAAGAGAATAGGATCCCCCTAAAAAACAAGTACATGCAGTAGTGATAAATCCCACTGCCACTGCCAGTGGCCCCTCAGTCTGCCCCAGCCATACAACTGTCAACCACATTCAGAGAGACTAGTTTGGTCCTATGATTGTTCCTTTCCAGTCCAACTGGAGTTGGTAAATTTCCATAGCTCAGGTAAACTGTTTCAGTGGATGAACCCTTCATGGTCTTGACTGTTTTGTTCATATTCTCACTCCTTCCACTCTTCAACTGGATCTTGGGAGCTCAGTTCAGTGCTCCGATGTGGGTCTCTGCCTCTGTTTCCATCTGTTGTTGGATGAAGGTTCTATGGTGATATTTTAGATAATCATCAGTCTGACTTCAGGGCAAGGCCAGTTTGGCAGCCTCTCCCCTATTTCTTATGATCGTAGCTGGGTCATCTTAAAAGACATTGATCCTATAGCTCATGATCCTAGAGAAGCTAAGTAATATGGTGAATCCAAAGAAAAACATATATAAACCCACCTGGAAATTAGAAACAGATATGATTGCCTGGCAAAATTGGGAGCATGGGGACAGGAGGGTAGAAGGAAGGGGATAAGGGGAAGAGGAGGGGAGAAGGGGTGGATTGTGGAAAACTTGAGGGAATGGGATAGTCAAGAAGGAGGAAGGACAGATATGAGAGCAAAGAAAGGGATATCTTGATTAAGGGAGCTATTATGGGGTTAGCAAGAAACCTGGCTCTAGATTGTCCTTCTATTTCTGCTTCTTCACCCAAGAACATGTACAGGTAAGGTATGTGAGTGAATTTATTTACCCTGAGTTCGTAGGAGTCAGATTTTTGCTTGCTATAGTGATTCTTAGCTGGACCTGAGAGGCTTAATGGGGCTTAACCCCAAAATAAACTTTGATATTCTTGGAAGCACAAGGACTCTGGATTGACAGTTGTGGAGCTTGCATGGGACAAAATAAGCCTTCCTCCCCATCAATCCATCCTTCCTCCATGTTTCCTCAGTACAGTTTAGGCATCCCATGGGCATCAGCAAATCATAGCATATCAGGCTACCCTAAGACCAATCATACCCAACCCCACACCATATTCAGGCTGGGCAAGGCAATCAAGTCTGTTTGACTCAAGCTACTAGATGTACTTAATTGGTTGTTAAAAACCTGAGGATACTCCAAATAGTAGGCATCAGGAAAAGCAAAAACAAACACAAAAAACAAACAAACAAAACCCAAAGAAATGATAACATTCTCAAAGTAGATTTCACTTCCTGCCCCTTCTTTGTAGCACCGGGACAGAGTGGATAGGTATGGGACAGGGGAATTTAAAAAACAACAGTGAGAGGTAGAGAGAGAGTTTAGTGTATAAAATGTTAACATTCAAGCTGAAGGATATTTATTCAGTCTCTGTTCCACAGGTGAAAGTCAGGTGTAGTACTAGCATGCCCTTGAACTCTCAGCACTGGGGAAGAGATGAATACCTACCTGGAACTCACAGGGCATCCAGCCCAGTATACATGAAGAGAATATGTTCTAAGTTTAATAATGAAAGTTGAAAGAATAAAACTGCTTGTTTTATTCTTTATTCATCCAGGATTTAATGAACTACAAAACAAAGTGAGTAAGATAACTTTAATTATTATAACTACTAAAACTCTATTTTCAACATTCTTCAAAAAATGAAGTTGAGAGTTGCGGTTTAGACAACTCCATCAATGTACTTGAATGAGTGAAGTCAACATTTTCACATCCTGATGATGACAGAAACCACAAGCTTTAGATTGCGGTGAATGAAACATGGTGAGGAGGAGCAACTAGGTCAGACAGAGCTATAAATCATGGTACCTGAATAAATCAATATGATGCTATGGGAAATTTAAAAAGAAACCATCTTTTCATTGTGTTCTTTAAACTTCTCAACAGCTTCAGCTTTCTAGAACACACATAACTATTTAGCTTCAGAACAAAGACAACGCTATTAGACTAAAAATCAGAGAATGTGCACAAAACACACTCTGTACAATGGCAGACACTGTATCAAGGAGGGGTTCTCTGCCTCTCTCCACTTTCAAGACCTTGCTGTCTAAGAAACTTTAAAAACCTGGAAACAAACACACATACCATTCTTAGACTTCATGATTGCTGCCAACCACCAGCAATCCAGTTTACCAGTGTCTCCTGGACCAACATTCAGCAAGCATTCATGGAACCGACCTAGGTATTATATATGTATGACAATCTTGTAACTTGGTGTCTTAATAAGGCTTCTACCCATGAGAGCAGGGCCCCTGCCTGTACCAATTTGAGATGCCATGGGAGGCCTGTCCCTTTCTGAATTGAGATGGAGGAGGAGTGGATGGGGAAAGGGCCAGATGAGAAAGGGAAGGGAACAGAATAGGAGGAAAGGAGGGAGGGCAATTGGTTTTTATGTAATATAAATGAAAAAATTTTATTTAAATAAGCATAAAAATAACTAAATACTGTATTTTTGTAGCATTACAAAAGAGGAACACCTGAAGTTTCAGACCCTGAGGCATTTCTTTTGGATATAGTAGAGACAGTGGTATTCTAGAATCTACGTGCCACCTTCCCTTAATCTATAGTGTATTCACCGATGCCTCTCAAAAGATTTAATAAACTCTGATTGATCAGAATCTACACTGGCCTAAGGAGCTTTGGGATTATAGGACTTTTGCAAATATATTTTATGAGAAGGGGATAGCTGAAGGATTTAATGGTTTTATATCTCTCTGTTTCATGGAAATATTTCACAGAATTATCAATGGACATAGTGAATAATGGCATATAAGTATGAAGTCTGAATATAAAATACATTTGATGATCATACAATATTGCAAAACTATTAATACTTTGCTTGACATTTTATAGAATGGTGATTAATTTGACAACATAGAAATCATAATCAAACTTTTGTGTAGAAAAGGTTCAAACTATCAATGTATTAAGTGTGAGCAAATGAAATATTTTGGTTAACTAAAATATGTGGAATTTTTGTTTTGTACATTTATTTTGTTCTGTATTGTAAAAGTACAATGATTTTCAAAATTATTTGCCATGCTCAAAATTGTGACTATAAAATAAGTGGTGTTCTCATTAAAATCTAATTTATGTGACATAAAAAACAATAGCAAAACGAAATCTAGATACCTAATAAAACAAATTAGAAATCTTTTGAGCTCCCAGAAGACCACAGATAGGCATTATTACTAGTATTTGTGAGGATAGTATATATTATTTTAAAATGTTTTCTTCATGATAATGAACTCTATTATAAAATATATTTTATATCCAAAACAACAGCATAAGTTTCATACTTTCAGAAACAGTATGCGGTAGGAAGATATCTCTCAAGATAATTCAAATACTCTGGGGAACTTATGTTATATCAAAAGGAGCATGAAGCTGACATTTCCAACGAGGCATTACATTTTTATGCTATAAAAAACTGTATGTTTTGATGTAAAATAGTCCTTCTGTCTAAGCAATGACTTTCCACATCAGATATTTAAAATCCCTTGGCCTTTTTATTATTCATTGCCACAGATCAGTACTCTGCCTTACCAAACAAACATTAATAGTTATGTAAAGTAAACACTCAAATAATCAATGTATAATTATTTAAAGCCAGTCATGAATTAGCCACTGCATAGACACCGAAAGCTCAGCTGGAACACACAGATATCGTGTAAGAATGATTGAGAAAAGAAGAAAGTGCTGAATTAAAACTTGAAAAATAGAATCAAATCTTAATTACATAATCATCTTTTGACACTAACATAAAGGTAGGAATGAATAGGGAATGGGAAGGATTCTGCCAGCGAATGAGAGAAAACATGAGCAGCTGAATATGGGCAGGGTAAGGAG
Organism: Arvicola amphibius; assembly: GCF_903992535.2. Taxonomy (NCBI): domain Eukaryota; kingdom Metazoa; phylum Chordata; class Mammalia; order Rodentia; family Cricetidae; genus Arvicola; species Arvicola amphibius. The sequence continues at coordinate 29,609,782 of NC_052057.2, read as the reverse complement.
ATTTAGGGTTGAGATAATTCTTGTTTAGTGAAAGTAGATAGTGCTTTTTCAGTTTTGAGGGTTTTGTTTGGATGAAGAGGCCTGAAGACTCTGGGTGCCACATCCCCATTATATTTAGGCTTTGCTTGTTTCATAAAATATATAAAACTAGGGAAGACTTAGAATTTATGCCAACATCCTCCAAAAATTGAAGTTTTTCATTATACTCCCTTTTCTTCATTCAAAATTCAAAGTCCCCAAATTGATTCAAGTGAAGGTCAGTTATATTAGTAGACTTCCCCACAGATGCATCACCTTTGAGCTCCTGTAGTCTATTAATGTCCAAATATTTCAACCATACTCTGTAATTTATAGGAGGCCATCAACAAAATCACTTAATAGTCATTAAGTTTAGATGCATTAATGCAAATCCTGACCTGCTGCAAATATTCATAGTTTACCCTAGTTTGTTTGTTTGTTTTTCCTTTTCTACAAATTCCAGCCTTGTGGAGTGACAAGTGTCCTCAGTTGTGACTACCCACATTCATTCAATTCCCACCAATCTCCATCCATCTATCCTCCTTAATGGTAGGTTTTAGCTCTGATTATTTTCACAGTATCCATCATTCCCAAATAGAAATCAGTTTCATAACTAATATCAACTTATGCAGCCTTAACTAATGAATGCCTGGTCCCTCTCCTACATTATCATTTCAAAAAGCCTATTTCTTTTTCTCCCATATACTGTTTCATACTTAACACCAGAAAAGTAACAGCAGCAGCAGCTGTCTGGACCATATCTCACTTTACTTTGTCACTTCCCTCTGGATACAACCAATACACGACGGTAGTCCTCTGTGACTACTAACTACAAGGACCCCTTTTATCAGCCTCTGTCAATTAGTGTTCTTTACATAATCAAACTCTGCTTAACGTTCATTTTGTTCCTGCTTATATTGCTATTTCATAAAAATAAAGCATGCAGAACTACCATAAAAATGTACATTTAAAGTAAATACAATGTGAGGTTACACCATCACTGTTAGGTGTAGTTTGTTGGTATATAACAATTGTTCCATTCTGTTTTTATTTGTTAATTTGATTACCAAAAATCCTTTTTATTTCTAGGAGATCTTAGAGGTATGTGTATATGTGTGTGAGAGTGTGTATCAAAATAAATCAAATGCATATTTATTTTAGACATTTGTATAGGATGTGTTGTGATCATGACCACCTCCAGCTTCATTACCTTCTCTTTGCTCTTCACACCTATGCTGACTCCTGCTTCCTAGCTCCATCCCTTATTGCTTTGCTTGATCCACCCTCTCTTTCTTGTTTTTATCGGTCATTTTCAGGAGTTCAGAGCTATACTGTATTCAGGGGAAAAAATGGTCACATCATAATCAGAAGGTGTCCTTTACAGTATTCTTCCTCTTCCTCCACGTCTGCCTTGCACCATAGGATTTTGACCATGTTCATAGCACAAGGCAAGTGTAGCTGAGTGGGCCCTCAGCTCGAATCTGAAAAGTTTGGGGATTTCAGGGGCATTCATTCCACTCTTGAGTCTGTGGGCACCTCTTGTTAGGCATTCAGTCTTGTAGATGTGTGGTCTCTAGCAGGATGCGATGGTTGTTGTTTTACTCTCCAACAACCTGAAAAGCAAAATACTTTATCTTATTCTCCAATAAGTAATAAAATATCCATCAGCTTTTGTTGTCTGTTTATTAATATTTACCAATCTGACGAGAGAAAGATAGGGAAAATGTAGTTGTAATTTGAATATCCCAGATCGCAAAAGATATAGAACACTTTCTTTTTACAAATACTAACTGGACATTTTCAAAAAATTTTTCTGAACTTTATTTTGTTTGGTATGTTTGAATTTATATATACACTTTATATATAAGATATACACCATATATATCTTATATAGATTGCTCATATATGCTATATATCCAAACATATACAAATATAAATGTCCTGTATATTGGCATATATAGATATACATTCAAATTTACATGAACTTATATATGTTTAAATGAATGTCTTATATGCATACACACATATATACATGCATGCATGCATGCATACATGCATACATACATACATACATACACATGCATATATCCTATAGGAGCACTCATGTATCCTATATGAGCAGCTCATGTAAGATTGCTCATATGTCCATGAATCCAGGGCAGACCACTTGAAATTCGACAAATTAAGTGGGAACCCATTCGAGGAAGATACTGATTATCCCTCTCTCAGTAGCCGCTGTCTGCCTCTACCTCCTCTCATAATGGTAGGGACATGGGAAATTTCCCATTTTCACATTGACATATGTATATGCACACGAAATTATAATAAAAAAGAGGTCATAAATTTGTAAGGGAACCTGATAAAAGTTGGAAGAGTAAAGTTATGGGAGGTATGCATGATGTAGATATAGTGCTCATATATAAGTTTGTGAGGAAAATATCACTAAATGAAAGAAAGGCAAGGAAAAGAATGTAGATTGCTTAATGCTGACTAACTACTTCAGGTACATAAATAAATTCAGGTAAATATAAGAAAGGCAACAAAAAGGGAATATAAAAATTTAATAAGATAAGTACACCATTTAAAGCATTAGAAAGGTAAAGTGAAGTGGAAATAAAAATCATACACATATTCAAAAAATGTCATATCAACTTATTTCTGGATTTCAAAAGTTAGAGACTGTAGATTATATACTAAAGTGGGAGAGAGATTTGTTTAATGTGTGGGATGCTTTCCTTTCTGTTTCGTTGTGGAAATGTGTCTGTATTTGGCAAGATCCAGATGCTAATGAGGGTTTGTTTTACCTTAGCATCTATCCTTATTTGCAAACACAACCTCTGCAAGCTAAAGTTAGCTTTGCAGCTTTAAGATGGGCAGGACCTTCCACCCTTTCAAGACTCCCAGGGTTGTACTTTCTGGAGGCTAGTGTTCCAGGCTCTGGCATCTTTGAAGGATATCAGAAGGAAGGGAAGGATGAGTATGCTGAGATCTTTCCAGGCGGTCACTTCTTTGCATTTCAAACCCATTACCTATAAATCACTGTGCATCTATGGTGTCTAGCATTCCACTGGAGCGTGCGTTACCATTGAATTCGATGGCACACAGATGTTTCCAAAGGTTAATCTAGCCATTGTATTCAGGTTTTAAGCCTTCAATATCCACAGCTTTCTCAGTTGACAGAGTCTGCTCCAAGGCACTGAGGCAAGGCTACATACTTCAACTTTGACTAGAATTAAATTTCTTCTTTCAGAGTTTGTTAAATAATTCACTGTTTGCTTTTTCTTTTTGATACCTACATAGACAGTGGTTTCTGAATAAGCAGAGAACAATGATTCGACCAAGGTATTTTTTCAAAAATATTCATATATTTTTTCCTGGGTTTGGTGTATAGTAGTCATATTAAACAATATTGCTTCTTGTGACATTTTCATACTTGCATATAATGGCCTTTGATTACATTCATCCCAGATATTCATTTTCTACTATAGAACATCCTCACTACTCACAGCCTACTAAAATAGCTACTTTTCCCCTAAACTTCTTCTAAATGACTTTTAATAAAATATGCCCAGGGGGCAGTGGGAGGACCTTGCAGCAAGAGTAGGTGCCACCAAGCCCAATGACCTGAATTTGATTCCTGGGACCCAAATGCTGGAAAGAACCAGCCCTTGCAAGATGCTATCTGTCCTCTGCAGGCTCACTGCGCTAGGCCCATGGTCACACTGATTTTCTTTTCCTTTTTTTGTTGTTGTTCTAATTATTTTCCTTTTTTTATTACTTAAAAAATACCAATCCAAATTTCCACTCCCTCCCCTCCTCTCAGTCGCCTCCCTCTTCCTCCACAGATCCTCTCCCTACCTCTCCAAACTTAAGGGAGTGCCACGCACCCTGCCCTGTGGAAAGGGTCCTCCCTACTACATCTAGGTTAAGCAAGGTTTACATCCAGAGAGAATAGGATCCCAAGAAGCTGGTATATGCAAGTAGAGACATATCCCAGGGTCACTGTCAGTGGCCCCTCAGTCTATCCCAGCTCTCAAGCTCCTTCAGAGGGGCTTGGTTGCTCCCATGTTCATTCACTCCCAGTCCAGTTGGAGTTGGAGAGCTTCCATTAGCTCATGCAAACTGTCTCAGTGGATGACTGCCCTCATGGTCTTGAATTCCTTGCTCATACTCTCACTCCCTCCACTCTTCAACTGGATCTTGGGAGAACAGTCCAGTGCTCCATTGTGGGTGATTGCCTCTGTTCCCATCTGTTGTTGAACAAAGTTTCTATGGTGATATTTAAGATAATTATCAGTCTGACTACAGGGTAAGGTCAGTTCAGACACTTTCTCCTCTATTGCTTAGGGTTTCATCTGGGTTCATCCCTGTGGGTTCTTGGGCATTTTTCTAGAGCCAGGTTTCTTGCTAACTCCATAATGGCTCCTTTAATCAAGATATCTCTTTCTTTGCTCTTAAATCTGTCCTTCCTCCATCTCAACTATCATACTTCCTCAAGTTCTGCCCGACTCCCTTCTCCCCCGCCTTCTACCCCCTGTCTCCTAATCCCAAATTTTTGACTGATTCCAATCCAGGTGGTTCTATATGTTTTTCATTGGGTTCACCTTATTATTTAGTTTCTCTAGGATCCTGAACTGTAAATATATGTATATCTCAAAAATATACATATATTTATATATATTATACATAATCAGAAACAAGTAGATGTACATACAAATTATAAAAACAGTTTTGTACTTTTTTAAGCCACTTAACTACATATTTTATCAAATTACATATAAAATTAGAAATTATGTTCTGCAGGAAATAAATTCAGGAATTATTGGAAGCTGAAAGAGACAACATTTACCTAATTTTCCATTAATGCAACATGCATAGAATGCATAGCACGTATGCGTTCTATCCTGACCTCCGGCCATTCCTGTAATTTATCAATACTACAAGTGACTTTTTTGAGTTTACAGATCTCCACCTTTGGTTAAGTCTAGAAAGATCCACAGCCTTATACTTGCTCTTCAATGTGCTACATTATGTATGATTTGTTTGCTACAGTAACCTGCTGTTAAGAAAGCACAAGTAAAGGGTTCACCGACCTTTTCTATGTGACTGTGTTTGAATTTAAACCTGCTATGAATTAAACAGGAGTGAAGAAAACATGTTCTTACAAGAAAAGAGGAGTCAAACAGCTGGAACAATCCTTCTCTTTAAGCATTACTGTCCTGTGTGTTTGCTGTTTGCTATACATACAACAGGAATGAAGTATCTTACAGAGCAACCTAAGGAAAGGTAGAACTGTCTTTGGCTCACACTTGAAGTGATCATTCCATTCTGAGGTTGGTCATACAGTGGCAAACATATGGAATTTTGGAACCATGCACGAATTCATGTTCGGCCTGCATTCTTCTTTTTTTATTCAGCCCAAGTTTTCAGGTGATAGAACAATATTAAGTACAATCAGTGTGTGCCTCCCACTCTGATAATTACCTAATCTAAAAATTCCCTCACAGACATTTCAAAAGACCTGCCTCATGTTGATGCTCAGTCCCATTAAAGAGAAATTATTAAGTCTCATATCTTGTATATAGAATTAAAAACCAAATTACTATTTTCAGCTTTTATCCAAAATGTATTTTCATCGTTTTACTCTTAATCTTCTTTCCTCCAACCACTCCCATGTAACTATCTCTTGCTTGCTCTCTCTCAAATGCATAGTCTGTTGCCTATTTTTCTTTAGTTTTTTTTGTTACAAATATTCAGAATGGTATTATATTCCTAATATACATAAATATAATCTGCACAATCCAATGTGATTTTAGGTATAAGATTTGGTTTTAGATAACCAATTGGGGATTCTTCCTTGTATAGGTTTGTTTTCTTCTACTTTCAACATTCTTTAGTTTTCTGTCATTATTTGCCTAGATTTATGCCTGGGAAGAATTCTCCCTTTCATATTAGCGAGTCTGTTGGGTTTCTCCTTCTCCAAGTCCTGTGAAGATTAAGTTGGATGGAGAAAATGAAAGAGCCCCACATTGGAGCACCGGACTGAGCTCCCAAGGTCCTGATGAGGAGCAAAAGGAGGGAGGGAGATCATGAGCAAGGAAGTCAGGACCGTGAGGGGTGCGTTCACCCATTGAGATGGTGGGACAGAACTAACGGGAGACCACCAAGTCCAGTTGGAATGGGACTGATGGAACAGGGGACCAAACCGGACTCTCTGAATGTGGCTGATGGTGGAGGAGGACTGAGAAACCAAGGACAACGGCGATGAGCATGAACTCTACAGCATGGACGGGCTCACTGTGAGCCTTGTCAGTTTGGTTGCTCACCTTCCTGGACTTAGGGGGAGCTGGGAGGACCTTGGACTTAACATAGTGAAGGGAACCCTGATGGCTCTTTGGCCTGGAGAGGAAGGGAGTGGGGGTATGGGTGGAAGGGAGGGGAGGGAAGGGGGAGGAGGAGGGGAGGAGATGGAAATCTTTAATAAAAAAATGAGGAAGAAAACAAAAAAAAATAAAAACAAAAAAGAATGATTCTTGTTTAATTATTGGGAACATAATTTGGGTCTAGCACTCACATGCAGGGAATCTCTCATGCCTCTAATTCCAGCTCTAGGGAATCTGATGCCCTTTCAGACCTTCAAAGCTCATGTTTGGTATGCACAAAATAGCATAAATGTGAGCACTTGCTTGTGAAAACACATACATAAACACAGATACACACACACAAATAAAACGCTTAAAATGTTAAGTAACTTGTGAACCTTTAAAATACTATTTAAAAATAAAATAATATGTTTTCATAACAAAATTTGTATTTAAATGACTACCTAATTCATAGACTGTCATAATAAATTATGAGGAAAGCAAGACCTCACAGTGGGCCTCTAGGTAAATCTTCTTGAGGATTAATATATGGAGGCTTCTTCTAGAAACATTGCACCAAAAAGACAATGACTCAGATTCAATCATAAATTACTAAAACTATTACATTAAAATTCAGTATAAGATCTTCTATGCTCTTTCATATTTCTTCCATCTCTTATTTAACAAAAAGCAGGCTAAAAACATAATAAAATTTTCTTTGGCACATCAATGCTGAACTATTAATTAAAAATACAATTAGTAATTGCTATCTTGTTTCAAAAATGAGGAATTAAAGACAATTGGGTAGCTGTGCATCTGTCCAACTTAGACTCAGTGTTCTAATTAGGTTTTGTATACTAATATACACTCAGCATAGAGTGTTAAAATGTACCCTAAGCGCATTTAAAAGGATAAGGAAAATCATTATAAGCCCTTCACATTAAGATGTAATTAGCATGGAATGAAGTAGGGATTAGAGGAAAGATGTTCCTGGATATACAACATAAGCTGCTGTTCCCCTAACTATATATTTATATATGTATACACATATGTATGATACCAATTCAAGCTTTATATGTTACAGGGGTAATTTTCATGACTTTTGTTACTTTTCAAGTATACATAATATTTTAAAAGCACTCAAAACTATATTGGTGATTTGCCATGTTCTTGGTAATTTGAAGTTGGTTCCCTTTCTGGTCTTCAGCTCTTTACATGTTATTGATGAGTTATCAAAGCAATGCTTACAAAAGTTAGAGCTGGAACTTGTATAGAGTTAATATCTAAAAAGTTTTGGAAATATTTATATCTCATATAAAATTCTGTTACGTTAATTTCATGAGAAAACATTGCAGGTACATTTACATTTACAAATGCACTTATTTCAGTAAGATCAGGATATTTGGCAGAAAACAATGAATTTGTACCTTATTTGCTTTTCCATAAAATTAGAATAATAATGCTTCATCAACCTCAAAATCATGAAAGAATATTGGATGTTTACAGTGACAAAGATCCTTATAGTATACACAAATGTAAAAACTTGGCTCATTTTTGCTTCTAGTCAACTTTTCCTTTAAAAATTCAGATTTCCATATTGTACACACTTTGATTTAACTTGTTTTCAATAACCTACAAACTTCAGACAAACATATTATACAGAAACTTTCAAAAATAATTAAAAATTGTAAATGACTTCATAGAATATTTCTTGTATTTTTCTGTGTTTGATATTTATTATTATTTTAATATGGCTACTTTATTTATTCAACTCACCTTATATATTGGGCAATAACCTCAATAGACAAGCGGGAGGCTTCTTGTACATATTTATTCATTATTAGGAATAATTAAAATTTCAGTTACATACTGTTTTTACTCACCAAATAAATTATTGCTTTTCCTTTCACCATTTTTTTCTTTTTTTCTTTTTATTTTTTTCTTGGAATATATTTTTTAATTTTACTAAAATTTTGTGAATTTCATACATTGTATTTTGAACATACTAACCCACTCTCTCATCCTTTTCTTTTCTTTTCTTTTACTTTTTTTCCTCATTTTTTTATTAAAAATTTCCATCTCCTCCCTTCATCTTCCCCCTTCCCTCCCCTCCCTTCCACCTACACCCCCACTCCCTCCCTCTCCAGGCCAAAGAGCCATCAGGGTTTCCTTCACTATGTTAAGTCCAAGGTCCTCCCAACTCCCCCCAGGTCCATTTTTTTCTGTTTATTATTATTGTTATTATTACAAATTTTCACCTACTCCCATTTCCCTCCCCCTCCCCCCTTTCCCCTTCCCCTCTTTCTTCAGTCCAAAAAGCAGTCAGGGTTCCCTTCCCTGTGGGCAGTCCAAAGTCCTCCCCCCTCCATCCAGGTCTAGGGAGGTGAGCATCCAAACAGACTGGGTTCCCACAAAGCCAGTACATGGAGTAGAATCAAAACCCAGTGCCACTGTCCTTGGCTTCTTAGCCCTCCATGTAAGCCACATTCAGAGAGTCGGTTTGATCACATGCTCCATCAGTCCCAGTCCAGCTCCATTGTCAGGTCGTCATTGTATTAGCTTCTGACTGGTCTAGTCCTTCTTCTCGTATCACTGAGTTGCAGCAGTTGGAGCCTCTGGGCAGACCGAGGCTGGCTCATTGGAGGTTAATACTGAGCATGCTCACGTCTTCATGCCTGGGCAAGTCCAGACTCCTTTTTCCTGATTCTTAGTAGACCTTCTACTTGTCACTGTGTGCACTTGAAACTTAAGGAATTATCTGAAATGACTTTCTATCTTCTTCATTGACTTAGTGCCTCTCCATCAAACCCAGAACTCCTTCATATTTCCATATTCTTGCTTGCTCATCAGCTTCATCTAGGGATCCTTTGTCTCTGCCTTCTCTGGCTAGAATTGAAGGTGCCTCCATTACTAAACATCAATCAATCATGTAGGTTTCTAGACACTGTGAAGCAAGTACACTAAACATTGAGCCCTCTGCCCAACCCCTATTAATGGAATATTTTAATATCAATTTACTATGATACACGTGGAAGAATATTGCTATTCCTATTCAATTTTCTTGGAATAAAAAATCTAAGATAGCTATGGACAATTATGGAGAGACTGCATTACAAGCTGTTTGACATCAGTCATGTAAGCTATCTGATATCAGTCATAAAACTCCATGTCTCTTCCCTCAAAAGAACTTTCTGCGATATTTTAAAATGAAACTTACTCATTGATGATAACAAAAACCTTAGGGAATTGGTGAAGAAAATGTTTATGTCAAAGCAAATCCAAGAACAAAACTAGTTTTTTCTTTCTTTCTTTCTTTCTATGGTTTGAAATTTTGTTAACTATTTTACTATTGGTTCCTATATTTATCTACTGAAAATTGTATGAAACCTGTTGTTTTATAATATTTCTCCTGACAATAAATGGAATTATACAAATATACTGGAGAGTATACATAAAAATTTTATTATATGATGATAATAAAAAAGAGTGTAGTCTGAGTATGTATTTTATGTTAATCTTGTATTCTTAGCATACTTATTTCACTTGTCCCTTTTCTTGTTCAGGTACAATATAAGTTTACTCTTGAAGGTATTATAGATATGTTTCAACTTAACATTAAAAAAAGCCATAAATCCCTTTCTAGGAGCAATTTATTATTGAAAGAATCTAAGAATAGTTGGAAGTGGAATGGGATAAAAAGTTTATTATATGAAAAACAGTAATTTCAAAAGAATAAAACCATGTTTATTATTTATGAAAAGTGAAAAGGCACATAGTTCATTTAAACAATATAAATTTTAAGTAATAGGATATATATATATATATATATATATATATATATGCCTCATTTTAATTTTATACATACACAGACATATATTCTTCTCTTTCTTGATTCTGGTATTTTTTATTGTTTCCTATACAATGGGCATATTTGTGTCTGTTTATATGTCCTTTTTGTCACACTGGTATTCCTTGACAATTTCAATATTGTTATTGACACTTCTATCTTAAATTTCACGCATAACGACCAGAAAGATGAATCTGTGGTTAAGAACACTTGTCATTTCTTCAGAGGACTGAGGTTTGGTTCTCATCACACACCATGTGATTAAAAACTTTCTATGAGCCTAATCTCACAGAAGCTAACACCATCTTCTGCACTTTGTAGACACCTAACATGTACAAGGTATATATACATAAATGATGACAATATTAATAGTCAAAATTAAAGTAATTCATATGAAAATTAATATGTTAAAATTGTGTATTGGTCTTCAAAGTCACAAGAGCAGGCAAGTTATATTTTTTTCTGAAGCCACAATTATATCCACTTACTGACTAGGGTAGTTTGCAAATGTATACATTTTACTGCTTCTTTTTTATTTTCAGTAGTTCTTATGAAGTTATTCTCCTTAGATATTGATTATCTTTCAGTTTTTTACTGTAGTGTTAACAAGAATGAAAATTTGATTTTATATATATTTCCCTTTTATTGTCATGTTTGAGTGATGCCCATTTCACTCTTCTCTTTAGGAGAATGTAGAATGAACTGTATATATAGTAATGTTTGTTTTAACTATTCTGAATTAGATAAAAATAAAAGATATATATATATATTAAATAAAAAGATATATTAAAACAGTTTATTCTGTACTGTTTTCCATTATTTGAACTGAAAAAACTTAAGTAGCTATATTAATTCACAAGTTCAAAAATAAATATTAAATTATTAAAAACAATTTTAAAACCTAAGAAAAAGGAACTATGCATAAACCTATTGAAGGTGTTAGTTAAATAAAGTCATAGGTTATTGTTTGCTTCACAGGCAGTTTATATCTTCTTAAAAATGTCAACACCTCTTTTTCAATTTGTTGCTGCTAAATATAGCTATTGTTCTCTAGTTCACACGTAGATTTTATTTTATTAAGAAAAATAACCATCACTTTTTTTAATTTGTAGTTTGACAATAATATGTTTGTGTGTAATCTGACAAAAGTTCAGCATTGGAGGATAAAGATGGGTGCTTAAAAGAAATCCCACACTAGCTCAGAAATAAGTACAATAGAGGGCTATTTATTTAGGGGTAGACTCACAGATCACAATCCTTTGCTGGAATGGGGAACAACAACCAAATCTCACAGCCAGAAAACAGCCTGGCATATGCTTTAGATAAAGGTCCCCACCCAAGTGGGCAGGTAACTTAAAGGCTACTGGAGATAGGAATTCCTACGGCATCTCCCCATTTTGTTTAAATAAGAAAATTCTAAGCCTAATACAAAGTTATATGCAATAAAAACAAATATCAGATATAAAGATTAGAATTACAGGCAGCATAAACAATATCAAGAAAGAAACATGTAATACATGCTTCAATAATTATCCTATCCTGGTGTAGTTTAAGTCTTGTAAAATAAATAACTTGGCCAAGTCATGAGAATAAAGTAACTATAACTATCTAGTCTTTCACCCCATCAAAGACCCAAGAAGGGAAATAATATTACTTGAGTAAACAGGAAGTACAATCAAGCAACTTGCAAATTTTGCAACAAATGACAGATACAACTGGCTTCCTGGGAAATCACCCCAAAGGATCACTTGCAACTCTGGAGCAACCAACTTTAGCTAAGGCCTAGAGTAACTGACAAATCATTTTCAGAGGCAGGAAATTTTTCAAAACTGTCTTGCTCTGTCTTGGCAAGATTTCACAGTCTTTTTTCTTGTATCCTGCTTTTCCTTTCTGGACATCATGCATTTTTTCAGTGGTCAGTGCATGGGCAGTTCCTTTCCCAAAGGCCAGTTTTTTCTAAGAAGAAAATAAACTCCAAGAGGAGTGTCTTTGATGCTCAATATTCTCTCAGGAATAGATTGGTACTGCCAGGAGCAAGCGTGTCTCACGTCAACAGAACTCTAAGTTATTTAAATGCCATATTCTATAGTTCTTTGAAGTGGTTAAAGATTGCTTATCTATGCAGAATAAAATGTCTATGTATCTAAAGAACCCGATTAGTCTAACTATATGTATGACAAACATTGATCTATAATTCTTAATACTTTTATAACTTAAAGATGAATATTTCATATTAGAATACAATAAACAACTGTGCAACAAATGAGGATGACTTCAAAATGTAAACAATATATAAGTATCTTAATAAGAGGTAGAAATATACATTGCAATATGATAAATATATCCTAAAATTGTATCAATATTCAAAATGTCTTAAGCAGAGCAAGAAGCATGCATGCAAACAATATAACAAAATAATGTTGCTTAGATATACAAATATTCTGGATGAAAATAGGAATATATTCACATTCAATATAATTTAAGATTTATTGATATGTAAGAATCTATACCAATGTAAATTGCCTATAAATAATAGCTCACAAGTATTCACTCTATTATTCACGATTATTATTAGTGTGAGTAAACTCACACTATTCTATTATTTCATCTAATTTCCTCTTTTTTTCCAAAGAGATCCCTGAGCCTACATAATTTTTCTCCAAACTCCCAACCCTATACCAATTTTAATCAACCCATAAATGATGGACTTAACACTGAGGACAAAATTTGTTGGAAGAGGTTACATCATCTTCTAGAATTACTTCCAGCTGTCCTGGGGACAATGTTCTTTCTATGGGATCCTGTGGATGTAAAATGATGGTTAAGTTTTAAGATTACTGTCTGTTATAATTGTCTGAGTATTTGGTATGGTTTTTCTGAGGTTTCTATTTGGAATTCTGGCCAGAATGTTGTAAAAATGTGCACTAAACAAGTTGAAACCATCTTGAGCAGCTGGGGCCAAAAACTGAACTTATAGTAGTGCTGTCAGCATCATGATGTCATATTAACCAGGTGGAGTTGTTCTTCCTAGAAACATCAAAGATACTACAGGAAAATTCATTGTTCATTATAAAAAACTTATTTATATAGACATATACATATTACATATAAAGACATATACAGACAAATATATTCAATGAAAGGTACGATAGAGAGAAAATTAGGTATGAAGAAAAGTAAATTTGTTTTCTAAGTACTTTCTTCTTTTTGTTCCATAAAAGATGGCCCTTGACATGAAACAGAAACTCTGAATTTATCTTTTAACAACATGCCTGTATTTAGAGAAGGACAGAACCATTGTCCAAACCAAAGTAAGCTCTAAGCTCTATATATTCTGAAATATATATATATATATATATTCTGAAATATACATACATATATATATAAATTATATATTTTTATCACCTCTCCTTACAAGTCACATTCCTTTTTTCATGTTCCTTATTGGGTAGCATCTTTAACTGATAGTATTTCTGTGTTTGGGGGTTGCAATCAGTTATTTTTTAATTTAATTAAATTTAAATTAACTTTATCTTAATAAGCTTTAGAGCAAAATTATGGTTAGATAAAGCATGCATTTTAAATTTCTGTTAATAAAAAAAAATCTGAGGAAGGAACATATGGCTACATTGAAATACAGAGTGGCTGGCACAATGTTAAAAAAATTCTTAAAATGCATATGATTCTAGCAATGTCTTAAGCTCAATAGCTATAAATATTCACAGTGCTTTCATAATTAGAAAGTTGAATGGAAAAATAACACAAAATGATTTATTGAGCCCAGGGTAGCTGGCTAGGTTTTCATTAGAGGGCATGATTTACCTCTTGATGAGCAGAATTTAGGTCCAATTAGTGAGCTGTTTGGTTAACAGCAATATACGTGAAACACTGCTGTGCTATAGGGTTATTGTGCCATGGCATTTGTTGTGGTTCATAGGCAACACAACTGAGTAGGACTGTTGGTTTCCTCACTCCTTTGGAATGTGCCATCCATACCAAACAAGCCTGTCCTCAGAGAGGGGGCTTATAGATGAGTTACAGCTCATGGTACCTATGCCATGTGTCTGAAATTTATGGTGTCTTCAGCATTAGGGATTTACTTTCCACATCTTCATGGAATAAAGGTCAATAGCATTCGTATACAAGGTATTGAAATAATTGTTATAAAGTTTTAAGCATTCTCTTTTAATTCTTTTACATTTCATTAATATTGGCATCAATTTTTGAGACATCATGGCAACTAATTAGATGCAATTCTGAAAAATTCAACCAGCAGTATTATAACAAGCAGTATTGCCAATCTAGCACTAGAGCTCCCTCTTCTTCCAGTTAACACCCCAAAAGTACTTAGACACTTCATTTTTTTTTTGCTTACATAGGCTATCTTTCCCTGATGGTGTTCAAATTGAATTCTGATTTTGTTGCCCATGACTGTTAACTGTCTGAGTCTCTTTAGCATTTATGAATATATAGTTTGCACATTCCTCAAAGGGATGACTAGTACTTCATTTGCACTTTAAGATTATTTCAACTAAGTATGATTATCCTGTGGTGTTATATATCTTTGTGTAGATATTCTTTTGTTCCACAAGTAGTCATGGAGTGCACTTTTCATACCGACATGTTTACCTAATGTTTAAATCTATGTTCAGTTCAAAAGAGAACTATAAGTGTTTCTGTCAGACAACTATAAATAAATATACAAAATTTATTTTATGGAAATGATGTGAATTCAAACTTAGAGGTTTCTTAAGTAAGAAGATGAAAATGTCACTGAAGTTTCTCTAGTCTTCTCAAGAACTGAAGGCTGCTTCTTAAAATATCAAAACAGACTAAATGCTTATTATCATAGTTGTTGAAATCAAATAAGCTTGACCCACATTTCATTCTAAAATAAAATAAAATGTGCCTCTCAAAAATACTTTCTGACCTTGGTGGTTTAAATGTGATGTTCCACTACAACAAAGTCTCAGACATTTCACATGAACCTCTCTCAGTTGGTGGCTATTTGGGGAAGATTAGGAATTATGCCCTTTCTAGAGGAAATGTGTCACTGGGGATAGGCATTGAGATTTCAAAAGTCTCAAAACCATTTCAAGTTTGCTTTCTCTGTTTCCTTTTTTTTTGTAGATTGAGATATGAATTTTTAGCAAGAACTTAAACGTCAATGCCATTGCAGCTTGGTGATGAAATATCTCTACATCCTTCTGTAAACTGTCTTTGTCTTGGTTTTTATCATAGCAATAAGAAAATAAGTAAGACACCTTAGAATTTCACATCCAATGTCACATCAATATCCATAGAGCAGAACTGCTAACATTCATGGGTAAGTTCTGCAGCCATATTCTGATATCTGGGTCACAGGACTCACAGGATACCCTGCTGTTATCACTGAAGGCTTTATTGACTTTTATTCCTGCTGATGTATTGCAGAATTCCCCGAAGTTCCTTCCTCTCTCCTCTAGTCAGAAAGCAGGCTCTGTGGTATAAATGACTGTTATTTAGAAAGATCCTCTTGTCCAGAGCTAATAGAAGAATAGGGCAGTACTTATGTTAGCAACTGGAACTTGCTCTTAGCAAGACAGTAAGTTTTACACTTTGGCTCTCTCATATATGAACAAACTAATCCTGCAAAGAGCCTCGGGCTCTAAACGTGATCATATTGCTGCAAAGACTACAAGAACTGACATTTAAGTCTGGCCTTTGTTGCCACTGAATATCTGAAAATACTGAAGTCTGGCTGTTGGGGTTTGTGGTTGGTACACATAGCTAAATCATGGTACTATAAAGATTTAATACAGTTTCAAGTTCTGTAAAGAGCTATCATTGATGTCTTTGATTTTAGTCAGTCTGAGTGGTGTAAGATGGTATCTCAGAGTTGTTTTGATTTACATTTCCCTGATGGCTAAGGATGTTGATCTCCTTTTGTTGTCTTATTGCTCTAGGCATAACTTCAAAACTATGTTGAAGAAATTTGGAGAGAGTGGACAGCCTTTTCCTGTTCCTGATTTTAGTGGAATTGCTTTGAGTTTAATTTGATGTTGGCTGTCTGCTTGCTGTATATTGCCTTTATTATGTATACATATGTTCCTTACATCCATAATTTCTCCAAGAACTTAATCATGAAAGGGTGTTGGATTTTGACAAAAGCTTTTTCAGCACCTAATGAGATTATCATATGGTTTTTCTTTCAGTTTATTTATATGAATGATTACATTGATAATTTTTTTTTATCTGTTAAAACATTCCTACATCTCTAAGGTGAAGCCACATGATCATGGTGGATAATTTCTTAATGTGTTCTTGGATTTGGTTTGCAAGTATTTTATTGAGCATTTTTGCATCTATGTTAGTGAGTGAGATTGATCTTTAATTCATTTTTCTCGGTTGAGTCTTTATGTGGTTTTGGTATCAGGGTAACTAAAGCCTCCTAAAAAGAATTTGACAATATTCCTTCTGTTTCTATTAAGTGGAACACTTTTGAGGAGTATAAGTATTAGTTCTTCTTGGAAATTCTGGAAGAATTCTGCACTAAAACCATCTGACCCTGGACTTTGCTTGGTTGTGAGGCTATGCAAATAAATATAAATATATATTTCATGATATTTATATATAAATATAAATAAACTGAAAAATATGATCATCTCATTAATAAAAATAATATATCTAAACAAAATAAAAACAATATACAGCAAGCTGACATAGATTTTTAATTTCTGCCTAAAACAATATAACAACAAAAGATGATCAAGAGGATTCAAATTCAAAAGAAAGCTGACAAACATTCGTTATTTGCAGATGATATGATAGTACACATAAGTGACCCCAAAATCTCTACTAGGGAACTTCTACAGCTGACAAATATCTTCAATCATGTGGCAGGATACAAGATCAACTCAAAAAAAAAAATCTGTAAACTTCCTATATACAAATGATAAAGAAGCTGAGAAAGAAATCAGAGAAACATCATCCTTCATGGTAGCCATAAATAACATAAAATATCTTGGAGTAACACTAACCAAAGAAGTGAAAGACCTGTTCAACAAGAACTTTAAGTCTTTGAAGAAAGAAATGAGGAATATACCAGAAAATGGAAAGTTCTCCCATGTTATCCCATAGGTAGGATCAACATAATAAAATGGCAATTCTACCAAAAGCAATCTATATATTAAATGCAATCCCAATCAAAAACACAACACAATTTTTAACAGACCTTGAAAAAACAATACTTAATATGGAAATCAACAACAAAAAAATAGACGAGCCTTTTGTCCTCCCTCTTCTTTGTTGAAACTTCCACCATTCCCCACAACTAAAACTCTCCAGATTTTCATTTCCCCTTTCATTTCATTATACCTTGCTGTTCCCAAATTTTATGGCCCCCCTTCATCAATGATACCTTTTTACTTTTCTGGTTTCTGTGGTAACTACAGGTTATATTCTCACATCTGGAGATAACAAGCTAGAAATCTTGGTTGATCGAGTTTGTGTGGTATTAGTCTTTCTGCATCTGGATTATCTCTCTCACTATAATATTCTCTCGTTGCATCAACCTTAATGCAAATTTCATAATTTTACTTTTCTTTATAGTTAACTGGAATTCCACAGTGTATGTAAACCATATACTAATTATCTCTTCATCCTCTAAAGGACATTTAGGTTCTTTTACTTCCTAACTCCTGTGAACAGTGCAGCAGTGAGCATGACTAGCTGAATAACTGTGAAATAGGATGTTGAGTAAACCGAGCATATACCAAGTACGGTATAGCTGAATCATGCAGCAGATTTATTTGAAGCTTTTAAAACTTTCCAAGAACAGCTGGAGAGTTCAGATCTGGAACTCATTCCTTCAAATTGGACATTTATTTTTCCCCTGAATATTAGCCTTCTATTAGTATTGTCACCACCATTTGAAATGATGAATAAAGAATAAGAAACATCATATTTTATTTAAAACTGCATGAATTTTGGTAAAATTTTGTGATTTAGTCAAAAAGCTATTCTGCCTCTTTGTTATGAACATGATTTCAATTTACTCATACTCGCTAATGAGATGAAAAAGTTTCAAAACCATGCTGGTAAGATGCCTCCTTGGTAAACAGATACACAACTTCACATCTGAGTTTGTATCTCAGATCCTTCCTGACAGAAAATGAGAACTGATTCTCTTTATTTGTGCTCTGACCTCCAAGTCCCTACCCAGACATACCAGTTTGCATTTACACACAAAACAACACATACTCATATAATAAAGAAGATTATTCCCTCCAAGAGTAAGCAAGAGTAGAGATCAAACATGTTGGAATTTGGCATACTTGTAAAACTTTTTTTATTTTATGTTTTCTGTTTTTATTTTATCTTTATACATTTACAGTGTACCATATTCATTACTTATTTGCTATAAGCATAATAATAAAACTTTCATCCAAAGATTATGCACAAAATTTTATGTATAGGTCTGGAGGCTTCAGAAAATAAAAGGCACATTAACTTAATCCACAGATTCTAGCACAGGGGAATAAAGCCATTCCTACACAGAAAAACTGAAGAAATGGAGCAATTACTTGACTGATTGAAGCTAAATGAATTTCTGTATAATTTTGTCAAAATAATAACATCCAAATCAAATAAATTCATGTTTAGTTAGTAGTTAGAGATTTTTCATTCAATGTGCAACTGTCAGATATAATTGTCTTACAGTTCTAAAGTATGTTTGCTAAATATGCAACACGTTCAAAAAGACAGGTATAGCTTTAGGTCAAGAATATGTGAAATTTGCCGGGAAGTTATGCACCTATTGCATTTTATGTGTATGCACATTTATATTTCCTAAAGTAATATGTTCCATAATTGATTCTTCTTAATTATTTATTTTATTTTCTAATATGTTTTTAATTGAAATAGAATTGCATCACTTTCCCTTCCCATTTCCCTACATCTAGTCACTTCAACTGTTCTCTATTAATTACTTCCAATACCTCCTTCTGAAGTTGATATCTTTTTGATTATTATTATATATTCACAAATACACACATATAAAATTATATATATATATATATATATATATATATGAAGATATAGGAAATAATATGGAAGCTAATGAGCTTGTTTTTGTTGTTTGTGTTCATATGGGTTCAGAATTGATGACAACTAATAAGAGAATTATTCCTAGGAAAGCCTAAAACATAAAATTGTGGTAAGATTTTTTTTAGGCATAAAGCTAAACATTTATTAATGGAGAGAGAGAGAGAGAGAGACAGAGAGAGAGACAGAGACAGAGAGAGACAGAGAAGGAGAGAGAGAGAGGGAGAAAGAGACAGGGGGAAGCAGAGAAGTGGGAAGAGAGGGAGAAGCGAAGCTGCCTCTCCAAGAGGAAAATGGAAAAGAGCAAAATTGTGGTGAGATTGTGCGAGAGTGGTAGACATACAAAGCACACACATAGAAATGGACATAATTATTTATAATCCTTGGCTTTGGGACTTTTATTTAAGTGTTAATAATATTTATTAATACACTGTGCTCAGTAATATAGCAACATAAACCAGCTGTTAGCACTCTAAAATCATCAAATATTTCTTGCATCCCAGATGTCAGTAAGGAATGGACACCCTCTGTGTTTCTTTCTTTCACCTTTCTTCAAATACCATACCCTTTCTTTTCCTTATATTCACTTACAGTAGTTACCCATAAAGACTTATCCATTTGTAGATATATTCCTGAAGTTAATCAATTAGACATAAATAATTGTGGAAAGCTGCAAAGATAAAGACATTGTTAAAGAGGACCAGAATTTGGAAGTAAAAATATTTTAAGTCATAGTTAATCTGTAAAAGAGATTCAGTATGATACTCTCATCAAATCTCAAAGATAGTAATGAACTGACTATTAGTGACAATGGAAACTTTTAGTTGTGAAATTACTCCTTTCTCTGGAATAAAAGTTTAAAATCTTAACAGAATTGATTGTGATCTCATTGTAGATGTTTAGAACACAAAGAAATGGAAATTATTTTAATTAGTAAATATAGTGGGAAATGAACAATTTTCAGAAAAAAAAACAAGATAAAAGAAAAATATCAAACTGAAGAAAGGAAAAGTACTTGGAAAATGAATTGATAAACCAGGTTTTCCTTCCTCAAGCCTTTGTTGACTCCTCACTGTCCTGTTGAAAGCCCTTTGCATCTCTCTCTTTGAAGAGTCAATCTTCCTCAAAATCGAATGTTTCTACATCAAAGAACATTGAGCCTTCTCCCTGGTCCAAAGAGAATACGAAGCAAAATCTTATTTTTGCATCTTGACATTAATCTTAGATATTTTCTCTTGAAATAGTTGCTTTTTATAAGTTAATGAACATCAAGATAAACCATTTGGCTTAATATATTGAGGTTTGCAGGATCTATTCTAAACAAAGCCCATAAACTATGTTGTTAGTTGTGATTAAAAGGTAGTATTGTTGATAAACTGTACTGAGCTAGCAAATAAGAAATCAGGTTAAATTCAAATATCTCTCCCTGTCTATTTCTGTATGTCTGGATGTAAACATCTGTTTGTACATCTGTTGTAAGGAGGGGCTTCTTGTTCGTCCTGGCTGCCTGGCGAGCTTAGCCCCAAATAACCACACAGAAACTGTATTAATTAAATCAATGCTTGACCCATTAGGTCTAGTTTCTTAATGGCAAATTCTAACATCTTAATTTAAACTTCTTTTTTATTAATCTGTGTATTGCTACGTGGTAGTGGCTTACTGGGTAAAAATCCCAGGATCTTTCCCTGTCAGATTTATGGCATATCTCCGACTCTACCCTTCTTTCTCCCAACATTAAGTTTTGTCTTCCCTGACTATTTAAGTTCTGCCTGATCAACAGGCCTAAAGCAGTTTCTTTATTAACCAATGAAAGCAACACAAAGACAAAAGGACCTCCACCATACATGTACCTTAATGACTTCTATTTTTTAATTTGATGTCAATAATCTAAATTTATAAAACATTTGAAATTTAGATATGACTATATACAAGCACATCTTAAATAATAGATAAAAGTCAACCCACTAGCCGGGCGTTGGTGGCGCACGCCTTTAATCCCAGCACTCGGGAGGCAGAGGCAGGCGGATCTCTGTGAGTTCAAGACCAGCCTGGTCTACAAGAGCTAGTTCCAGGACAGGCTCCAAAGCCACAGAGAAACCCTGTCTCGAAAAACCAAAAAAAAAAAAACAAAAAAAAAAACAAACAAAAAGTCAATCCACTATAAATATTCAGAAATTATGTATTGTAATCTACATTAATTGTTGCACTCATTAATTTACATAACAAAATAGTCCAACATTGTAATTTGATTTTTAGATATGTGTTATCTTATTATATTTTGTTTAATAGTCTATCCTTTTCATATTGGAATGTTAATTTGTTCCACTGTATTCTATTGTGCTTTGATTATTTAATAAGAATTATCCATTCTCTAGATTCATAAATCATGTTTGTGATTGAATTAAATGATACTGATGTGATTTTTATGAATGTTACTGAGAAATCTTTATATTATCTGATGAAAAGATAAAAATTAATTATTTCTTAACAACTGTCTTCTACTGTACCAAATAAAATCATAAAATGGCAAATAACAAACCTTATTTACAACAAAGTTTTCAAGATTTGTGAAGCTTTTTGAACCACTATAGTAAAGGAAATAATTAAATATTAATGTTTCTGTGTCCTATGTTTAACAGCCCTAAAGATAAGACCAACAAACTAGATTAGAATATTTTTCTAGTACAGTGGCAATATATAAAACCAATCTTCAAAAGTCAATAATTTGTATGTAGCAAATCAAACAAGCTTAGAAATAACACAAGAAATACACATGGGATGCTTGGAATACAGGAAAGGTGGATATGGGAGCAGGGAAGCATATATCTTTAATTTAAGGAGCCACCTGAGGGTTGTCAAGAGACTTGACCCTAGAGGGGTTCCCAGGTTTCCAGGGAGACGCCCCCAGTTAGTTCCTTGGGCAGCCGAGGAGAGGGAGCCTGAAAAGGCCAGTTCCTATAGCCATACTGATGAATTTCTTGCATATCACCATAGAACCTCCACCTGACGATAGATGAAGAAAATGACAGAGCCCCACATTGGAGCACCGGACTGAGCTCCCAAGGTCCTGAGGAGGAGCAGAAGGAGAGAGAACATGAGAAAGAAAGTCAAGACCGTGAGGGAACCTCCATCTGACGATAGAATAAGAAAATGACTGAGCCCCACATTGGAGCACTGGACTGAGCTCCCAAGGTCCTGATGAGGAGCAGAAGGAGAGAGAACATGAGGGAGAAAGTCAGGAACGTGAGGGGTGCGTTCACTCATGGAGACGGCGGGACAGAACTAAAGGGAGATCACCAACTCCAGTTGGAATGGGACTGATGGATCATGCGACCAAACCCGTCTCTCTGAATGTGGCCAACAGCGGGGGCTGACTGAGAAGCAAAGGACAATGGCGCTGGGCTCTGATTCTTCTGCATGGACAGGCTCTGTGGGAGCCTTCTCAGCTTGGTCGATCACCTTCCTGGACCTGGGGGGAGTTGGGAGGACCTTGGACTTAGCATAGAGTGGGGAACCCTGATGGCTCCTTGGCCTTGAGAGGGAGGGAGGGGAGGTATGGGTGGAGGGGAGGGGAGGGAAGGGGGAGGAGGAGGGGCGGGAAGGGGGAGGAGTAGCGGAGGGAGGGGGAGGAGGAGGGAAGGAAATGGAAATTTTTAAATATAAAAAAAAATAAACCATGAGAAAGAATAAAATAAATAAATAAATAAATAAGTAGATATTTAATGGGCAAAAAAAAATACTATTTGAAAAAAATATTAAGTGGATAAAACTAGGTTTGGCTTTTATATTTGAAATTTATCAATATTTATTTTTCACAATCATCCAAGTAAACATTAAATTAATTGTTCATAAGAAAATTGTTACGTTATGATGTAGTAAATATTAAATTGTACATGGCTATACATGAACACCTAGAGAGAACAAAATAATAAATTGACCACTTGAGAATTGAAAAAAAAAAATTAAATACAACCATCTCCACAAAAATTCAATAATAATTTTAAACTTTCTTCTACATAAAACTGTGGAGTGATACATAAGTTAGAACAAATAGCAAAGCAACTGACATTTCACCACTAAAATGATGACTATATAGTTGGTGTTGGTGTAAGTTTATCAGCGATGATCTTTCAACTGACATCCACTATTACCTACAAACGTTAGTTATTCATTTTACATTAAGGAATCTATACTATCATACTACAATTTCAAAACATTTAAATTGTTTCCTTTAATTTAATCTCAGTTTTGGAAGTCAATATTTGTATTCAGACAATCCCCGAAATGTCTAAAAGTAAAATAAATGTAAACATATATTGGTACTGTGTGTCCAGTTTTTATGATAAAAAAAAATACAATGTTTAAAATTTTTAGAGTCACTTGTATGTGAGGTCTCTATGGTTTGGCACCAATAACCTGGGGCTTTGATAAAATGGAGATGACAAACAACTGACAGGTGGGGAGCCAACTGCCTGGAAACAGAGGATGCAACTGTTTCCAGGAATGCACAGATATAAAAGGGAGAGAATGAATCTATTTCATTTCTTTTGTGGCTATTTATGAGATGTGGAAATGATTCTGACAGGAATAAAACATAGATTGTTCCTGGCAGAAAGAAGACATTTTAGTTTCAATGACAAGTGCTATTTATTAATGATTGTAGCACATAACCCAAAGACCTGTTATGTTATCTACTACTACATTATGTACTCTAGTGCCTAACATTTTCTAACTACTGAATAAAATTGTTCTTCGGAAGATTCTATGATCAGAGTAGTTTCTTCATTGGAACCTTATATTGTATTTCTGGATTGTCACAATTTGATTTAATAAAGCACTGATTGCTTAAGGGTTGTTTACATAAACAAAGCAAGAAGTACTTTAGATTGTCAATTAGGAACTTGTAAAAAAAAAAACATAAGTCTTGGGGGAATAGTTCTAATGAAGATGGTTTGTCGCCTTTGGGTATAAGGATAAAGGATGCAAGCTGTCACCTAGAGTTCATATCTCCATCTCCATCTGCACGTATGTAATCTCCATGTCCTGCATATCATCCCCTCTGTCATCTCAGTCTTGGTCTTTATATCTCTCTTGCTCTGTCTATAAGACAATATGAAAAATTAACTGTCCTTGTTATAAAATAAACATATTTTTGCACCGTAGAGGCTGTTAGGGTTGTCAAAGCTAGATAGCAAGCGTTTCTCACAAGTGTCTAAGTTCAAGTCACACATCCTACACACTGGATTGAAAATGTGCATGTTCGCGGGGTTATAGCTGTTCTTAAGATATAGTATGTGGTCTCTGGTATAACGTTAAAAATACTTTTCTTACAGTACATTTTTATCATTATCTTCCTTCCTCCTCCTCCTCTAAGATCCTTTTCACCTCCCTACCCATCCAAATTCTTGTTCTTATCCTTAGGTAATAAAAGAAAACCTAGATCAAGTAATGAATATAAGCAATAGGACAAAAAATACCAAAACAAATCTAAACATGAAAAACAAAAGGCTTCTCAAAAACATGTAGTGCATTTTGTGTTGGCCAACTACTGCTTGGCATGGTACTTGCTCTGGAGTATGGTAGGTACGCCCAGTGACAAGTCCCCATCTCACAGCTCTGGTTCTGTCTGGATTGAGCTCCTGCAACTATATGTCTATTGTTATGTTTTCTGGTTTATTGAGACAGGGCTTCTCTTTGTAGCCCTAGCTGTCCTAGAACTCACTCTGTACATCAAGTCAGCCTAAAACCTGCCCCTGTCTCCTGAGTGCCTGAATTGAAGGGATCACTACACAGCTCTATATTCTTAAACCACTACTTTTCACATTTTGATTTAAAAACTTTACATTAGATATTACAAGTTGATCAGTTAATATATTACTCTAATTTGTTGCTTCATTGAAAATGGTATAATGTTAAAGAAAATCGTGATAACTAACAAACTATACTTAACTCATGTTTTCACTGTCTTAGATATTGATTTGCTTCAAAGTTACAGCTATAAGTTCAGACTTAAAATAATATTACTATTTTAATATAATCATATTAAATTATTATTGGTAGAATATTAAAATAAATTAATTATTGTTCTCATATAATAGCATAAACTTATCATTAATATAATAATATCAGAATAATAAAATAGCTTCAAAAACAAGTTAACTTAATAGGAATTTATGAAAAAGGTCTATATAAAATAGCCCTTCCCTTTTAATATACACATAAAATTGATATGAAGATATCAGTCTATTTTTTCTATATATAAACACAATATTATAAAGTTAAAACTTAAACTGTTTTTTCCTGGCAAGGTTAATTTCTAATTTCATTATAAAAATGTTACTGAACATTAAAAAGCTAAGTCACGTTTAGTTTAAATAATAATATGCCATGATGTAGGACTAAATGAGGCAGGAAATGAACAGAGAGTATATGAGATAATTATACCATCTGTGTTAAAACCTACAATTTCCTGCCAGTGGCCGCCTCCTTGTTTGCGTCTTTCAGGGTACATTGTGTTTCTTGCTGACTATACTCATAATTCTAGTATGGCAGTCGTCTGCACACATGCTGGTTAAATAAAGCTAGTTAGGTCAACTGGTTAATGTCCAAGCTTCTTAACTTTAAATTTCTAAAAGTAGATTCAAAACAAACTTACCATCGACTGTATTTTCTCTACAAAGAAAAATACTGTGTGTGTTATGTGTGTGTGTGTGTGTGTATAAAACATGAACCTTACTCAGATCATCCACCCTTCCAGCCAATATATGCATACAAATCGTTTAAAAAATAAACAAAACAAAAACAAAAAAATCTATGCCTTCTCTCTAACAAACACGTGAGGTCTCTTTTCTTAGGGTGCTGCTCCCAGAGGATCTCCACTTCTTTTCTTATATTTGGTACAAATTCTGGTCATTTCCCAAAACTATTTTCCCAGTTAACTCTTGTTCATTCTTTTCTCCTGCTCTTCTAGGACTTAGCAATTAATTCTACATCTGACCTGCAATTTTTCTCTTTTGGAAGGACACTAAGGAAGTGACCAATACTGGCAGAAGAGGAAAATCTTCATCCGATTAAATGATGTTGATGACCTTTCTTCAAAGTTATTTTATCTTTCTTTAAAGTTAATCATAGTCTTAATAGACTGTTCAAATGAACTTTCTAAAAATAAGTTGTAATTCTTGGGTCTTGGCAACTACCTCTTTTCAGGTAATCTATAACAAGTTTAATTAATTAAAATTCTAAATTCTCCAACAGGGTCAATCAAGTCTGTTAAAAATCTAACCTGGAACTCACCATGACCAAGAAGGTTCCCTGCTCCATACAAGATGGGGAGGGATTCTTTTCTACCAGTTTTCCCCCAATAAAAAACCTTTGTATTGTTTTCACCAACAAGAATCCTCCATTTCTGGAAAAATGTTACCCTGGAATTCTTTCTTCTGTACTTTATACGTTATATGTCATGAAGGGTTTTTCCCACTTTTTCACTACTTGGTTTGGCTGACCATTATGTACCTATCTAGTGGTGAACTCTTTACCTTTGATTACATTATCATTTTGCATTTTGCATCTTCTTTAATTCAAACTAAAAATATAAAACTCAAAAAATAAGTCAACAAATCCAAATATTATCTATGTTTTTAATTACATGAAGGATTCAATCAATCCAGGGTCCACTATCATTAATCATTATCCAATAAATCAATGTGATCAATAGCCTTTTGTTCTGAAATTTGTTCTCAACTGAGCATTATTAATCATGATTTCTGGGGAATCCTGATGACTTGTGGACATACCTCAATGAATATGGTCTTGGTGATTATCTCTGTCAAACTAAACTATTTCTGCTTTTTCTGGGAGTTCAATTTTTAGACATACTTAGATTCTTGAGTTTTATTTCTTCTTCAACATATTTACTTTGCATTCTCCTTGACACAGTTTTTTATTAATTATTGTTTTCATACTTGCCAAATAATATTGTTTCAAATTGTTGTTTCAGTCTCTAAATACTTCTCAATAAAACATTTCACTTCTGTGTAAGTAAAACTATACTTTCAGCTCTTTCCTCATATCCTGGAAGTACTTTTTTGCATCTTTTTGCTTGTTTGTTTATTTGTTTTGTTTTGTTTTTTTCTGTAGTTTGAGACACTGTTTCTCTATGTATCCTGGGCTGTCCTTGAACTCACTCTGTAGACCAGGCTGGCATATAACTCACAGAGATTCACCTGCCTCTGCCTTCAGGTGCTAGGATTCTTAAATTACAAAGTTACCTTTTTTTCAAATCAAATATTAAATTCTTTGAGAGATTTGTAAATTTAATGTAGATCTGATTACACCACAGTATGATACTTCTTTGGTTTTCTGTTGCAAATAGAATTTGTTCCAAAATGATTCTATTTTCCCTTTTATAAAAATAACTTAATGACATGCAGGAACAAATTTTCTCTCTTTATAAACTTGAAGCATTGACAAGATAAATTTACAAAATTTGATGGGGATAATCTCATATGGAGTCTCCTAAAAGAAATTTAAACAGAAGAAAATTAATCAATACTCTGAGATGGGGATTAATATTAAGAACATCAAAGGAGCTATAGAAATCACATGCATTTCATGATTTCTAGGGAACACATATGAAAAATGACTGTGGAGATGAAAATGGTCTTATATATAAAGACACACAATCAGCTTCTCCCAACCAAAATATTTACAGTCTCCAAAGACATGTTAGGACTCCATCAATAAAAAAGATAGAAAAGAAAATGAACCCTGAGCAGTCAGGGTTCCCTGCCCTGTGGGAAGTCCAAGGCCCTCCCCCCTCCATCCAGGACTAGGAAGGTGAGCATCCAAACAGACTAGGCTCCCACAAAGCCAGTACATGCAGTAGGATCAAAACCCAGTGCCATTGTCCTTGGCTTCTCAGTCAGCCCTCATTGTCCGCCATGTTCAGAGAGTCCGGTTTGATCACATGTTTTTATTAATAAATAAATAAATAAATAAATAAGAGCTATAAAAGCCCCTAAACATACCTTCCCTAAAAGTAACCTAATTAACACATCAAGTAAATGTTTTTATTATAAAAAAACAAAATGACATCACAATATGGCTGCCAGAAACTCACCTCACTCAATTAAAAAGCTTTATTATCAACAGTTTCAAGTAATCACAAAAGACTACCACAGAGCAGTTTTAAGTAGGACATGAAATCTCCTGGCTCTCATATGGTGTCACAACCCACTCTCTGACAAATTAAAGAAACTATATGGCCCTTGTCCTTCCTGGCTTAGGGCACACATTTTCTTAGTTGTGGAATCTGAAGTCGAAGAAGAGGTGTCTTAGTTGATTTCTGATGAGTCTCTCTCATTAGCCTGCTAATGCAATCACCTCTCCGTGTCCCAGTTTTCCCCTGTGTCATGGAGACCGGAAGAACTAAGAGTCATCTACAACGTTTCTAAGACCAGGTCATTGGGAAGGTCCCACTCTTAGGACCTCAGGGAACCTAATTACTTACTTTGAAGCCCAACTCCAGATACAATTAGAAGTTAGAGCCTAAAATTTTGGTAGAAAAGGGTCCACATTTGAATCCATAGCACATAAAGGCAATAAATAGTCTGTGAATTCTTCTATTCTCCTTATTTCTATCTTCATTTTATTCATGTGTATATGTGTGTATGTGTGTGGGTATAGGTGTGTGGAAATCCGCAGAGATATGAGGAGGGTGTTGGACCTCTCAGTGGTAAAGTTACGGTAGCCTGTGTGTCAGTCAATTTGGTTGCCGAGAACCAAAAAACCAGCAAGTGCTCATGTTGCTGAGCCATCTCCCCAGACCCATTCTATCCTCTTTTGATAGAAACACACATTTATAAATACTTTTCTATTACACAGTTGAAAATTGGAATTGGTGGATTGCTACATTGCATAAGAGTTGTAATATTAAACACAGCTATCTAATTAATGGGTATGCTTTCTGAAGGCTGCTGTCAGTCAATTATGCCTGACGATTGCCAGAGGCAAAGATCACTGTTCCCATTTTAATAGTTCTCAAGAGATATCACAGTACACTTTAAAAGGGAATTCATGACTATTGTTCCTTTGGAGTGTCCGTGACATATTTTAAACTGGCAGGCAATATTCAGCTTGTAGGCTGTAGCTATGTCTTGTAGTCCACAGGGTATCTTTTATATTATTGTTTCTCAAAGAATCCTTTATTGTTTCTAGAATATGGCTTTTGAAATGTCTCAGAATGACCTATTTTTGTAGTGGACAAGAATTATTTTTGTTTTCTTAGTGTACATACTTATTTCAGGAAAGTATTCAGAAAAATCTTCAATAGAAGTCTATACTGGTATGGGTATTTACTATATGAATTACAAACCATTTAAATGTTGAGAATAAAGAAGTAATGAAGAGGAAAATCTGTAAATGAGGTTGCATTTTTTTTATTGCTGTTGTGAGGAGCTTCTTTTCCTTGACTCATTTTCTTTTCTGCTGCTTTAATTTGCAATAATGGATTTCATCCTAGAATAAGACGATTTTATTATCTGCCCCCATGTATATGTTCGTAGATGGCCACTAGCATGATATTTCATATCCATGGCACTCAGCTTGTAGAATGGTAGCTAGTTTTATGACATTAACAAATATTTGAACTCTCAAGAAAGTAAAAACTAGAATCAGAGAACAACCACATGGGGAGACTTCTTAGGAGTGATGGCAAAGGAAGCAAAACTTCTAAGAAAGGTATAAAGGGGTAAAAAGAATGGGGAGAGTAAGAGAAAATGGAGAAATAGAAAACTAAATCCAACCCCATTAGGATGTTTTGATGTCAGACGGGTAGAAGCAACACTGATTGAAAAAAAGAAGATTCACAGACACTGGTGTCTGGCCAAGTTTCTAGTTTGAATTAGGTTTTTCTCACAAACAGCAAGATCATTTAAATAAAGTTAAGCAAATCCAACAAATTCTTATCCCAAAACATCCAGGATGTCTGGGACACCATAAAAGGACCAAATCTAGGGTAGAAGAAGGAGAAGAATTACAGCTCAAAGGCCCAGAAAATATATTGAACAAAATTACAGAAGAAAACTTTCCCAACTTAAAGAAGGATAGTCCTATGAAGATACAAGAAACACAGAAAACAATCCAAAGAATCAATGAGACAAAGAGCTGGTTCTTTGAGAAAGTCAACAAGATTGACAAACCCCTATCCAAACTAATCAAAAGGCTTAGAGAGAACATGCAGATTAACAAGATCAGAAATGAAAATGGGGACATAACAACAGACACTGAGGAAATTCAGAGAATCATTAGGTCTTACTACAAAAGCTTATTGCCACAAAGTTGGAAAATGTAAAAGAAATGGACTTGTTTTTTAGATAAATACCATTTACCAAATTTAAATCAAGACTAGGTGAATATAAATAGACCTTTAAGTCGTGAGGAAATAGAAGCTGTTATCAAAACCTCCCAGCCCCAAAAAAAGCCTAGGACCAGATGGTTTTAATGCAGAATTTTATCAGAACTTCCAAGAAGAGCTGATACCTATACTCCTTAATGTGTTTCACATAATAGAAACAGAAGAGTCATTGCCAAACTCTTTTTATGAAGCCACAGTCACCCTGATTCCAAAACCACACAAAGACCCAACCAAGAAAGAGAATTACAGACCAATCTCACTCATGGACACTGATGCAAAAATTCTCAATAAAATTCTGGCAAACAGAATCCAAGAATACATCAAAAAAAATTATCCATTACGAACAAGTAGACTTTATCCCAGAGATGCAGGACTGGTTCAACATATGAAAATGCATTAATGTAATCCATCACATAAATAAATTGAAAGAAAAAACTATATGATCAGTTCATTAGATGCGGAAAAAGCATTTGACAAAATTCAACACCCCTTTTTGATAAAGGTTTTGGAGAGATTAGGGATACAAGGATCATACCTAAATGTAATGAAAGCAATATATAGCAAGATAACGGCTAATATCAAATTAAATGAAGAGAAGCTCAAAGCCATTCCACTAAAACCAGGAACAAGAAAAGGCTGTCCACTCTCACCATATCTTTTCAATATAGTGCTTGAAGTTCTAGCAATAGCAATATGACAACTTAAGGAGATCATGGGAATTCAAATCAGAAAGGAAGAAGTCAAACTTTCCTTATTTGCAGATGATATGATAGTGTACATTAGTCACCCCAAAAACTCTTCCAAAGAACTCCTACAGCTGATAAATAACTTCAGTGATATGGCAGGTTACAAGATCAACTCAAAAAAATCAATAGCCCTCCTATATACAAAGGATAGAGAAGCAGACAGGGAAATCAGAGAAATTTGACCTTTTACGATAGCCACAAGTACCATAAAGTATCTTGGGGTAACTCTAACCAAGGAAGTGAAAGATCTATTTGACAAGAACTTTAAGGCATTGAAGAAAGAAATTGTAGAGGATACCAGAAAATGATGGATCTCCGATGCTCTTGGATGGGTAGGATCAACATAGTAAAAATGGCAATTCTACCAAAGGAAATCTATAAATTCAACACAATCCCCATTAAAATCCCAACAAAATTCTTCACAGACCTCGAGAGAACAATAATCAACTTTATATGGAAAAAAACTCAGGATAACCAAAACAATATTATACAATAAAGGAACTTCTGGAGGCATTACTATCCCTGACTTCAAACTCTATTACAGAGCTACAGTAATGAAAACAGCTTGGTATTGGCATAAAAACAGAGAAGTCGACCAATGGAATCGAATAGAAGACACAGATATTAATCCACAAACCTATGGACACCTGGTTTTCGACAAAGGAGCTAAAAGTATACAATGGAAGAAAGAAAGCATCTTCAACAAATGATGTTGGCAGAACTGAATGTCAACTGGATGAAACTAGATTCATATCTATCATCATGCACAAAACTCAAGTCCAAATGGAGTAGAGATATCAATATTAATATGACCACACTGAACCTGATAGAAGAGAAAGTGGGAAGTAGTCTACAACACATAGGCACAGGAGACCACTCCATACGTATAACCCCAGTAGCACAGACAATAAGAGCAACATTGAATAAATGGGACCTCCTAAAACTGAGAAGCTTCTGTAAAGCAAAGGACACTGTCATTAAGACAAAAAGGCATCCTACTGAATGGGAGAAGATTTTCATCAACCCCGCATCAGACAAAGGTCTGATCTCCAAAATATATAAATAACTCAAGAAACAAGACTTTAAAATTCTAATTAACCAATTAAAAAATGGGGCACTAAACTGAACAGAGAATTCTCAACAGAAGAAGTTCAAATTGCCAAAAGACACTTAAGGCCATGTTCAACTTCCTTAGCTATCAGGGAAATGCAAATCAAAACAAGTTTGAGATACCATCTTACACCTGTCAGAATGCCTAAAATTGAAAACACCAATGATAGCCTTTGGTGGAGAGGATGTGGATTGAGGGAAACACTCATCCATTGCTGGTGGGAATGCAAACTTGTGCAACCACTTTGGAAATCAGTGTGGCGGTTTCTCAGAAAATTCGGGATCAACCTACCCCAGGATCCAGCAATACCATTCTTGGGAATAAACCCAAGAGATGCCCAATCATACTACAAAAGCATTTATTCAACTATGTTCATAGTAGCACTATTTGTAATAGCCAGGACCTGGATAAAACCTAGATGCCCCTCAATGAAAGTATGGATAAAGAAAGATTGGAATATATACGCATTAGAGTACTACTCAGTGGTAAAATACAATGACATCTTGAATTTTGCATGCAAATGGATGGAAATAGAAAACACTATCCTGAGTGAGATAACCCAGATCCAAAAAGATGAATATGGTATATACTTACTCATTTGTGGACTCTAACCATAAACCAAGGTCATTAAGGCTATAGTTCACAAGCCCAGAGAAGCCAAATAACAAGGTGAACCCAAAGAAAAACATTTATAGATCCTCCTGGAAATTGGAAGCAAACAAGACTGCAGGGAAAAAGTTGTGAGCATGGGGGAGGCAGGGGTTGGGGTGAGGTTGGGGTGAAGGGGAGAGGAGGAAAGGGAAGGGAGAAGGGAAGGACTAGCAACAGCTTGGGGGAATGGGAGGGTGGAGATGGAGGAAGAGCGGATATAGGAGCCGGGAAGAAGATACCTACATTAAAGTATCCATTTTAGGGTTGACAAGAGACTCGGTTCTAGAGGGGATCCCAGGTGTCCACGGGGATGTCCCCAGCTAGGTCCTTGGTCAGCAGAGGAGAGGGTACCTGAACGGTCCATGCCCCACTATCATGCTGATGATTATCTCGAATATCACCATAGAATCGTCGTCCTGCGACAGATGGAGATAGAGACAGAGACCCTCATAAGAGAAACGGACTGAGCTCCTAAGGTCCAGTTGAAAGGCAGAAGGAGGGAGAAGACGAGCAAAGAAGTCAGGACTGCGAGGGTTGGTCCACCAACTGAGGCAGTGTGCCTATTCTAATGGGGGCTCACCAAATCCAGCTGGACCGGGTCTGAATGAGCATGTGATCAAACCGGATTCTCTGATTGTGGCTGACAATGGGGGCTGAGTGAGAAGCCATTGATAAAAGGTGGGACTTGTTTTTACGGCATGTTCTGGCATTTTGGGACCCTAGTCTATATGGATGCACAGCTCCCTAGGCCTGGATGCAGGGGTGGGGAGAGCCTTGGACTTCCCACAGGGCAGGGTTCCCAGCCCTCTCTCAAGCAGGGTGCTAGAGGGAGGAGGGGGTGTGGGGAAGCAGGAGGGGACTGGGAGGAGGGAAGGAAGTGTAAATAATGAGGGAAATAGTATTTGCAGCCTTGTTTTGGTAACTTTCCTAAAACACTGTACTATATACATGTTCTTGGTAAAAAGAAAAAAATAGCTCTGCTACTTTTTCATGTAAATATTTTGAAGCTCTTAAGTAGCAGAAAATATGTTTAAATTATACTTTTGATAAAGAACTGTTTCTAAAATATACAGAAAGCTAATAGCCAGCATTCCAAATTAATATCACCTATGGAAATATTGGCAGATCACTAGAGAAATGGTGCGGGATTACTAAACGTGTGACAATTCACTCATTGTCATTAAACATGATCACCTGTGTAATTCGCAAATAAACTGCTAAGTGATTATCATCAAATCCTTAAGAGAGTTAATATTTTAAGATATACGTTAGTAGTAGTAGTAGTAGTAGTGGTGGTGGTGGTGGTAGTAGTATTTGGTAGCAATCACTAATAGAAACAAATTTCCTGTTGAATTTGAATTAGATAATAACCTGAATATTAATCATACAAGGAACTAATAACAAGAACTCGAAATAAAAGCTATCCGTGTGTGCAAAACTCAGGGATTTTACATACACACATACATGCATACATGTGTATGCATGTTTGTGTGTATGTATGCTTTTTGAAACAGTTTCTCTGAATAGCTTTGGTGCCTGTCCTGAAACTAGCTCTTTTTGACTAGACTCGCCTTAAACTTAAAGAGATCCACCTGCCTCTGCCTCCCAAGTTCTGGGATCAAAGGCCTGCACCACCACCACCTGGCTATTTCTCTTAAAATAGTAAACAGTGCCGGGTGTGGTACCACATGTGTTTAATCCCAGGGTTGGGGGGCAGAGGCAGACTGATCTTTATGAGTTCTAGGCCAGCCTGGTTCTAGGACAGAGTTAGTTCCAGGACAACCAGAAACTTTGTCTCGAAAAAACAAATAGAGAACAAACAGTGTCATAATAAACCAAAAGTGATGTTTTGAATGAATAATTAAAAAACTGAGGAGTCCATATAAGTTCAAAAATTAGTGAACAAAATTAGTGTTACTGCTAAACTAAATTTACTCTCTGGGTCACAGTGAGTAA
Source organism: Arvicola amphibius (assembly GCF_903992535.2). Lineage (NCBI taxonomy): Eukaryota > Metazoa > Chordata > Mammalia > Rodentia > Cricetidae > Arvicola > Arvicola amphibius. The sequence goes on along the minus strand of NC_052057.2, from coordinate 29,574,594 downwards.
ATACTAATGTATCTATGATAAATGTTTAGAAACAAGAAATAAAAACCATCTAGAAAACATGAAAAAATTAATTGCTATTGATTTTTCTCAAATAATATAACATAATTTATACATGAATAATTTTATTCTTGGCTTGTAATTTTAATGAATTTTAATATTTTAACATTTAAAAAGTAGTCTGTGACAAATTAATTTCACAGCAATTAATCCATAATCTGCTAATTGACACTTGATAAGTGAGTTAATTGATATAAATAGCATGGTAACTTAGATGCTAAATGTCAAATATGTGTTTCTTAAATTAAAATTTATTGATACTAAATTAATTACATATGAAGTCACTGCCATGTAGCATTAATTATATTATATTCTTGTCTTAAATTTATTTAAATTGAATATTTTCATTGAGTTGTTAAATAGTAAGATAAATTTAGAAGTTATTGATTGGATTTTAAAAATTTGGGCTTCCCTGTACAAGAAGAAAATGATACACTATTATCTATCAGGTTATAAGTTTGATATTTATATTATTCTTCATAGTTTTCACATATATACAATTTCAATAAAAAATCAGAATCAATAGCCAAAGTGTAAAAACAGAGGATAGAACTACACTCAGTCTCCCAAAAATATGACATGCCTCTTCTTTATTAATGTGGTTATAGTAAATTACTAACCCATTAAATTTTGTGTTATTTCTTTGTATTTGTGGTATTTCATGTAAGTGTGAAAATATAGGCTCACACATTCGTATGCCTGTGCTAGTGAAAATCACAGGGAAAATCTCAGATTACATTGTTTAGGAGAAACACTTCTTTCGGTTGGTGAGTAAAACAGGATCTTTTACTGTCTTGAACGTTTTCTATGTGGGCTAAATTAGGACCCTCTGACCTCCGGGGATCCAACTCCCTTTGTCTGCGGTCTCATCATCCTTTAGATTATAAACTTCCAGCATATCTGTATTTTTCCCCAGTGTGTTCTAAGTATCTGAAGTTGAGGTCTCATATTTGTTAGGCAAAGGCTGTAATGACAGTCTTTTCACCAGTTCTAAATTAAGAAATTAAATATGGAGAGTTGGAGTTAGCATTTCATGCCCAATCCCACCTTCATGCTGGGATTAAGGCTTCTGGATGTCTAGAGTTCTTCGCATGCTGTCACGGTCACTGTGAGCATGTGTTTAGTGGCTCCGACGTGCTCATAAGAGCTTCCTTGTAGTCATTCACTGTCTCTGCTCCCTACAATCAACCTAAGCCATTTTTTGATCAAAGAGCCCTGAGCCTATGAAGGAGGGGCTGTGATAAATTTTATTTTCATTGAGGCTGAATTCTGCAGTCTCTTATTCTCTATGCCAGTTGTGAAGCTTCTTGTTACAGAATCTTTGCATTAGTATACAATGGGCAACTTTATCCTCCATAGCAACGTCAAAGTGACGAGTGCATGACACTAAAGTGAAATTGATTTCATTCTGATGGAGGAGAGTTATCTGTCTATGTTACTTTCATTGGTTAATTAATAAAGAAAACTGCCTTGGCCCTTTATGAGAACAGAAAATTAGGTAGGCGGAGTAGACAGAACAGAATGCTGGGTAGCAGGAGTGGGGAGACGCTTCAGGCAGTCGCCATAGTGAGTCGCCATGCTTCTCCTCTCTGAGATGGACGCAGGTTAAGATCTCTCCTGGTAAGCCACCCCTCTTGGTGCTATATAAATTACTAAATATGGGTTAAAGCAAGATATGAGAATCAACCAATAAGAAGCTACAGATAACGGGCCAGAGACCAAGCAGTATTTAAATGAATACAGTTTCCATGTAATTATTTTGGGTAAAGCTAGCCGGGTGGCAGGACACAGCCTGACGCTCCATTCTACATCATTCAAGCCGCAAAAATTCATAAATGAAATATCAGCACAGTAAATGCTTAAAATATAGAACATTTTATAATTATATACATTTTTTTCTGGAAATATTTACAATAATTCAAGCATGTTTGTCAAACTAATAATTTTGTCACTGATTTCAAACTGAATCCATTTATTTTTGTCTGGTGAGGTTGGCATCAGAAACATTTTGAGATGGATAATAGCATGGGTGTTTCCTTCTGAATAAATAATGTAGCCTGACGTCAAGTGACATGTCAAATTTCTAACTATAACATTACAAGGACATGATCTATAATGGCGAGATCAGCCGAAATAAACAATTCCAACTTCCCATGAATCTCTATCATGTCGTCTTGTCACCACCGTCACTTACTGGCTGTGTTACTGGCTGTGTTACTGGCTGTGTTACTGGCTGTGTTACTGGCTGTGCAATTTTCAAATTCATTTCAGCTCTCACGGATCTGCATCCCTTTTCACTCATGGCAATACATGTGAATAAATATTCTGAAGCCTATCCAACTATAAACGCTTAGAAATGCTGAATACATTTAAAACATATGTATAAATTCAAGTGCATTTTTCCCTCTGAGATTAATATTAAAGCAAGAATCATTGACCAACAAGTAAAATAAGAGATGGATAAGTGGGTTCAAAGGAACCCATCCATCAAAGGATGTCCTGGAGTGTTATAATGATATCATAAATCGGAATGTTGATATTAAAGATCTATTAAAACAAAAGATTTAACTGTTATTAGAAAGATATTCAGATGATTACGATAAAGTAGCTCCACACTAGCTCAGAATGGAGTACAAGAAAGGGTTCTCTATTTAGGGGTAGGCTCAAACATCGACAATCCTCTGCACAGGCAGAGAACAGAAACTGAATCAAGCAGCCAAGAGGCTGAGCACTTTTTTACAACTGTTTATATAGTACATGTGGCCATGCCCAGAGTGTGTGAGTATCTTAAAGACGATTGGCTGAAGGAGTTCCCTCAGCATTCAGATAACGTGGACAACATTCAGGAATATAATCAGATTGCTGCTTTAAGTGGAAAATATGTAAGGAAAAGCAGTTGGCATAAGACAAATATTAAATGACTCTTGCACATCAATTTTAAAATTGTTGGGGTTTAATGAAAGGCTTTCTTCTAAAGGTTTGCAAATACAAGCTTAACCACATATGTGTTGAATGCCTACTTTTCTTTATGTAAATGATTCAAGAATCCCAAATTCCATGGAAACAATTTGCAGATTCTTGTTTAATCTTTGACTACCTGGGCGAAATAAATGCAAATAAAAATTTCTACAGAAAAAGACAGCTTGGAGATCTACATTTAAATTCCTTCAATTTAAGTTTTGTCAAATAGGATGCTTACATCAAAATGGACATAAACCATACAGTAAGAAACAGTAGAGAATGAGAGTATTCTAGAACTATCAGGTACTACAGGAAATAATTTTATTGCATGAATGACTCAGAGGCTAGAGAGATGACTCAGAGGTCAAGCACAGTGACTATTCTTCCAAATGACACTGTTTCCACTCCCTCACCCAAAGGATTGCTCCTAACTGTCTGTAGTTACGGTTCCCGGGAAACAAGTGGCTTCTTTTGGTTCCCCTTGGCACCACCCATGCAAGTGTCACAGGCAAAACATCTGAACTTGTACACTATGAAATAATAAAAAAAAGTTATGCTTCCCCTATCTAAATTATGCATCTATACATAAAACATAAAATTAAAATTATAAATAAACATAGGTTCAATTTTTGAGAACATCGACCTGGTATTCCATGCCTAGGGAAGTAGTTCATTTTAAAAGCACATGTATTGAGAGTGTGGGCACCTGAGTCAATTTTCGGAACCCTTTTAAAACACAACCAAGTGTATGCACATGCAGGCACGTGGATACCCACCTGCCCAGAATGAGGGTTCAGAGAAAAGACAGACAGCTTCTCGGAATTTTCTTGGCAATTTGACTCATCCTATGTGGTGAAGTGCAAGTCAAAGAAATAACCCAATTCAAAGCAGAAAGAAAATGAAAACATAAACAAACAAACAAAAGACAGCACCAGAGGGACAGCACTTCCCACTCTACTCTAGAATTCCCATACAAGTGCAGACAGGCACACACACACACACACACACACACACACACACACACACACACACACAACACACAAAAAATACTGAAAGTGAAATAAAGACGTGAAAATTCTCTATTGACTCTTTATGACAACAATGAAAGGCAGAATAATAAATGAACGGTTATTCAGCAGATTATATGCTCTGAGTTAATTATTTAAAATGTGATAAAGATGACTGGCTGCAGAGCAAGCCTGGAGACTAGGAAGGTGAGATTAAAAGCATTATTGGCTGTCTTGGTGGCTTTCATAAGAATATAAGAATACACAATGCAAAAGGAAGGGAAAGATTTCAAGATGTAAGCAGAACCCACAAATTCTTGGAATCTGGTAGTAAAAGAGTCCTTCATATAAAAATACTACGGTTGTCACTGAAGTGTGGGGCCAGGCCACAATGTCTCACAAGGGTTAATTGTTAGATGTTTAGAAATTTTAAGGCTGATTTTGGAAACATTTACAACTTGAATTGGCCATGGTGATAATACTGTATGATAAATTCAGGAGAACAGCATAAGTAAGGCACTTCGTGGGAGGCTTAGTTTACTGGAAAACCACTAAGGAAAGTGCACCCATCCATCACAGACATGTTGCCAAGAGGAGAAGGGGAAATGTAAAGCAGCCAAACAGGACAGGTGGTTTGCAAGAAATATCATTTGTCAGACAGTGAGACAAGAGCACAGCTTCAGCATGAAAATCTATGAGACACTGGGTTGTCTCCCAAGGCGCCATGGAATGGTGTTTTATTGACAGTAATTGGATGTTCCAAGATACATTGTAGTTCAAAATTTCTGAGTAGGTTCCAACAACAAAGTCTCCACAAATGGAGTGGTAGGATACATTTCAAGCTGATAAGACTGATCATAAAGGAAGTTCTGGGGTACAGATGTGAATAAGAAGGAAATAAAACCAGTAATCCCTTGATAAACTAGAAATATTTACTAAGGGAAGTTATAAATATCTACAAATATAGAAAATAAGTATAAGTGAGACTTTTTCACAATGATGTAATATATGGGAGAATATCTTTGAATCAAATTTACATCAAATTATTTTACTTAGAAAAGGCATATTAAGAATAAAATCCTTGTTGTACATATACAAACATATATATAAATGTACATGTATGTGTATATATTCTCAAAGGCACATGTATAGAATAGAGAGGGTTACAATAAATGCAGAAATGCTTTATAAAAATTGACAATAAATGTAAAATATATAAAATGTATATAAAATTTAAACATAAATATGTCTGAATAAAAAACAAAATCAATATTTTATGTTGCAGAAGAAACACATTGTAGAATTTATTTTATTTATGAAATCATGTTCATATAGTAATTGTGTTGAATTTTAAGTATGAATACAATTAATAAGTATGGTAACTTGTTATGATAACATCAGCCTCAAAATGTAAAAGCAATGTAAATTCACATGTATGTTATAAAGTATTATTTAAACACATTAAAACAACAGAAAATAAACTTACCTCACCAAATATTAGTATTCAGGTATGTGACCTTGTTTTCTGTGAGTTACCAGTACTTATATATAAAAATACATATATATCTAAGATTATTTACATGACTTTAGTTTAGTGACAACTTTTTGAAGCAAATCATGAAAGTTAACTATTTAGAAAGGTAGCAATTCATTTCTTATTTTCAAAATTAATCTATCTTTCCTTCTGTGTTAAATATTTTATAATGAAATTTAAAATACAAACCACAAATTAGAATGGAATAATTACAACACCTGGAAAGAGAATATTACTTAGCATATGCAGAAACACATATAAATAATTATAAAGAATAAATAAGCCCAAGGGATTTCTATAATGTGTCAGTGAAGGCACTTCCTAGTAAAACTCAGAGCTTCACTAGTAATCAAGAAAATTAAGCTGAAATCAGAACAAGATACTAATATAGACATAAAACTCATAATAATGAGGTCAAGAAACAGACTTGGTTATATCAAAATGTGAAGAAACAAGTAAAGGAATTGATGAAAAATAGAATTAATTGTTGTATAACATCTCGAAGACCAAGAAATATAGCATAAACTTTAATTGAACAAAAATCTGCTATTCATTTTATCCTTCCTATTCTTCTACCAAAGACCTACTCTATTTGTAAGTGGATGATAAACTGTCAATATTAACAGATGAACTGTTCCTAGGATCAAATGAATGAGAGGTTTGTACATACTCACTAAGGATTGAATGATTAACTATAAAGTGCCAAAGAGTATTGTTATCAACTAGTTAAATGAATTATGTGCAGGAAAAATAAAACATTTGCAAGGAATCAGTTTGCATTCATTTTCTCTTGTTCCCATATTATATTTTATCTTCATGATCTAAAAAATTACTCATGAATTATCTGACAAGTTTCAGAGGTCAGAAAAGATGCAAAGGGGGTTAGAATTTAGCTAAAGGACTCAGAGGACTAAAACTGAGACAAGCATGGTACTTTAGCTCTTTTACTGTTCAATATAGTCTCCAAAGGGATGAGTTTGGTACTCTCTATTCATTTTCTTCTCATGGCTCCCACACAAATATCCTACACTGTTATCCTCAAACCAGCAAGAGCACATTCATATTCTCTCTTAACGTTGACTTCCATAACCATTTAGATTGGCATTCAGCTAAAGAAATTTATTCAGTTAAAGAAATTTTCTGTTGTTAAAGACTTTTATAATTCTGCTGGGATCAATGTCTAGGTGTATAATCTCACAATTTCAAAGACTATATATTTAACTATAACTGCAAAACGCCCATACTAACATACTAACCAACATACTAAACCTCGAAGGAGATTAGAAAGTAAATTAAATATTGGATGTTGGTGTTATCCACCCCATCACAAAATTAAAATCATTTTAGAATATAATTAATTTCATGTAATTTAAACAATCTGTTATATCTTCAAAGAGGCAAAACAAAGGAAGTTATTTCATGTGACCATATATATATATATATATATATATATATATATAACTCTATATTTACCATAACATCTGTACAAGTATAAGAGATATATTGAAAAATAGAGGGAGAAAGCAGCCTTAGGAATTCAGGCATGTTCACATTCAAAAGATGAATAATTGTGATCTACTCATTTAGTTTCTAACCAATATTCATCCTGTTGTCTTCAATTTCTTTGCTATTCATTATTTCTGAAAAGATTCATAATTTTCATTAAAATATACATTACTGAGATAGAATCTTGAATCAACCTGGAAACAAAATTTAGAATTTTGTATCATCTCTATGTAAAATTTTGAGAATTAGTAGAGACTCTGGACATTGACTACATATATAAAATTTTGTGAATATATTTTAGATTTCAAGAAACAATTGTTAAAAAAGATATTAGTATAGTATAAACTTACAAAGTCTACAGGAAATATGCAATTTAGAAGACTGTATTGCAGTCAAATATATGAAAAATCTATTTTCAATAAAAGATAAAATTATAAACAATTTTAACAGAAAACTCAACATTGCTTAAAATAAGAAAAGAAAGAATTGTTGACCCAAATGATTTTATTTTAAGACTGCATCACAAGTTTATTATAGTAGATAGTCATACAAAAAATAGTCCTGTTTCAATGATGTTTTATAATGCAGTAAGGATGCCAATATTAAAAAAAGTACCTCTGGCTATTAGTTTGTCACAGCGGATCCCGGATGTAAAATAGAGTATTCATCAATATTTTCCTAAATAATTTATGAATGAGGAACTATACTTAATTTAATACTTTGTTATTCTTCATTGATCATAAATATAAACTACATAAAATATGAATTTATATTTTTGTAAATTATCAAGCAATGGAATTTCTAGGGCCAAGTAAGAGTTGGAAATAGTTTTGAGAACAGGGCCAGAAATTTAAATAGCAGTTGATGTTAGGCAATGTGGTAAACATATAGTTTCTAAAGCACGAAGAAAACACAAGTTTTCAGAGAAACTATAGTGCTGTAATACTCTTTATCGACGAATACTTTAATCAAAGAATTTTCAGATTAAAGAATAGTGAAATGCATACAACTATTTGTACGTCTGTTCTAGATTTGAAATGTGCTAACTCGGTGAACTAAAAAGAAACATAACAAATGGTTGCTGTTAAAACTTGAGCCACGAAGTCTGTAGGAATGACTTGCTGTCGGAGACACAGAATGTGACTTCACACAGCAGACCAAGAAGTCATCGACCAGTCTCCCAGCTGGAGAGCCCAATCTCTAGACCCTAGACCCTGAAGCAAAACACTGGGCTCTCCCCACACCCACCTACTAGCCAGTCAGCGGTCAAGTTTCCTGCATGCAGGCTGAACTAACAGCTCCCTTAAGAGTCTGTAATCTACAAGTCCCATTCTGCCCCCAAACCTTTCTCTGCCCCCACGACCTCAGCTGCTCTCCTAGAAACACACTGCGACTGGAAAGACTAGACCAAGAGCAATTCCCTTAAACACGGACAGCAAAAGAAATGATCAGTTCAAGAAAGGACCCCTGAGACACAGACACTGACTGCAAAGATTAGAACAAGAGACAAAGGCACTGCCTGCATCCCACAGAGAAAGAGGTGCATAGGTAAACATGCAATAATGCATTCAACTACCTCAGAGCAATATGGCAACACCAGAACCTAGTGGTCCAACAACAGGAAGACCTGAACATTCTAACACAGAAGAAGCAAAATAAAACAACCCTAAATATAACTTTCTGAAGATGATCCAGACAATTAAGAAAGAAATGAAAAATTCCCATAAAGTAATGGGGGAAAGGACAAACAAAAATTGGAAGAAATCAGTAAACTTATTAAAGAAAGCCAAGAAAATCAAGAAAAACAATCAAACAGGTGAAGCAAACACTTCAAACAGTTCAAAACTTGAAAACTGAAATAGAGGCAATAAAGAAAACACAAACCTAGGGAATTCTGGAAATAGAAAATCTGGGTAAATAAACACAACTACAGATGCAAGCTTAACAAACAGAATGCAAGAGATAGAAGAGAGACTCACAGGAGTTGAAGATGTGAAAGAGGAAATAGATTCTTCAGTCCAAGAAAATATTAAATCCAACAAATCCTTAACACAAAACATTCAGAAGTCTGGGACACCATGAAAAGATCAAACCTATAAAAAATAGAAAAGAAGGAGGAGTACTCCAGCTCAAAGGTAGAAAAATATATTCAATAAGATCATAGAAGCCGGGCGGTGGTGGCACACGCCTTTAATTCCAGCACTCGGGAGGCCGAGGCAGGCGGATCTCTGTGAGTTCGAGACCAGCCTGGTCTACAAGAGCTAGTTCCAGGACAGGCTCCAAAAGCCACAGAGAAACCCTGTCTTGAAAAACCAAAAAAAAAAAAAAAAAAAAAAAAAAAAAAAAAAAAAAAAAAAAAAGATCATAGAAGAAAATTTCCCCAACTTAAATAAGGATATGCCTATGTTAGTACAAGAAACTTACAGAACACCAAATAGACTCGACCAAAAAAAAAAAAAAAAAAAAAAACCTCACCCCCTCACCATATAACCATATAATAATCAAAACACTAAACATACAGAATAAAAAAGAGAGTATTAAGAGTCACAAGGAAAATGCTCAAGTAACATATTATTGCATAGCTGTCATAATTACACCCAACATCACAATGGCAACTCTAAAACCCTGAGTCCTGCCGGGCAGCGGTGGCACACGCCTTTAATCCCAGCACTCGGGAGGCAGAGGCAGGCGGATCTCTGTGAGTTCGAGACCAGCCTGGTCTACAAGAGCTAGTTCCAGGACAGGCTCCAAAGCTACAGAGAAACCCTGTCTCGAAAAACCAAAAAAAAAAAAAAAAAAAAAAAGAAAAGAAAAAAAAAGAAAAAAATAAAACCCTGAGTCCTGGACAGATGTGCTGCAGACAATAAGAGACCATGGATGCAGTCCTACATAATTGTAAATAGCAAAGCTTTCAATCACCATAGATGGAGAAAACAAGATATTCTATTACAAAGCCATATTTAAACCATACCTATCCACAAATCCAGCTTTGCAGAAAGTACAAAAAGGAAAATTCCAACCTAAGGAAGTTATCTGCACCCACAAAAATACAGGCAACAGACAACTGCATACCAGCAAACCCCAATGAAGGAAAACAGACAAACACTACCAATGAAAAATAACAGGATTTAACAATAACTGATCATTAATATCTCTTAATATCAATGGACTCCTTTCACCTATAAAAAGGACACAGGCTAATGAACACAAAAACAGGATCCATCCTTCTGTTGTACACAGTAAACACACCTCAACTTCAAAGACAGACATTACCACAGAGTAAAGAGTTGAGGAATATTTTCCAATCAAATGGACCTAAGAAACAAGTGGGTGCAGCAACACTAATATCTAACGAAATAGACTTCAAACTAAAATCAATCAAAAGGGAATGGAGAAGAACACTTCAAACTCATCACGGAAAGACCATCAAGATGAAGTCTCAATTCTGAACATCTATGCCCCAAATACAAGAGCACCTATGTTAAAAGAAACATTATGAAAGCTTAAATTGCACATCAAAACCCAAACTATAATAGTAGGAAACATCAACACCCCACTCTCCACAATGGACAGGAACTTAACAAAGAAATAAGAAAACTAATAGATGTTGTGAATCAAATGGATTTAACAGACATCTGTAGAACATTTCACACAAATGCAGAAGAAAATAGCTTTTTCTCGGTATCTCATGGAACTCCTCTAAAACTGACCACATACTTGATAACAAAGCATACCTCAACAGATACAAAAAAATTGAAATAACCAACTGTACCTTATGCGATTACCATAGATCAAAGTTAGAATTTAACAACAGCAGTAATTGCAGAAAGCCTATAATCCCCTAGGTCAAGGAAGAAATATATAAATTAAAGGCTTCCTAGAACTCATTGAAAATGTGTACGAAATATGCCCAAACCAATGGAACATTATAAAACAGTGCTAAGAGAAAAGTTCAAAGCACTAAGTGCCTACATAGAGAAAGTAGAGAAATCTCACTCTAGTGACTTAAAAGCACACCTTAAACCTCTAGGACAAAAAGAAACATACTCACCGAAGAGGAGTAGAAGACAAGAAATAATCAAATTGAGAACTAAAATCAATAAAATAGAAACAAAAAATTCAAAGAATCAATGAAAAAAGAGCTAGTTCTTCAATAAAATCAACAAAATAGACAAACTCTTATCCAAGCTAACCAAAAGACAGAGAGACAGTATTCAAATTAATCAAATCCAAAAAGAAAAGGCAGACATAACAGACACTGAGGAAATCCATAGATTTATTAGGTAATACTTCAGAAGACCTGGACTCCACAAAATTAGAAAATCTAAAAAAAAAAAATGAAGAATTTTATCAATAGGGACCAACAAATTAAATCAAAACTGAATAAACAATTTCAATTGACCTATAACACCTATGGAAATAGAAGCTATCATCAAAAATAGCCAAGGGCTAGAAGGATTCAGTGCCACATTCTACCAGAACTTCGAAGAAAAGCTAATACCTATACTTCTCAAATTGTTTCACAGAATAAAAACAGAAGGAAAATTGTCAAACACTTTTTTATGAAGCTACAGATACCCTGATATTGAAACCACAGAAAGATACAATTATGAAACGGAATTACAGACCAAACTCCCTCATGAACATAGATGCAAATATACTCAATAAACTACTGGCAAACCAAAACCAAGAACCCATCAAAAAATCATCCACCATGATCAAGTTGACTTCATCCCTGAGATTCAAGGATGGTTCAACATATGAAAATCTGTCAATGTAATGCACCACATAAATAAACTGAAAAAAAAAATCCATATGATCTCCTCATTTGATGCTGGAAAAACCTTCAACAAAATCCAACACCCCTTTATGATAAAAGTCTTGGAGATGTCAGCAATACAAGGAACATATCTCAACATAATAAAAACAGTATACAGCAAGCTAACAACCATCAAATTAAATAGAGTGATAATGTGATTTCACTAAGATCAAGAATAAGATAAGGCTGTTCACTTGCTCCATATCTCTTCACTATAGTACTCAAAGTTTTAGCTAGAACAATAAGAGCAAAAAAGGAGATTAAGGGGATACAAATTGGAAATGAAGAAATCAAACTTCTGCTTTTTTACAGATAATATGATGGTATGCATAAGTGACCCCAAAAGTTCTATCAGGGAAATCCTACAGCTAATAAATAGCTTCAGTAATGTGGTAGGATATAAGATCAACTCAGAAAAAAAATAGCCTTCTTATATACAAATGATAACAAGGTTGAGAATGAAATCAGAGAATTGTCACCCTTTACAATAACAACAAACAACATAAAATATCTTGGAATAATATTAACCAAAAAAGTGAAAGACCTTTACAACAAGAACTTTAAGTGTTTGAAGAAAGAAATTGAAGAAGATGTCAAAAAAATGGACAGATCTCCCATGCACTGGATAGGTGGATCGACATAATACCAAAAGCAGTCTCCAAATTCAGTGCAATCCCCCATCAAAATACCCACACAATTCTTCACAGACCCAAAATGAAAGATACTCCATTTCCTATGCTAAAGCAAAAAAAACCATGATAAACAAAATAATCCTGTATAATAAATAAACTTCCAGACATATCGCCTTGCCTGGTATCGAGTTCTATTACAGAATGACAGCGATGACAACAGTTTGACATTGACATAAAAACAAAGACAGGTGAACCAGTCGAGCTGAATAGAAATCCCTGATATTAAACCACACACCTATGAACTCCTGATCTTCACAAAGAACCTCAAATTATACAATGGCAAAAAAGAAAGTATCTTCAGTAAATGGTTCTGGCATAACTAGATATTAGCATGTAGAAAAATGCAAATAGATCACTATCTGTCCCCATGTACAAAACTCAAACCCAAATGACTCAACAGAGATCCAGCCACACTGAACCTCATATAATAGAAAGTGGAAAGTAGCTTTGAACACATGGGTAGAAGAGACCACTTCCTAAATATAACGCCAGTAGCACAGACACTGAGTCCAACGATAAATAAATGGGGCCTCCTAAAACAGAGTAGCTCCTGTAAGGGAAAGGAAAGAGTCAATAGAACAATATGAGAAGGAAAATATCACCTACTCCACATTGGACAGAGGACTGATCTTAAATATATAACAAACTCAAGGAAATAGTCATCAAAATACTAAATAATCCAGTTAAAATTGGTAAACAGGTCTAAATGGAGAAATATCAACAGTAGAATCTCAAGAGGCTGAAAGACACCTAAATTGCTCAACATCCTTAGCCATCGGGTAAGTGCAACTCTAAATGACTCTGAGATACCATCTTACACCTTTCAGAATGGCTAAGCTCAAATAATAGTTCATGCTGGAGAGGATGTGGAGTAAAGGGAACACTGTCATTGCTGGTGGGAGTGCAAAGTTGTGCAGCTACTTTGGAAATCACTATGGCAGTTTCTCAGAAAATACCCACCAATAGCACTCTTGGGCATATAACCAAAGAATGCACACTCATACCACAAGGAGACTTGTTCAACTGTGCTCCTAGAAAAATTATTTCATAATAACCAGAACCTGAAAACAACCTAGCATCTTTCAACTGAAGAATGGATAAAGAAAGTGTGGTAAATTTACAAGATGGAGTACTATTCAATGACATCTTGAAAATTGCAGGCAAATGGATGGAACTAGAAGAAAACATCCTGGTACCGGTATTGGTATATAAAATGAAAAAATATTTTTTAAAAGAATAAAAATAGAAAATAGAAAAGCCAAAACAAAACAAAAAGTATAAATTGCAACATTTTTTGCAATAACTGGGACTTCTTTGCAAAACTTGGAAACTTCAGTATACACAGATTATACTTGATGTTATGAAATTTTAAAAATATTCTTTTTCAAAAAATTTGCAATAGCTCTTTCTGTGCAGTATTCATTAAGAGAAGGCATGGTGGATATAATATATCTATAATTATGCAACAATACTGGTATAATATATGGCTGTAATTTAAAACTTAAGGAAGCTATATGACAATCACAATGTTTAGGATAATTTTGGGAGGATTAGTTGGGAGTGCTTTTCTGTGACTGAAATGAAGTGTTTCACAAGGATGCCTGCCACATGTTTTTCTTGAATGGCAAGACTTCCCACAAGGGAAGTTTGATAATTTCTTTATCACAAGTCTGGAATTAGGAAGGTCTTGCTTGATCAATTGAACATGGAAGTGGAGTTTTAGGGTCTAGACGGTAGACTTGCTAACTATCATTTGTCACCTCAGCAGTAAGAGAAAGTTGATGAAGATATTTTCAGCTCAGTGCAGACTAAGGCAGAACCTATCTCACACTAATCCTGTACTTATTCCCATCAAGTATAGGTGGATACATGTTCACGAGCCTTCAGACCAGAGTAGCACCATCTAAACACCCTGTGTGCTCTAAGCTCTTGATATATGCAATATTATTTTTTGATAAATTCTCCATTTTCAAACATAAGTAAAATGTGCTTTTAATTAAGAATGTGGGTTGTTTTAATGTAGAAATTGGTAGCTTTGTGTTACTAACTTCAACCTACAATATTAATGGATATTCAATTTAATTATTTCACTCTGTCAGATATACAAAACAGTCTACCCTGCTTAACCTGTTTGAATGCAAGTCCAAATGATCTCTTTATCTAATAGTATTTTAATAAGCAGCTTATAGTTTGTTAAATAAAACTGTTTCCATTGATACATATTAATTATGTAAATATTTAAGTGACTTGCCCCAAAAGCATTGATGTGCCACCCTAATTTTACATTATAACATTTTACAAAATGTATTCTGTATGTTAATGAAAATGTGAAGGTCTGTAATATTTTTTTATTTCCAATGTTCTATTTATTTCCTGATGCTGCTGTTAATTCACTTTTAGTTTCATGATCCTTGACACAGTTATAATGCAAATATTCTATTCTTTCACTACATATTATAAATGATGATGAGCTTCTTAAAAGAAGGAACATTTGACCTTTCTTTGCTAAACACAGAGATAAAATCCTGGGAATATACTAGGGCAGTTGATGATAGTTCAAATTGTTTATTATTAGCATATAATGTAATAGTTTATACTTCTAAATAAACAATTTGTTTCAAAAGTAAATAGAAAACAGTGAGTTGAGGAACAGAAAAAAAACTTTCATAGAAAAGTGAATTCAGTAGGAGGAAGGATTTCTACCTGCAGTATGCTGTAGCTCCCAATCAGGATCTTGAATCACATCCTTCCTTTTTCTCTCATGAAGAGACATAAATGTGTTACACAATAATATGAAATATACTGGTTGTAGTCATCTCCATTCTAAAACTGTGTCAAAATCTATTGCTAGACAAAGTAATTGTAAATTAGAAAGACATGATTAATTTCACAAATTTTACTGAATATGTTTAGTGCATAACTATATGATGATGAACAATACACATCAGAAATATTAAATTATAATGTTCAATTTTGTAGTTTATGAAACTAAGGGCTATTAACATATATAAAACTCGGGCTATAGAGCAGTGGCACAGTGAGTCCAAGTATATGTTCACCCTTAAAAATTAATTCTAAGAATAAGAAATGATAAGAAATAATTCTTTCTCAGGAAAAATGTTTAGAGAATATAGAAAATGTTTTAGAAGACACTATACATAAGAATGCATGGAATGGAGAAAACATGTTAAATGAAACATATGAGGATGAATACATGGCATAAGACCAGAAGCTTACCAGCAGGTATATGAAAGAGAACAGACATAGAGTCTCATTCCCACATCAAAAACTTGCAAATTATAAATGAAAGATAGTTTAGAGAAGAATTTGATTATTAGGAATCAGAATATTTATAATGTAATATTTATTTGAGGGTTGTTTATTTCATGAATAAGTCCTATGCTGATGAACTAGCCCCAGGTAGAAAATACAAAAGAAAGAGTATTTCTAATTTCAAGACTGTAATATGAATTGGTGGATATAATGTTTCTAACTTGCATACCTACCCTGTAAAATGAGTTTGTTCATTCTCAAGGAAGATGATATCCTCCTTCATTCCTTTCTCTTGAAATCAGTTTTATTATTTAAATTAATTTTTACATTTAAATATATGTTGATCATAGTCTTCCAGCCCCCAAGTTCTTCCAGATCCTCTTCTGCTCACTACCTAACCTTCTTTAAGCACGTTCTCAAAAAAGCAAACACCCAACAAAATTCTCCAAAGCATGAAAACAATATAATACCACCCAAAAGAACTGTAATCAAATAAAAGCACACCACCCACCCATCCCCTCACACACACACAAAAGAAAAAAAAAATGCTGTGGAGTCTTGTCATGGAGCGTTTGACATATCCAGTGTGACCCTATTGAAAAAAACTGGTTTTCCCTATTCCAGGAGGTATAAGTGATAGTTCAATCACTAATCTTTACCCAATTGTTTGGGTTTTCATTCATACATTTAGAAAATAAGCAACAAAACAAAGTATAAGTTAGAACAAACTAATATATCAATGTTGGACAAGACAAATAACAGAAAAAGTCCAAGAGAGGACATGAGAACCAGAGATCCATTTATTTCCACATTCAGGAACCCCATAAAAATACTTAAATAGAGCCCATGATATATACACAGAGGATCTGGTGAAAACCCATGCAGGTCCTGTGCATGCTGCTTCAGTCTCTGTGAATTACAATGACTTCTTCCCAGGTTGGTTTAGTTGGCCTTCTTTGCTTGATGTCTGCTAAATCGCTGGCTATTACATTCTTTCAGCCTTCTCTTGCAGGGTTCCCTGAGTTCTGGCGGAGGGATTTGAAAGAGACATTTAGGACTGGTGTTCTAACATCTTGAGTCTGTAAAATGTCTTGCAGTAGGTCTCTATATTTGTCCCCATCTGCTGCAGGAGGAACTTCTCTGATAATGACTGAAGGGGTTCCAGCTTATGAGTATAGAAGACTATCAGAGTCATTTTATCACTACATATGTATATATGATTTTTTAAAAATTTTTAGACAATAATTTTTTGGCTTTACTCTAGGTCCATGAAGTAACTAGTCTCAGGTTCTTGGTCAAGCAATCAGTTTTAGGTATAGCTTCCTTTGTTGGTCTCTCTGTCCCTGTCCTTTTCTTCAACTTTAACCAACTTGCTTACTCTCTAGTAACTCAATAGGTCAAAATCTGCAACAAAATTGTTCGTAGAGATATTCCTTCAGATATCTGAGAGAAAAATATATTTTCTAATATTTTCTAGCTTCTATAGGCTTCTTGAGTTTGTCCCCCCCCCCCATGGAATCCTGTCAGCAATCAATCACACCACTGACTTGTACATCCAATTACTTTTCATCTCATTTTTAAAGCCCCTGAATCCTTACAAGTACCAGACTCATTGGTCCACTTGGATTTTATTCAGATAATTCTAGGAAAATCTTGTGTGTGTGTGTGTGTGTGTGTGTGTGTGTGTGTGTGTGTGTGTGTGTGTGTGTCACCAATAATATTTTAGAAGAAGAGATCATGTATGTGTGAGAGAAAAGGAACACAGGAATAATTAGAGGAAAAATAGAGAGGTGGAAGGTGGAAATGATGTAAGTACAGTGACCTTGAATGAAATCACCCCCCCCCAAATTAAATGAAAACCTAATCATTATGCTAACAGCAGAAGTTTGTAGTTGACACATGGAATCTTCTAATTAAAAGAAACCTTCATGGCTTTTCTATGCATTAAGAGATAAAGCATTCTGTATCAAATATGTTCCTTTCTTAATAATCAGAACCTATTAAGGTTGCAGGAGGGAGTCCACAGAGAGAGCTGTCATTGTTTAGAAACTGTAATGTCCAGGTTGGGTTTGGCACAATTGCCACTTCTTTGAGCTGCTTTTTTCAGAAGCAGAAAATGAAAAGCACAAATCACATATGAGGCGTTCCCTCACTTTAATGATAGAAATGGTATACAACACCGAGAAGGAAATAATACAGGTAGAAGCAATGTCCTCCAAAGCAAAGAAAGAAATAATTTCATGAAGAAAAGTTGTTAGTATTGCCTTGATACAGAAAATATGTGCTAGATAACTCAGAATTGTAGATGGAAATCATCTTCTAGAAGACACGGGCACACGTTGCTACAATATTTAGTTTGGTTTAAACTCATTTCTTTTCAAAACTAAAGAGCTATCAAGTATGATAGACATAAGGTCAATGCAGCAGCTTTCAAGAGTTCAGTTTTGTACTTGCTCAATCTCAGGGAACCGAGACTAAACTGTAGTTCTTTTTATGTAGTTAAATAATATTATGCTAATATGCAACAGGCCAAAATCACTCAGTAATCAATGGCATCATTTGTTCAAGGAACATTGCTGCTTTTTGAATCTGTGTCATGTGAAAAAAGAAAAATATTACTTTGAAATCAGTGGTTAAAATCTGATTGGAAATAGTAGTATTTACCCTTTAATAGAAAAAAATGGCTTATTGATTACTTATAACACATATGTGTCTAAAAAGGAAAAAATTTATATTGCACATGAATTTAGATAGAACTGATTTTATATGACTGTGTAACTTACTCATCCTGAAATACATTTTACATGATATGTAAAGTTTAATTTTTCCCAATGGTATTACTGAGTTATATTTTATTTTAACTATAAAGTAGAATTATACTAAGTTAAAATTTAATAATGCAATTGCAGACAATACAGAAATTATGCATAATAATATAGGTACTCGATCCAATAAGAAATAAATCTACACATAAACTATGAATTATTGTGGAAAATACAATTTTATACCTGTGACATGATATATAGCTTAATCTTGAATTCAACATACTTAGAAGCATCACACTACTCATGGATTAAAATTAAATTGAATAGGGTGCATGATTAAAAGTTATATTATTTTTATATGGTTTTACTTTTAATTCATCCAAACCCAGATAGTTGCAAATCTCCTGAATCATATAAATCATTTTCAAAATATATTTTAAAAGCTTCAACTTTTTATGAGACTGAGATAATTTACTGAGCAATACATTTGACTGTGAGAATTGTTCATTTATCATAAGAACTTACTTTACATCAAAATCAAGTAAGTGTTCTGTGTACACCCATGAGAGAGGGAAAGCGTTACATGGGATTTATTTGCCTCTCTCATCTTGAAGTCCATTTATATGGTTAATTGCTGGAAGTTTGCTTTCCAAATTGATAGCTTATATGCTTAGACAATATGGCTAAGAGACTTTAAATACATCACTTTTACAATAGTATTGATAAAACATAACAGAGAGGTTGTAATAAAATAGTAATATGCATTTTGTTAAAAAAGAAATGGAAATTGCTGCTATCCACTAATTAGCTGATTAATATAATATAATATATTGTAAGTGTCAAAATGTGTAGATAGACTTCTCTCTCCTGCTAGTCACTCCCCAAATAACTACACAGAGATTTAATAATAATTATAAATTCTCGGCTGATAATGTGGGTTCATTTTTAGTTAGCACTTATATTTTAAATTAGCCCATTTCTATTAATTTACATGCTGCCTCGAGAAAAGTTTGCTACATGCATGTACTCTACATTCTACCTGTTCTATGTCTCATGGCATTTTCTCAGAATCTACCATGTTCTTCCTAGCATTCTCTCTGCCCCGAAAATCCTGCCTACCCATCAAACAATCAGCTTTTTATTAACAATGAAGCAACATAGCTTCATGGTGTACAGAAGGATTAATCCAGAACAAAAATAACTTCCATTAATTATTGTAGACATTATGAAAATCTAAAATAAATCTTTTTAAAAATTCACTTCAGTATTTTTGTTTATGTTTTGATGACTTTTAATGTTTTATTTTCTGCCTTTAGTTCGGAGTATTAAGTTACTAACGTGGAAAAATAACCCTGATAACCATTGTTGACATTTTGCTTTTTGAAAAATACCAGAAACTATAGTATGTTCAAGACGTGAAAATCAAAAAGAATCAGCAAGACTAATTCATGAATTATGAAAATTTTATTAAAATAAGACAATTAAGGGATAAAATAAAGTGTTAAGGAGTTCATTTCCAATTCTAACCTATCATATTTTAAAGTAGAAAATGCAATACTTTTATTTTAATAAATAAGGTGGAACATTTAGGAAGCATGGTACACAAAATTTATATTTTGAAAGTTAATGTATATTTTTTGATTGTGTAGTTTTTTAAATTTGTTTCTTTTTTATTTTTTTATTAAATTATATAATTTTAACAAATTTTCACCTCCTCCCATTTCTCTTTCCCTCCCACCACTTCCCCTCCCCCTCCCTCTCCAGTCCAAGGAACAGTCAGGGTTCCCTGCCCTGTGGGAAGTCCAAGGTCCTCCCCCCTCCATCCATGTCTAGGAAGCTGAAGATCCAAACAGACTAGGTTCCCACAAAGCCAGTACATGCAGTAGAATCAATACCCAGTGCCATTGTCCTTGGCTTCTCAGTCAGCCCTCCTTGTCAGCCACATTCAGAGAGCCCTGTTTGATCACATGCTCCATCAGTAGGGCTCTTAGTGAAGACAGTTGCTTTCAACACTTCGGCACTTCTCCCCATTCCTCTTTATGCAACGACAGCTGAGGGTTATGACCAAACAGCCCACGTAGGAGCTATATAGACTTTCCTACACAGAAATCACAAGGAGGGGTGGGTGGGAGGGATATAGGATCTACTTCTCGAAGGGAAGAGTGGTAATGAATCTCTTTTGAAACCACAAACTTTTTTATTGCCCTAAAGCATCTTCTGGAGGAGAGAGCCACTTTCCCATCACATTAAATTCTCAGGTAATTGGGAAATTGACAGTGCTCAGGAGCCAGGTGGTGAAATTTGAACTAGGGGTCTTGAAAGGACCTGAGTTTGGTCCCACAGCTGAGATTCAAATGTCTTAAAAATTATGAAAATTGAGAAACCCTGTCTCGAAAAATCAAAAAAAAATTATGAAAATTATGGAGTAGCAATAGGAATCATTTCTATGACTTTTTTCCTTTGTTTTTTCTCCAGTCATGTTTGGTTCTATCCAATCTCTGTTTCTTTTGTTTTGATATTTTTTATTTGTCTGTTTTAACTTTCTTTTATTTATTCTTTGTGTCTCTTACATCATGTCAGCCCCCAAGTTATGAGCACCAGAGAGCTGTCATCATTAATCATCCGTCATGTGGCAGCATAGGCAGGGAAGAGATGCCCTGCGGTACCCATGCCTTCTGCTCATCAATGCCTGAAGCAGGTGGGAGAGCTAGCCCTGAGGTCATAAGACCACAAGAGCCATTCTTGTCTATTACCACCTGTTGCACTTGGGAGTGTGGCATCAATACTACACCTAAGCAACACAGTATAGCTGGCCCTAAAGTGGTAGGAGTGGGAAAATGGACCCTGAGGATGTGATGGCGGGAAAGAAGTCTCTGGTTTTTAATCATCCAGAAAGTGTAGGGTGCAGGTTCCCTTTTATGGTATGGGTCTCAAGTTAAACCAGATAACTGATCGGCCAGTCCCACAAGTTCTGCACCACTATGGCCTGAACACATCTGTCAAGGTAGGAGAGATTGCAGACCAAAGGTTCTGTGGCAGGGTTGGTCTGTCTGTCCAGGTTTCTCTTTTGGCGGCATGTAGAGTACCGTTCAGTCCCAAAGATACTAGATCATAGGTGAAAAGGCTCCATACAGGCACCAGCTCAACCGCTCTACATTCAATGATCTGTATGGATATTGTCCTCTGAAATTCAGCACCAATTGTTGGTTTTTTGAGAGTAATCCTCTGCTAGCATCATTCTATGTTGTTTGGAGATCTGCATGGGAACCCATTAGCCCACAACGTAGCTGAATACAATCCTGTCACACCACTGGAATGCTTGCCAGGCTACAAATGATGCCCACTTAAAATTCTGCATCCTGCATTACCAGGGGTCCTCATTAGGGTTACCTTTATATATTATGGGAAGCTTTTATAGCACTATGTTCCCACCCCTGAATTTCAGCTGTCTCTTCCTTTACTCTCTCCATCCTCCACACCTGATATTTCTGGCTCCTGACTCCACCCACCTCAGTAAACCCACAGAATCAATATTCTACTTCCCCTTCCCAGGGAAATCTGCTCATCCTCCTAGAGTCGTGCTTTTCACATTACCTCGCTGGATCTCTGGACTGTAGTTGGTTATCGTTTATTTATTAGCTAATATCCACTTATAAGTAAGTACATACCATGTTTGTTGTTCTGGGTCTGAGTTACTTCACTCAGGATATGTTCTTTTTATAGTTCCTTGCATTTGCCTGCAAATTTCATGATGTCCCAATTTTTAATAACTGAATATTACTGCATTATATAAATGTACCCCATTTTACTCATTCATTCTTAACTTGAGGGATATTTAGGTTGTTTCCAGTTTCTTGCTATTATGAATAAAGCTGCATTGAATGTAGCTGGCAAGTGTCCTTGTAGAAGGTTGAATGAAGTATCCTTTGGGTCATTGTCCAAGTAGGGTCTTGATTGATTACCATTTTTTTGAAGAAAAGCCATTTTGATTTCTATAAAGGCTGTACAAGTTTCCACTCCCACCAGGAGTGGAAATGGAAAAGTTTTCCTCTTGCTACACATCATTGCCAGCATGAGCTGACACTTGTGTGATTTATCTCGTTCATTCTGAGAGGTTTAAATTTTGCAGAACCAGGAAATCTAAATAGATGGCTCAAATTTACTTATAGTTTGAAGATCTAAAAGGAACACATGAAGATATATACTCTAAATTCCCTTTCTCTGCTTGTGGAACGAATGACTGCATTCTAAGTGTAATATCAGGTAGAACCTTGACTTAACACTAATTCAGCAAAAATGTTTATGGATAGCACATAGTCACCTACAATAGTAGAGATGAGTGTCAACTCAGAAACAAGGATGGCCTTCATTCCCATAGCCCATCTTTCCCATCCTCTGGACACTTGCCTGTATAGAAGCTGAAGTTTCCTATCTCTAAAGTAAATACAATGTAAATTTTGTTGCTTTAAAAATCATATTCAAGTATAAAATTAGAGTTCTTTAAAACATATATTAAGAGCACAGAAACTGGATGTAGCTTGAATACAAAATGACAGCATAAAATTATTGTCTACTTATACTTACTACCACAGTTTACTTCTCATTTTTAATAAATGTTTGAAATTCCATGAGAAAAAGGTTAAAGTTCCCTAGAACTATAGTTCACATTTCAAATATAGCTAACTGAATAACCAGAGCAACGCTTAAGACAAACCAATTAATCTGACTTTATGACATCACAAATAACCAATTTATTAATGAAAGGTATTCTTCCATTATGCTATTGTTTAACCTCATGGAATCAACTTGCCCTTTACAGTTTCTATCTAAGATACCTAGGACACAAGGTTTCAAAACTGAAATTATAACTCCAATTTCAGTTGCTACTCTCCTCTATTGTCTTTTCTTTGCAAAGTCAGGCATCCTAAAATTTTGAGCTGAGGTTCACCCTCTCCCCACTCAAGGAGGGTCCACCACATTTCACAGAGTTGCAAACAGCTTGCTATACTGAGCATTATGGACAGCTTGAAGGGAAAACCTTTTAAAAGGTAACCATGCTGAGCACAAATGAGACAATTATGAACTTAAGTGGCTCAGAGAAGCAATAAGAGAATAATGAATATGTTGAATACAAAAACAAAATGATATACCAAGCAATAGAAATGCATGATGTTTGTTTAGTTCTATTGGAGCAGTTCATACTTTTATTTTAAATATAAAGATAACTAGGTTATGGCAGTTTAATGCTTAAGAAGTTACAAGTCATGAAGTTATATATGTAGTAACTGTGTAAAGAAACTAATATGATCAAAATTTATTTCATAAAAAATAAATAAAAATAAAGCATAAAGAAACCCTCAAATATATATTGTTTTAATTAATGGCAAATCATTTTTGTAATTTTAATATTTTTCATAAAATACTAAATAATTTCTCAAAAATGATAAGGGTATGATGACTTTCTTTGTTTCTGTTACTGGTTTGGTAAAAAAGAAGTCTTTCATGTCAAAAAAGATCTACAGTTTTGATGTCTCAACAAGACACTAAGAATTCCTTTGTTAATAAATTTTCCATAATAAAATTTCCGTTAACTTGATAATTTACCATTGCATTCAGTGTGTGGATTTGTTTTTCTAGAACATGGTCTTGGTATTTCTATGCAAGGATATCTCATAGTCTATCACGAGTGAGCTCAAATCTGAAGGGTGTGCCTTAGGGAAACATACAGATAAAACTTTGCCAAAGTTATGTATATAAGCCACTAAGTACAGGTGTCTTTGAATATTAGAAATTCACAGAATCACATCCCCTAGAGAATGATGGAAAGTCAGAGAATAAACCTTAAACTATGTTCAAAAAAATGCATATTGCACGACTGCCAGCTCTCCCTATGGAGTTGACCTATTAGGTATGGCATTTTTAATGTACTAAAATGGTGTTTTCTGTAAGTTCTCTTCTCTTTTAATGAACAGTTCTACCAAAGGAAAATCAGTTTCAGGTTTACTTCTTACTTTTAATCCTTTTGTTTGAAGTATTTAGAATGTTATTCCTTTGTGATATTAGTAGTGCTTTGTTAACATACTGATAGGAGAACTTGCATTAAAGGATAGGAGATTTGGGAATATCAAATGACGCTAAGGATGCTTAGTTGTTTCTGAGTAAGCTATATTCTGGTATGTGTAAAGAGGAGAGTAGCGGGGACAGAATCTCTTGCCCTGTGGATTTGATGACACAGTAGTCATCTGAAAGTGTAATTTGCAAGAGTTAGAGGAGTCACTTCTCACTTGGGTGAGAAACTGCTGGCCAGGCGAGTTTCAGGCATTACAGCATATGTGTGTAACCAAGCAGAAAGATAGCTTAGTGCTTTCCCTTTCGTCTTCCTTGGTTTCTTTGTGACACACAGAGCTTATGAGTAGGCAGTAAGTCCCTTGCTCTGGGCAAAAGACAGACATGCCACCCATATTAGAAGTCCGTGGTCCTCTGTCAGAAATCACTATACATTTCGTATTAGTTTATCCTGAGATTAGTTGATGACTTAACCCTAACTTCTTGATAGCTCACTGCATAAGATCAGACATGATTCAGAGTTTGGCAAACAGCGGTATAAACGCAGGTTGTTACATGAAGAAATACTTTACTCATCTCTTTAAAATCAAATGTTCAGAGATGCCTCTTTCCTATGCATCTAGACATCATGCTGATAGATAGAAAAGATTATAAACACTGTTCTATATTCTATGTACATCTCTTTAATCCTGAATATGAAGAATTATTATATCAAAGTGATTTTTTAATCCTAGATTATGACTAGATTTGCTCTAATTTTTTGATGCAGACATCAAGATAGTGATTTCCTCAACAGGCTGATCACATCTATTAAAGTTAATAAAGTATCTAATTCATTTTCCCATCAGAATTTTAGTGCGAATAAAGCTGCTATGATGCTGCTCAGGAATAATAATCTTTTAACAAGTTTAGTTGAAGAAAATCAAGCTATAGAATTCCCAATTTGTCAAAAGCAGTCTGTGTAAGTTAGTCAGACAAGACAAGACACTGATTTTTCCAAAAGAAGGGTGACTTCTGAATGTCCCTGAATAGTAGGAACACAACATTAGATTTTCCCAACTCTAGGCCACCAAGATATATTCTTAAAGTGGGAAAGGCATTGAGGCTTCTTGAGCACCTTACAAGCATCCTAGTTCTGGTCCCAGGCAACTCCTAAGGACTAACACCAACAAGTTATGAAGCCTATTTGTTCATGATAAACACGTAAAATTTACGTTTGTTACTGG
This sequence comes from Arvicola amphibius, assembly GCF_903992535.2. Taxonomy (NCBI): domain Eukaryota; kingdom Metazoa; phylum Chordata; class Mammalia; order Rodentia; family Cricetidae; genus Arvicola; species Arvicola amphibius. The sequence goes on along the minus strand of NC_052057.2, from coordinate 29,548,688 downwards.
TAGTACCAGTTAAGGAAATGATGGACTTGTGGAACATATCTTGTTTCAGGGTCAAAAGTAGTTAGTTCATATAAGATGAAGGAAGAGCATGCTGTTAGAATGTGTGTGACACCATGAACTCAAGAGTTACCTGCCCAATATCTTTTTGCATGATTCTTTGAATTGTGTTTTTCCTTGCTTTTCTTACCTTTTTTGCCCCCCCCCTCTCTCTCTCTCCCTCTCCCTCTCTCCCTCCCTTCCTCCCTCACTCCCTCCTTCCCTCCCCCTCCTCCCTCTCTCCCTGTTTTTGAATTTACTGCTTATAGACATGGAAATAATATGATGTATTAGAAACAATTTTCTCACAGAAAATTAGATATTTAGGGCACAATATTATATTACGTGTCTATTATAATCCCTGTAAGTCTTTAAATTTGAAAGCATGTATTTTAAAAAGCATTATTATACAGTTCAAAAGTTTAATTACATTGATTTTTTTTAAAAAAACAAGAATTTGAGATAGACTCGCGATGGGATAAATCTTTTTTTCTTTCTTTTTTTTAAATATTTATTTATTATGTATACAATATTCTGTCTGTGTGTATGTCTGCAGGTCAGAAGAGGGCACCAGACCTCATCTCAGATGGTTGTGAGCCACCATGCGGTTGCTGGGAATTGAACTCAGGACCTTTGGAAGAGCAGGCAATGCTCTTACCCACTGAGCCATCTCTCCAGCCCCAGGGATAAATCTTCTAATAGTGAGTAGGGATACACTTTAGCTCCAGAGATGAGCACAGCTTTCTGTGGATGTCATTGTCACACAAGCCTAGGCTGAAAACATTGTGCTGTAGGCCTGAAAGCCACATGTCTGGGCATCATTTGAATCCTGCTGACAGATCTTACATTATTTCCAGCATCACATATCCTGCCAAAAGTGATGATATAAAGACTATGTTTGAAGACAGTATTGCATATTATCTCATTAAATACAGGTGCTGGAGTATGAAGCTGTTTGCTAATGTGATGGGTAGACTGCCACTGATAATTTACAGCAGAGAGCTATTTACAGTTTATTTTCATAAAATTTACAAGCAGATTAGAAAAATTAAGAATACGTCCCAAATATTGATTAATATTAAAACTACATTGAGTTGCCAATTCCTGAAATCTATATTATTCTTATGTAACAGTTAATGAGTCATTTTTAAAGGTGCAGGATTAGAAAATTAGACATCAGGATTATAAGTAGGAACTGCAGTTACTGATCACACATGGAGCATTCCAATGTGCAGGGACACTGTCACCACAGCCCAGCATGTGCTGACAGTAGACAGAGCTGGGCTAGAGCTTCTCCCTGGTGAAGAGATGGGCTGCTCATGAACTGGTCCCCACTGGAACTGACCAGTAGGAGAGGTGTGATAACCACATGGTCAGCATGTGATCTTACGTGTTATATGTGGGATATCTACAAACTGCAGCACAGAGTGGAACTGAGCTGTGTATATACTGCAATAAACCTAATTTCATTCCAAAAAAAAAAAAAAATAAGTAGGAACTGGATTGTAGAAATATTTTGAAGAGAAGTAGCGTTAGACATTGATATAAGGAGCATTTTACAAAAATAGTTTTAAAAGGTAGGTTTTAAAATATAAAATAAAGCAGAATTTTAAAATTCTAGGATTTTTATGCTTATTCTATGATCATATAATCAATAATAAATTAGAAAGTCACTAAATTCTATTTTTTATTACCTGACAATTAAATACTTAGATTCAAGGTAGTGCCAAGAGAAATGTAATGGAACTACTTTAATGTAACAAATTAACTAATAGTAAAATAGCTTCAGAATGAGATAAAATATTTCACTGCCATCATTCAAGTTGAATCTTGGTTTGGGATTTGCTTTAAGTATTACAAATATTTAAGAAAAAATAGACTATGATAAAATACATAAAAATTCTGCATTGCAGTTCTCTAGAGTAAAAGAATTTACAGAATATAAATGGAATTTATTATAATCACTTTTTGGTTATGATCCGACTAACCCAGCAATGGTGAACCATGAGTGGAAATCAAGGAATACAGATGTTTCTCACTTCACAAGGCTGATTTTCTCATCTGGATGTCAGTTGACTCTGGAATTCCAAAGAAGTAGGCTTTAATGCCAATAAAGGAATAGACTTGCTGACAAGCAGAGAGCAAGTAGAAAAAGAACAAAAGCTTCCTTCCTCCATTTCCTTATATAGGTTATCAGTAGAAAGTGTTGTCCAGATTAATGGTGTGTCTTTCTACTTCAAGATCTAAATAAAGACCTGAGTCTTCCTTCTTTAGTTTTTAAGTATTCAAATCTGTTGCTTTCTCATATGATTTTAGGATTACTTGATCATCTACTGGTATTGTGTAGCTCATATTCTCTAAAATTGTTTCATCCCTGGAATATTCCTGTCTCCAGTGTGTTTTATGACACACAGTTGATGTGGGATTCTTCTTTGTATGCCGTGAATATCACTGGTTAATAAAGTAACTCCCTTGGCCTGTTGATAGGGTAGAGTACTGCTAGGTGGGAAAAACTAAACTGAATGCTGGGAGAAAGGAGGCAGAGTCAACAGAGAAGTCACGTAGCCCCACTGGAGACAGACGCCAGAACTTTACCTGGTAAACCACAGGCACATGACAATACACAGATTACTTGAAATGGGTTAAATTAAGATATAAGAGTTAGCCAATAAAAAGCTAGAGCTACTGAGTCAAGCAGTAGATTTAAATAATATGGTTTCTGTGTGATTATTTCTGGAGTCTGGCCAGCTGGGAAAGAAACAAGTGGTCCTCTTACAATACACAGTGATAACAAATTGTTGGCACAGCTTTTTTTGTCATTGTGTAGATGTAGTAATGTATGGTATTACAAGTATTGAAACTATTTTACCGTAATAAATTCAATAGTTAGGGCAATCTTAAATGAAACAAAGGAAATTTCAAGTTAGGACTTTTGTAATGTATCTTTCAATGAAAACTTGCAGTTTGTCTAAATACTTAATGTTAACTTTCATATTTCCTTTCATACTTAATTTCAAAAACAGAAATTGATTTTCATGCAGATCCATCATTATCAGAGTTAAGTTTGAAGAATGCAAATGTAGTCTTTCTGAAGTTTCCAAAGAGTCATTCCAACTGCACTAGAGGTAGTAGTAGCATGAGACAAAATTAAACCCATTTTTATGCTGTGACACTAAGGTCCACTTCCAGGTGATGCAGGAAATCACCATTGCTTGTTGTGGAATATTAGTTGACTATGGGTTGCATGTGGTTATGCTGTGGAAAATGTGTTTAGTGATGAGAATATACAATATGATGTTCAAATTTTAAATATGCTTAGGGAACATTGCAGAAGAGGAGGCCGAAAAAGAGTGCAAGAGTCAAAGAATCAGGTAGTTTGCTATGAAATTGCATCTCTCAGTAACATCAGAAACTATACATGTAAAATCTCAACAACACGACTCTCAAAAGGTAAGATGAACAATGATAACAGCAAATAACATACCAAATAGCGTAAAGAAAAGGGAACAAGGCCTCAACCCTATTGGTTGCTCACCTTCCTGGACCTGGAGGGAGTTGGGAGGACCTTGGACTCAACATAGTGTAGAGAACCCTGATGGCTCTTTGGCCTGGAGAGGGAGGGAGTGGGGGTATGGGTGGAGGGGAGGGGAGGGAAGTGGGAGGAGGAGGGGAGAAGATGGCAATTTTTAATAAAAAATAAATAAACTAGGAAAAAAAGAACTACAGAACTACAAATATATATTAGATATAAACATATTTAATAGAGTATATAATAATATCTAATACAACTAATATATATTACCTATAAATATATATATATATAAGATTCGAGACATTACTTAACTCAATGAATGCATTAGAATTTACATGTATTCTCCTTAACTTTGTTGTTTATTTTTTACTTTTTGTGGGACAGAATATTTAATTCATGGTCCAGCATATCTAGGCAAGTGCTCTACCACTGAGCTAAACCTTCAGTACTGTGTTTTGTTGTAAAGCTTATTTCTTTTAGATTTGTGATTATATAGAGAAGAGTTTTCATCTTTTATTCTTCTGACATTGGGTTATAAAATAGCCTATGAGACCTCTTTCCTTCATATAATTCAGCTTTTACTTTTAAATTTCATGGATCTACTCACCCAAATAAAAGAGCAAGCCTTGAACTCTGAAATCTCCAACCCCTGTAATTATCAAAATGGGCTCTATTATTTTTCCCACTTATTTTTCAAAATCCCAATGATATAAAATTATCATAATGCTCACAACTATTTTTTCAGTCTCAATCAGGGGCATTGCGATACATCATTGTTTACAAATGTATAGAATAATTACATGTTCTCAAATTATATTTCATATTTTGCAATAACATTTTAATCATAGTCAAGATAGTTATTATTGTATTATTTGATAATTTCTTTAAATCTGACCATGAAATTATTCTCCATATTTAATGTATTATAATGAGTACTGCTTTTAATGCTATAATTTTTCCATTAGAGTATATGGGTCAATCTCAAATCATAATACAAAAAATATTATGAAGTATGATGAAAACATATTCATGTGAATTGCTTAAAGATTAGCTTTGGACAAGCATTGAATAACAAAGATACAAGAGTAAAACTATTTAGATTTTAAGATCAACTGTAGAAACCTGTATTAGACTATTATGCAAGCCATAAAACGCGAAGCTTACTGTATGAGGATTCGAGCATCCCTGGGGTTGTGTACTGTAGGCTGGTTATCCTTTACTTTATGCCTGTTATCTACTTATGAGAGAGTACAAACTATGTTTGTCTTTTGGGAGACTGGGTTACCTCACCCAGGATGCTTTTTTCTAGTTCCATCCATTTATCTGCAAGTTTCAAGATGTCATTTTTTTTTTGCACTAAGTAATACTCCATTGTATAAATGTACCACATATTCTTTATCCATCCTCTAGCCAAGGGCATCTAGGTTGTTTCCAGGTTCTGGCTTTGAATAATATTGTTAGGAACATAGCTGAGCAAATGTCCTTGTGGTGCGGGTGTGCCTCCTTTGGGTATATGTCAAATCGTGGTATTGATGGGTCTTGAAGTATGTTGATTCCTTTATAAGAAATAACCATACTGATTTCCACAGTGACTGTACAAACTTGCACTCCCACCATCAATGGAAGAGTCTTCCCTTTACTCCACATCCTCTCAAGCATAAACTGTCATAAAAGTTTTTGATCTTAGCCAATCCTACTGGTGTAAATGGTATCTCAGAGTTGTTTTGATTTGCATTTCTCTAATGGCTAAGGATGTTGAGCATAAAAGCAGATGCAGTAATCCATAACTAACCACTGTGCTGAGTTTTGGAATACAGTCAAAGAGAGGGAGGAACAATAACAAAAGGTCTAAGACCTTGATGGGGGAAACTCACAGAGTCATCTGATCCAAGCCCTTGAGTACAGATGACAATGATGTAAATTGGGCAGTATGCGGAACCACCAACAGTGGGACCAGCATCTAACCTTAACTCATAAACTGACTTTGTGGAGCCATTCTCTATGGAGAGACACCTTACTCAGCCTAGGCACAGAGAAGAGGGGCTTGGCCCTGCCTCAGTGAGGGGTTGGGACTGACTTAGTTGAGTTCCCAGGAGAGGCCTTACTCTCTCTGAATAGTGGCTAGGGATGGGGTGGGGGAAGGTGAGAGGAGGAGGAGAGGAGGAAGGGATAACTGGGATTGGTATGTAAAAATTTAAATAAATACACAAAAGAATGAGAACTGAAAAAAATCTAAGCTCACTAAAGATGTTGATTCAAAGATGAGTTTTCTGAGACAAAGACTGCTTCTATCCTCTGCTATTAAAATATTTTCATCTTTCTCCATTATTGTGCATGTCTTTAATAATATTCTGTGAGGTATTCTTATGTAAAACAAAAACCTCTACCTTATTAATTAATATACCAACATATCAAGAAAGGCCAAGCTACTTCCAAAACCTAATGTTCAATTTCTTAATCAATATCTTGTTCTTGCATGTGTTATGAGAAATGAAATTGTTTGAATGACATAATCATGGTTTGACTGTTAATTTCACTTTGTTTACTTACTCATTCATTTTAATTAGCTATTAGAAGAATGTGTACAGAAAAGCAACTTAACTTTGTTTATAACAGGTTGGTCAAGCATGTGAACTAGCTCAAAAAAAGATCATTGCACCCTGACTCACTATAGGGCATACTCTTCATAGAATATATGACTTCTGCACTATTTGTAAATGCTGTTCAAATTAAGGTTTTCATTTACATATGCTCTTATTATTTTAAGAAAGCATATGATGGCCTCTAGTGGCACACAAAGAAACATCAGTATTTATATTCTTAAATAAATAATGATTAAAAGTATATTTTAATGAAGTTAAATGTATATGTCTCATGCTTAGGTTGTTCAGGATTCATTGCACTTGCCAAGACATTCTCAAAGCATCAATACACAAGGCTTTATAAAGCATTTAAAATCACATGGAACATGAGTGCCTAAGTGCACAATACAATAAAGATTTCATGATATGAAATACAAAAGGATAAATCTCTTAATTACATCAAATTTAGTTACCTTTTTAGATAAACACAATGTAAATAACTGTTGCCAAAGAGTTAATGAGAACATAAGGTATGCCAAACACATTGCAATATTTTTATCATATTATTAAGGCATTATAGTCACATTACTACCACTTGCATATCATAATATCAAATTACCTAAACAACTTTTTTAAATGTTATTTTTAGACCTCTTATTAATTTTATAAATTACAGAAGCATGTTTTCTTACATTATTGTAAACAATAATTCACATATATTATTAAAACATATCAAAGCCAAGGAATATATTTATATTTTCTTGTTACTAGGTTTAGTAATCTGAATAACTTTAACTAGAGAAGTAGTTCTCAGCATGTGGGTCATGACTCCTTTGAGGCTACATTATGATTCATAAAGGTAAAAAATAAGATTACAAAGTAAGCAATGAAATAATTTTATAGAAGGGGTCACCACAGCATGAGGAATTATATGACAGGGTCACAGCATTAGGAAGGTTGAGAACCACTGAACTAGAGGATATTTGCTTTTTAACATTTACTTAATCTCTGTCTCTCTCTCTCATTCATGTCTCTGTGTGTGTGTGTGTGTGTGTGTGTGTGTGTGTGTGTGCCACACAACTCATATTGAGGTCCTAATTCAGCAGTTAGGAGTCAAAATTCTCCTTTTGCACTGTGTGAGTTTTGGTTATCAAACTCATATCCTCAGGCTTGGTGGAAAACACTTACAATTATTCTACATTCTCATCAGAGTTTTAAAACAATCCTGTGTATTCTCACATTTTTATGTATAAAAACAAATTAATACTGCTTTCTTGGCCACTTAATAATTGACTTAATATTGGAAACTCATTTTAATGCTCAAATAATAATTCCTACAAAAAACCAAAAACTCTTTTTAGCCGATTCATTTTGATATATTCACTATGTGTCTAAGTTGACTTTATTCTTTCTAAGCACACTGAGTAGAGACAGATGTTGGATGAAGGTAGTGGGAAGTGTATATACCTTGTTCTGAGATATTAATTTGTTTGTTCTTCTGATCACTCACTCAGACCTACATATGATTGTACTGGGAAAGGTTTGCTGTTTCTACAGAACAGATTAGAAACCACTTTCATGGAGCAGTGATAACAGCACGGAATGTAAGCTCCTAAAAACCACATCAATAAGCTACTAAAATACAGCTTTGCACATTAAGGTTGTTGTACTACTCTTGTAGAAATTCTCATGAAACAAACAGTTTCATGACATGTTTTTTAAGTTTTCTGGCAGCCTTTGACTTTCTCTGAGTGCACGCCTACTTTTAAAACCTATTTAAGTTATGCATATGTATGCTTTTGGGACTAAGCAATTGGTATTCAATAGCCAGTTGGTGCTGTGGGACAGTGGTCTTTATCCTGTTTCTTGTATTATTTTTCATAAAATGCTTATTGGCCAGTGGCCAGGCAGGAATTATAGGTGGGGTTACCAGGCAGGGAGTAGAGGTTGGGTAATGAGTACAGGAGAATTCTGGGAAGAGAAAAGAGGCAGTTTGCTTTCGCCATCCAGACACAAAGGAAGCAAGATGTAACTCCCTTGCTGAAAACGGTACCAAGCCACGTGGCTAACACAGACAAGAATTATGGGCTAATGTAAGTTATAAGAGTTAAGAAGAAGCCTGAGCTAATAGGCCAATCAATCTATAATTAATGTAGACCTCTGTGTGACTCTTTGGGACTTCATGGTTGCAGGATTTTGTGGGACAGAAATCTCAGTCAACAAATAGTGCCTGTGTGGACAACTACCCCACATATAGCCTAAGAGTGCTTGGAAAGTAATTCTAGACAGAAAAGAATATAGTTAAGTATGGCTTATTGATAGCAGCACTTTCTCAGGTGGGATCTGTTTGCTAGAGGCAAGTGCATCTCATTTAAGAGAGTCTTCCTGATTCAGCTTATCAGTGGTGGCAGGGACCTTGAAACTCTATAGAGTTGTGGCAATAAACATGGGCTACAGCCAGTACCACTGCCCTGAGGCTAGACTCTCATAAAGCTAAAGAATGGGCTGCATCCATCCATCAAAGTAACGGCTTTTCTCCTAGCCATATGATTTGGTAAATTAAAGACTCATGTAGGCAGAAAAAGAGAGATATACAGTAAAGATAGATTCAGATGAAGAAAACCACTAAATGGTTTTTTTACACTAATTTCCTTTATTGTAAAAGGGAGCAGGGTTCCCTGGTAATATAGAATGTTCTATAAGATTTTGTGTTTCTAGATGAATCACCTATGTGTTTCTGGAGTAAGTCTTTTAAAATGTGTGGTAAGAAATTTAGAAAAACCCAGATCAGAATAAAATGCTAGCCCATCTAAGACAAGTATGATATTTTATGGTCATCTTGCTACCTGGTACATGTTGGTCTTCTGAGAAAGCATTTTCAACTGTAACAGAAGGGTTCATTTCCCTGAGTGGCTGGTTCTACAGAGTGTAGATTCTACAATCAGAAAAGCATGCTACAGGGACATATAGTGATCTTCTATATGTAGTAAGAATTCATTGATGAGAAAATGTTTTGACTACAAAGAGACATGGAAGTCAAAAAGCTGAATAGCTCAGATACTGACAAGAAGATGAGAATTTAGTAAATTGTAAAGTACTTTTCATTCTGTTACCATGTTTAATTCCTTCTTAAATATTACAAATTGAGTAATAGACTGAATTCCAAATCATCATAAACTAAAAAAGAACAATCAAGCAAAATAAATCAAAATGTAAAGAATAAGACTAGTAAATAATGAAAGATATAGAATAAAAAATAAGAATAAAAGAAAAAGAAATAGAGAAAAATTCTACTGTTGGAAAATATCAAAGTATAATAATATGCATTAGAAAGTTTAGCTCATAATATATTGATACTCTGTTAATTACATTATGTAGTCAGTCAAGTGTTTACAAATTCCAAAACTATATACATTAAATCCAATATATAATATCATTTCAAGGAGTCTTCTACATTCTCTGTAGGCTTGTATGTGAATTTGCTTGAACTTGAACTAAACTTCAATAAGTATCCAGCTTCATCCATTACCCATTACAGTCATAATGAAGGAAAGAATGGATGGGATAAAAATCACAAGGTCCCGTTAGATCTGTCCCACCGTCTCAAGACCACCAAGTCCAGTTGGAATGGGACTGATGGAACAGGGGACCAAACCGGACTCTCTGAATGTGGCTGACGGTGGAGGAGAACTGAGAAACCAAGGACAACGGCTATGAGCATGAACTCTACAGCATGGACGGGCTCACTGTGAGCCTTGTCAGTTTGGTTGCTCACCTTCCTGGACTTAGGGGGAGCTGGGAGGACCTTGGACTTAACATAGTGAAGGGAACCCTGATGGCTCTTTGTCTTGGAGAGGGGCGGAGTGGGGGTATGGGTGGAAGGGAGGGGAGGGAAGGGAGAGGAGGAGAGGAGGAGATGGAAACTTTTAATAAAAAAAGAGAAAAAAAATTACAAGGTCCATATACCCAAGTACAGGAGAGATTTCTCACGAGGATGAATTCTCCATAAAGAAGAAAGAAAAAAAAACTCACCTTTTTCTTGTAAAGCAGACTCTTTTTTGCTTGTTTATTTTCGTGTCTGTCTTTTTCTTTTTTATTTATTTTTAATTTTATTTTTAAAAACTACATTTTTTGTTCATTTCATACACCAATCCCAGTTCCCACTCCCTCCCTTCCTTCAATTCCATCCACCTTCCCATAACCACGGCAACCACTCACTCCTCAGAGAGGGTAAGGCACATTGCTTTGAGGAAGGACTGAGACCCTCCCTACTACAACTAGGCTGAGAAAGGTATCCCTCCAAAAGAGGATGAGTTCTAAAAAAAACAGTACAGACAGTAGGGATAAATCCTGGTCCCATGTCCACTTGCCCAACAGTTTTCACAGTCATTCAACTGTCAGCCACATTTAGAGGGCCTGCTTTGGTCCTATGCTGGTTGCTTCCCTGTCCCACCAGGGCTGGTGAACTCCCATTAGTTCAGGTAAGTTGTTTCAGTGGGTATCTTCATCATGATCTTGACCTCTTTGCTCATATTCTCAGTCCTGCCACTCTTCAACTGGACTTTGGGAGCTCAGCCCAGTCTTCCACTCTGGGTCTCTGCCTCTGCTTCCATCAGTTGCTGGATAAAGGCTCCATGGTGGCATTTAAGATAGGCATCAACCTGACTACAGGTCAAAGGCAGTTCAGGCACCCTCTCCACTATAGCTTAGAGTCTTAGCTGGGGCCGTCGTTGTGGATTCCTTGAAATTTCTCTAGTGCCAGGTTTCTTGCTAACGCCATAATAGATGCCTCAGTCAAGATATCTCTTTCCTTGCTCTCCATCTCTGATGTCTCTCAACCAAAGAAAGAATAACAAAAATGTGGTACATTTACACAATGGAGTACTACTCAGTGGTAAAATACAAGGATATTTTGAAATTAGCATGCAAATGGATGGAACTAACCAAAACCATCCTGAATGAGGTAACTCAGATCCAGAAAGATGAGCATGGTATGTGCATAAGTGGGTACTAGCTATAAAGCAAAAGATAATTAGCTTATATCCATGACCCCAGAGAAGCTAAGTAACAAGGAGAACCCTAACAGAAACATACATACATGCATATATATATATGTATATGTATATATATATACATATATATACATATATACATATATCCCTGGGAAAAGGAAATAGACAATATCTCCTAAGAAAACTGGGAGAATGGGGGTGGGGGGAATAAGGGAGGGTGGAAGGGAAAGAGGAGAGAATGCGAGGGGGGAAGAACTTGAGGGAATTGGATAGCCAAGATGGGGAAAGAACAGAGATGTAAAACTGACTCTTAATCGTATGAAGTATGAATAGTTGAGGGTGAAATGTAGAGACATTCTCAGTAGAATATTTTCTTATCTGCAGAGCCTCGGTCAGTATAATTTTCAAACTATTTACCATTTAATATTGGTGTTTCTGGAAAATATAATTTACACCACAATAGTTTCTACTTTCCAAGTCGAACAACAATTATGTTATATAAAACTGAGTCAGTTATATTCCTTCACTCATTTCTCGCTTTCCCTTGTGTTTAGTGAGGTCTTTGGGAGTAAGTTATATTGTCTATTATAAATCCTCTTGGCAGAAAGAATTTCATGAAGAATGGAAAACTTGGGGGTATGTGTACAATACTGCACATACACTCTGTTTCAAGATATCCCTGAATCTGTAGACTTCAACAATGTGCTTCTTGTTCAGTCTTATTGCTCAATTGCCATCATGAGGTCTAGTATTTGTCTACTATGAGGTACATGTTGGAAAGTCTTGTAATCTTCTGTATTGCTGTGTCCTTTTATTACAATTACATATTGCAAGTTCTTAGAGATGCTAAGAGTTAAAGCCTAAAGATGTAAACATGTAATCTTTTATTAATTAGTTTATTGTGACCTTCATTAGGGAGGAGTAAAATATTAACATTTAAATAGTTTGCAACTTACATGTATTAGAAGATATTCTATATATGGGAAGTCAATGGATACTCTTACTTTTTAACCTTTTTATTTTTCTTTTCTATTTGCCAAAGAAATATGATGTGTAAAATTGACTGAAGAAGCGTGTTGTTTATTCTGGTTCACAGTTTGATAGTGCAGTGCATCATAAAGGGAAGGCAGGACGGTGGCAACATGAGGCAACTGGTCTCATTGATCAGCATTCTGTAAGCAGAGGCAGATGTTGTGTTCAGTCATTTTTCTCATTTATTGAATCTGAGACCATAGCCCCCATGAGAAGAAGTTGGCCCCAGTGTGAATCCTTGCTGTAAAAAAACCACTGGAGATAGCCTCACATACTTACAAAAGGTGAGTCTCCTGCATCATTTTAAATCTCCAAGTTGATGAATAAAGTTCACTCTCATAGACTTCTATGAAAGCAGTCCTAATTCTAAGGCATGTGAAGCTCAAGTTTGCCGTGAATCACTGAAGTTCAGGGAAGCACAGCAAACACAGCCATAGTAAAACGAAAATAAAAAGGGGGAAAGGCAAAGTCTGACAGAAAATAACTAGATACAAACACAGCAAAGAGTTTCAGAGAGAAGGCACAACATTTCTTTTTTTTTTTTTTTTTTTTTTTTCAGGGAAGGTTTGCCATTCATTTTATCCCCAGCAGCGTAGTCATTCTCACACCCCTGTGACAGCCACATGTCCCATAAAACAGCTGAATCTAGTCCTCAAACAGCAGGCTCTCTGTTCGCCCCCCCCCCCCCACCCCTTCACTGTAATTTCCAAACGTCCACAAGGTGAGCACAGTCCTTGTCTCTGAAGTTCTTGTTGTTCGTGTCCTTGTAGATCCCGGAAGATGACTGGCAGTGGGGAAATGCTGACAGATGGAATTAAACTGGTTTTCTCCATTGTCATGGACTCTAACCCTCTGAAACCATAAGCCCCAAATTCACAACATTTCTTTTTTTTTTTTTTTTTTTTTTTTTTTTGGTTTTTCGAGACAGGGTTTCTCTGTGGCTTTGGAGCCTGTCCTGAAACTAGCTCTTGTAGACCAGGCTGGTCTCGAACTCACAGAGATCCGCCTGCCTCTGCCTCCCGAGTGCTGGGATTAAAGGCGTGCGCCACCACCGCCCGGCTCACAACATTTCTTCAAACAGGTGACGAGGTTTGACTTGGAGAAGAAAAGTCTTTTCCCACACAGTGTATGAAGCAGACCTTTTAATTCCAAGAAAGAAGCAAAACTGTAAATAAACAGGAGAATGTTTTGCTTCAAGGTTTATTTTGCTGAAAGCAATAATGAATGTCATGGAGTTTTTTTTTTTTTTTTTTTTTTTTTTTTTTTTTTTCTCCCAGGATAGGGCTGATGAGTTTTGCGAGAGTAGGATAGGTAAAGTGCCCTTGCCACTCTGATATCTGAATCATCAAAGATCACCTAACCTCAATCAGAATCTCCACTTACAAAACAAACAAAACAGCCTTGCTGAGCATTAGCCTCACATGGTAATTTATGTTGTCGTTTTGAAGGCAGACTGTTTTATAAATGGAAACCTGGAGAATGAGAACCCTTTGTGAGTCATCACTATTGGAACACTGGTAGGTCAAAGTACCCTTTAAAAAGAAATTAAGGAGGCCTTTGTAGCTCTCTACTAAGAACTCACTCAGTAGGGGAAATGACTCAAATAATTAATTTGCTCATAATAATAGATTTCACTTAAATTCGCCAAATTCATCTCCAGGACAGTTTCAATTTCACCACTTACTTGCAGAAAATATTCCTCTTTGCTTGACAGTTTTCATCTGCCATTTATTGGTTCTTGTGGAGACTGCATCAAGACAGTAGAAATGTTTACGTCTCTTGATTTCAACCACACAGTTAGCTGCGTTTGTAGAAACAAGTCTTACCAATTCAAAAAAAAATCTTGTGCTCACAAGCTGTGGGCAATGACAATAATTCCACTAATGCAGTTGCCTGGTACACCAATTATCCTAATGATGGCTCCGTTGTCTGATAATCGTATCCCCCAAGGATCGCATACAGTCAATCCACACAGCTGCAGAGTCCTCTCCAGGCTCATTTTGCTGTTTCCTGTCTTGCTGAAAACTGCATTATATTGCTATATTAGCATAAGCAATCATCATACGGAACATGAGCTGAACATACAGTCGGTTAAAGTGCTGAAGGGTAATGGAGAGAATTCCTAGCTGAAGTATTAAATCCAGTCACTTGATTTTGTAGTTTTTGATAGAGCCATGATTTTAACTACAAATCTGCATCCATCTAAAGTGAAGTTATGTCGTTTAAATATGCAGGAAACTTAAACGATATGTTTATTTATATAAATGACGGAGTGAAAAAATATTTTCGAAACATAACTGAAAGGGTTAACCTAAATTAAGGGTTGTATTAAAATCTCTATACAAACCTATGATTCCTTTATTTAAGTTAGAGAACTTTCTGAATAAAGATACTGTACATGGTTAGACAATTCTGTCACAAAAGACAAGATTACGTGAAACCCTCAGTGCCAGTGGTGGAATGCCTCCATAAGAACTGTCAATCTTGCAGAGCATGATTAATGCCTGTGGTCATAGAATAGAAATGCATTGAAAGATTTTCCTGCTAAAGACAGCTCACACTTGGGTTACATGGCACTGAGAAACCTCCCTCCCCCCCAAAAAAAAAGATGATATGAGATAGAAGTTTTCTGTCTCCTAGATACCTTTAATAGTGCCAGAATGTGCCAGACAAGCAATTTAGGGTTAAAAGTCTTCATCAGTCCTATCCAAATGTGGAGGATAGGAGCTATAATAGTAAACTGGCTGTGCATGCCAGGAGCTGAAATAGAAAGCTACCTGGCAAGACTTGACCACCAAGTCAATGCTAACATCAGTAGCGTGAGTATGATGGCGGAGGAAACAATGAGTGTGTTCCACGGGAGAGAACTCATGCCTGAAACTGTAAACCTGGTCAAAGTGCTAATGGAGCATTTCCTACTGTTCTGTTGCTAAGTGGACACGGGTCAAACTGCACTCTAAACACATATGTTCAAACCATAAAGTAGCCCTGCTTTCAGCCAGCTTCAGGGAAGCTTCATTTTGCTGTGGTTTACAGTTAAGAGAGATTCATCACTAACAAGAGCAAAGAGAAACTGCAGGTCCCCATAGAAAGAATCCTTATCGCCCTCTCCAAGGTTCACGAAACACTGGAAGAGGAAGGAGAAAAATTAACCCATGCTGATACTCCGGCAGGCAACTCTGATTGAACCCACTGGGTCAGAAAGAAAAACTTTGAGAATGAGGAGACTGTGAAGAAGGAGCCAGATTTCAGCTAGGGAACTGGTGAAAAATGACAATGAAGGGTGGGAAAATCCAATATATATATATATATATATATATATATATATATATTGTATATATTGTATGTATACATATACATACATACATACATACCTACATATGAAACTATGTAGAAAAATACCTAGGGATCATGGGACAAAAATATAATAACATAACATAAAAAACAGCATTACTGAGTAATGATCATGTTTGTTAATTCTATAAATTAAGGATTTGGGTACCAGGTGAATAAACTGATGTTTTCAACACCAGTTATATAAACTGAGAACAAGACGACTCCAAGGTATGGCTGATGGGAAGAATTTTATTGCAGATAGGAGGGAAGATACAGCCATAGGCATCTGAAAGAGTCCAGAGCAGAGAAAGAAAGTAGTAGACCAAATATGACCACCCAACAGGACTTGACCATTAGAGAAATAGGTAAGAGAGAGTGAGAGGAAGATAGAAAGAAAAATAAGAGAGAAAGAAAAGCAAAAAAAATGGGGGGATGGTAGAAATAGTGGGGTTATGAGGATGATGTGAAACTGGTGCATGGCCGGGGGATGAGCTGGAGAAGATTAGGGTAAAGGGGCCGGTGGGAAGCACCAAGATGCCAGCATGGCCTCTGAAATGTGTGGTGTGTGCTTGAGATATTGAGCGATCCTGCAGGTCAGCATGCACTTTACTATGCCAATACTTACCACAGACAGCCATTTGTCCCTTCTACAAGTAATAAGGAGATGATTCTGTTGGTGGAGGGGAACAGGCTTCACAAGTTACAGAGGAATGCTGGCTTTTGTGTAACTGCCAGAATTTGGATGTGACACTGATCAATGTGATTCTGCCTCTCTAAATTCAAAGAAGCAACCAGAAAGCAGCATCCAATACATGAAGTTGAATTGCAAAGGATAATTAAATTCAAAAGATTTACTCATCACAAAGGTATAACAGGAAGCATTGCATCAAGGGAACAAAAGTCTTATGAATAGTTTTCCATGTTTAATATTGTAATTTTTGTGTATTTGTTTATCTGGAAAGGACCTCATTGTTCCAAACTTCTTACAAGATAGAAGATGTCTTTGATTTCTGATCTGCCTCACTTACTTTCAAGTCCTAGAACTACTGGTGAGTTCCATAATGTATTATTTTGAAAAGATATTTAAGTCATTGCTTTAGTAAAAATGCATTTGCACATACACTGTTTTTCACAGTTATTACAATATGAATTTGTAGAAACCAAAAGATCTTTCAAATGAATATCTAAAAAATTACCCAACGTTTAGCCAATGTTTACATCAGAGACATTTTTCTTTAGTCACTAGTTCAAATAAATTTTCCATCTTTTACACTTAAAGAAAAAATATTTTCCACAAATAAATACTCTCCAGAAGAAATAAACCTGCATTATATATTAATGCTATGGTAACCCAAGATTTATAGAAAATTGTTTCTAAATAGAGTTCATGATTTATAAATTTATTAAAAATTAACCTGATAAATTAAGCTATCACTACTTATGCATTTTCACTTGTTGCTGCATATAATTTTCTTTTTGCTTCAATTCACTTGGTTTGCCATAGTGAGCAAGTTGAAACAGGATTAGAACAAACATAAGCACTCAGGTCCTCCAAAAGATTCCAAGATAAAATTGGTTGAGATACATTCCGTTTGTAGATAAAAGGAAACAAGAGGTTTTCCTTGCAGAAATCAATGCAGGCCAGGCTGTGTTCAAAGAGAAGAGCCTTAGCTAGTAAGATACTCAGATAACAGAGTTCTTAGAAACACTTAATCTAATTTGGGAAAAGAAATCTGAGGGAGGAGTCTCTCCACAATAGTCACCTGAGAAGCTCCAGAAAAAAAGATCATCTGAGGGAGAAAGCCCATTTTAGTTCACAAGCTCTCCTCGGGCATTTAGAGGGACTCTCTGAGCCTTGGTTTGGAGACTGAATTGGTTCCTCTTTGAGCAGATCTGACTGGGACCTGGGTTGAATTAACTAGGAGAAAGAAATTATCACCATCACCTGCACCAGTCCATGCTTCCTAACTGTGGACTCAAAATGGCCTCATTCTTCTGCCACCATACCTTCCATGCCTTGATAGCCTCAAAAAAATAAGCCAGCATCTTTCCTTCCCTGAGATACTTTAACAAAGAAATTAACTCAAATAATAACTACACAGAAGACACAGACTAATGTTCGGGTAATTTCATTAAAGTTTTACAATCAATGAGAACAGAATATGGTCCAAGTTCCAAAGTTTCTGACTTGTAAAATATTTTGTGAGTGCTTTAAGTATTTTTCCTTGCCTTTTTCTGTGGTTAGTGGAAGAAACTGACCAGTAACTAACATTATAATTGAAAGTTGTATAGGATATAAACTATGAAATTTTATGTTTTCTTTGACAAATTACAATATTTCTTGCAGAAGTAGATCTCTTTATACCTAGTCACAGCTGCTGTCCATGTATACACCATCACTTTTGTGCTTTAGGGTTGCAGAAATTTTAGATAAAGGCTTTTAGTTTGATGAAGCCCTAAGCTAATTAAGAGCTAATGAAAGAGAGAGAAGAAAAGACAACCTAGTGCTTATCTTAATATTTTCTATTCCTTTTTTGTATTGTTGTTTTGTTTTGTTTTTGGAGTTTTCAAGACACCGTCTCTCTCTATAGCTTTGGAGCCTATCCTGGAACTTCCTTCATAGACCAGCTGACCTTGAACTCAAAGATCTGCCTGTCTCTCCCTCCTCAGTACTAGGATGGAGGCATGTACCACCACTGCTTGGTATAATCCTTTTTAAAAATTTATTCTTCTCTCATAAAATACATCCTGACTACAATTTCCCCTCTCTGCAATCTTCCCAGAATCTCTTCCCTTACTTGCAATCCTCCTCCATTTCCCTTCAGAAAAGAGCAGCCATCCCAGGGATATCCACCAAACACAGCATAACAGTATACATCCCAGGGATATCCACCAAACACAGCATAACAGTATACATTAAGACTAAGCATAAACCCTCATAACAGGGTTGCACAAGGCGACCCAGCAGGAGGAAAGGGTATCAAAAACGAATAAAAAACACCCCCACTGTTAAAAATCCCACAAGACATCTAGCTAACAACTGTAACGCATACCCAGATGAACTAGGACAGACCCATGCAGCCTCCATAATTGTTGCTACAGTCTCTTTGAACCCCTATGAGCCTTGATTAGTTGGTTCTTTAGGCCATGATCTTCTAGTGTCCTTGACCCTTCCGGCTCCTACAATTCTTCTTCCCTCTTTTCCTGTGGCATTCCACTAGTTTCAAGTGGAGAGACCAAAGAGAGATCTCCAATTTGGGCTTTCTGTTCTACTAATGTTTACCCGTGGGTCTCTACATCTGACCCCCACCCTCACAACTGCAAGAGGAAGCCTCTTGGATGATGGTTGGGCTAGGCGCTGATCTGTGACTGTAGCAGAATATCGTCAGGAGTTATTTATTCCATTGATTAACATGACTGTTATTTTTTTGTGGTCTTTCTTGCTATAGTTCCCTATTGCAGCTTGAAATCAGGAATGGTGATTTCTTTGGAAATTGTTTTATTTTTCAGGATTGTTTAATCTAATCTGCATATTTTTCCATATGATATTGAATATTGTCATTTCAAGATCTTTAAAGAATTGTTTTTGAATTTTGATGTGAATTATCTTCATCTATAGATTTCTTTGGGTAGGATGGCCATTTTTACTATGTTGATCTTATTGAGTATGGGCCATCTTTCAATATTTTTGATACATTCTCCAATTTATTTCTTCAAAGACTTAGGGTTTTTGTCAAAGAAGTCTTTTACTTGCTTGAATAGAGTTTCCCAAATATACATTATATTGTTTATTGTTTGTGCCTATTATGAAGGGTTTTCTTTCCATGATTTTATCTCAGTTCATTTGTCATTTGTTTTCTTTTTTATTTTTCTTTTTTTTTGGCTTTTTGAGAGAGGATTTCATTGGATCCTGTACTGGAACTCACTGGCAAACCAAGTGGGTTTTGAACTCACAGTGATCTGCCTGCTTATGCTTCCTGAGTGCTGGGAAGAAAGGTGTGTGCTATCTCTTCCTGGCTTGTTTTGTATTCTTATTTCATGTATTTCAATGAAAAAATTAAGAAAAATACCATAATTTTTATGTACTCATTGTTTTATGAATTTTATATAGAAGCTAGAAATAAATGCATTTTATATCACAAAACTCAGTGGGTTATAAGAATGACTCTCATTATCTCTAATTTATATTTGGTCTTCCTAAAACATCAGCAGAGCCAAAAATTTGGAGTGTGTCCTCAGGAAGTAATTATTGAGTAGAGTGAGACATAACAGAGGAAAATTTTGTATAATATTGCATTTATCAAAGTGGCCATCCAGATGATAAAAAGTCATTTCCTCTAGTATCTCTAGTATCATTGAAAAATACTACTTGACACCAGAATTTTTCAAATTTCAACTATAATTACCTCTCATTTATGAAATTAATTTGGCCGATGGTCATATAATCTCTCACTTTTTTCCAGAAGTCTTTGAAAGAGAAAGTAGAAAGCTCAAAGCTACATCGATTCTAGAAACAGCGTATCTGTCAGATGGAAGCCATTGCATGAAACCGTGTTCAGAAGACAAGACTGAAATTAAAGATGGGTTTACTGAATGAACGGCAGTGAAACAAGACTTTATTCAAAATGTTGTGAAATATTTCTGTAATATTGCTGTGTATTCTATACCTAATTATAAGATCTTATTCCTTGCCCCTACTTTGGATATTCATTATGTATTTTTTCTTAATGATTACAAGTACTGGAAATATTATCTTTTACATGACCATTAGGACCATTTACAAATTAAGAGATATTATTCATTTTTAAAGTGTGAGGATTCACATCTGTAAGGGATGCATTTGTCTACCAAACACTGATCTTTTCTGAGGTGTCATTATTCTAAAACTAAGCTAGATTTTTAGTTTCTTTGCATTCTTCTACATATTGTATGAACTGTATTTTTACAGATAGTTGACATGCTACTTTTGTTCCAAGAATGATGTTAAATCAAGAAACCAAATTGCTGCCTTAAATAGCATCCCTGACATCCTTGCTGTTACTTCTGAAATGTTCCCAGGCTGTATTTCTGTACTACAAGCAGTTTTTACAAGACTTTTCCCTGACTCCTTTGGCTATTCAATTGTAAGTAGTTGTCTCATTTTCTGGGACTAGACATTACCAACTTACCTAATCAGGATTTTCCTTTTGTTTCTTTATTTACTCCCTTTCATTATCCCATGATGATTCTTAATACATTTTCCCTTGATAAAGCTTGCCCAACTCTTCAAGAATAGGTATATTAAATATGTTTATATTTGCTGATGATTAATAATAAGTTGATTTATTTTAAAACATTTCTTTTGTTACACAAATTTGACAATTTATTCAAGACTAAAGCGGCTTTATATACTAATGAAATGCGCATGCTTATTTATTATTATATTAAAGGAATAAATGCTTGATTCGGCAGAAAATAATCTTCAATGCCTTTCAGAGTTGGTCAATATTTTGACATGAAAACAATCAGGACTAAAAATGACTCCTCACATAGACACATATTGGAAAGTGGTGGAATTATCTTTTTGTAACCATTTCAGAAATTATTGGAAATTCTGTTGTAATTTCAAAGGCCAGTATCTCAGACACAATGTCCTATGCATGGTACCAGAGGAGAAAAGTGATTACCAGTCTTGTCCTTCTGTAAACTCTGTAATCAATGCATATTGGCCTGGTTGGACATGCCAACAAATGAAATAGTGACCCAGACATCATGCTAGTAACCATGCACTTTTAACTCGGATTTTAGTCTCTTTATAAGAGAAAAGGCCTCTACCTTTGTGCCATTATCAGAACAAGAACCTGTGGTAGGCAGATCATAAGACCGAGCTGATTACATACTACTATTGATATTTAGCTAAATGGATGGAGTAAATAAATAACTCCTGAAGAACTTATAATTATACCCATCAAACTCGATCAGAAGAGTGCCGATCTTTGGGCAGATGGTGACTAGCATAGAGACAGTCACAGTAAACCTTCCGTTGTTTCTGATACATCTGTACAAAGAATCTTAGATGCTGTGGAGAAACTCTGGCTACTAGCAACTTTCACCCCAGGCCAGATACAATTCTTTAAATGCGTGTTCTATTTTTCTCTATTTCCTTCCTTCAATTCTTTGTATCTCCATGTTGTTTCTGTAGGACAGTTTAGTGAACACCCTCTGCAGATGGAGTAGTCACTGTAATCCTGAATCAACTCTACATATCCATCATCACACCTACTTATTCTATCTCTCCCACTTCTATTCTTTCTCTCTCTCTCTACCTTCCTGGGCATTTTTTTTAGTTTTATTCTGTGACTAAATCATATGTTTACAGCCCTCTAACAATTATTTCTACAGAACATCTCCCGGAATTTAGGATGGTCCATCTCAGCTGATCAAGTTAAAACTCTCCTCCTGGTAAGTGAGTTAAACGTTCCTCTTCAGTAGATCCAGAACCAGTCCTTTGATCAACAATCCTCCCCCAGAAGGAAGGAGCTAAGAGAGGACCTATGTCCCCAGATCCCTCTTGTTTTATGCCTCAAGGTTTAGAATGATAGATTGCTGAGATAGCAAGAAAGGATTCTAACATGATGCATGATGACCTTGGTTTTTCAGGCAAGAGAAGGATGTTTGAAGAGATAACTTGTTTCCCAAGGTAGCTTGCCACACCTTGAGGAAACTCTTTCAGGAAGGAGAGACTGCAGAAGAAAAATGTGGGGTACATGCTGCAACATCTCACCAGTCTCAAACTCCTCACACCATCCCTCTATAAGGTCATAGCCAGCATTTTCCCTGGAAGAACCCTCAAAAACCCACTAGCGAGAGAGGCTGCCCCTCCTTGTGTGAGCAAATAGAGAAACATCTATTGAATGTCAGACTTCTGTCTCTTTATGCTGCTTCAACAAATGAACACCCACTATACAAAAATTATTGCAGAATTGCTAACCTGAAAATATATATCAAAAAAATCCTTAGAATGCCTCTTAACTTCTGATATTATTAAATGTGATTAAAATTATGTTTTACCTTTTAGAAGAAAGCAATTGTTACACAAGGTAGGGTAGATGAAAATTAATGGCAAAGGAAAAAAATGTGATGTGTGTGGTAAAATGTCAGCTATAACTGGCAAAAAATGTAAATAAGCCTTTTTCAGGAATGATGAGTTGATTGGCAAAGATTCATTGCAGTAGAATTAGTCACAGATGCAAACAATTTACGGGATAATTAGAAATACTCTTTGGCATATTGACTGGCCATTAAAAATGAAATTCATTTTAATAAATCTATAATTATGAAACTGTGCTATGATAAATTTGTTTATGAGCAGCCTCTTTTGCATCTCCACACCCATTTACCCATGTCCTCAACAGAGGGCAAAGAGCACAGGTGATTCTAGTTTCCCTGACAACTGAAGCTGCTGTTGTTGATATCTATGTCCTTGTTGTTGTGAGACAATTTGAGGCATGAGCTGAAATAATAAGAATATCTACAAACCTTTTTAAAATCAATATTAATTCCCAGTATGAGTTGACTATTTAAAGGTCGTCAACATAAACATTTACCTTTTGCATAAAATAAATTCAAGTGACGGAAATATTTGGCAGAGACTAGATAAAATTTCAGAAGTTTTAAACGTTTAGATATTTAACTTAATATCAAATCTATGGTGAGAATAGTATTGAAAAATTGCAGTGATATTTTTCTTTGGGGAGAGATTTCTTATGTTTAATGTCTTCACCAAAATTTAAAGTATTCCTTTCATTTTTAGTGCATTTTACTGTAGTCTATGAAATCGAAATAAACTTTCTGATATTTTAGTTATGGTTTCTGTTCCTCTCATGAAACATCATGACGAAAGTAAACTGTGGAGAACAGGGTTTATTTGGTTTACACGTCCATCTCACTGTTCGTCATCGAAGGAAGTTAGGACAGAAACTTCAGGGCAGGAACCTCGAGACAAGACAAGAGCTGAGGCAAAGCCCGATTATGGGTGCTGCTTACTGCCTTTACTCTCTATGGCTTGCTCTGTCGGCTTGCTTATAGAAGCCTGTGGGGGGCATCACGCAGCTGTATACGATAAACACTAATTAAGTAAATGTCTTACAGGCTTATTAAACCATTATTAAACCCCCTCTCTCTCTCTCTCTCTCTCTCCCTCCCTCCCTCCCTCCCTCCCTCCCTCCCTCCCTCCCTCCCTCTCTCTCTCTCTCTCTCTCTCTCTCTCTCTTTCTTTTGCTTTCTTTCTTATTCCTTCCTGCCTTCTTTCCTTCTTTTCTTTCTTTCCTTTTGTTTTTCACTTAGTGCGGTTTTTGGTTTTCTGAGACAGAGTTTCTCTGAGTAGCTCTGGCTATTCTAAAGTCCCTCTGTAGACCAGACTGGGCTCCAGCTCAGCGGGAATTACAGGAGTACACCACCAGTACCTGAGGGGGCATTTGCATGACTGAGGTTTCCTCCTCTCAATTGACTTTAGTTTCTATCAAGTTGGCAAGAAACTATCCAGCATAGCTAACCAATTTTTAAATTAATATTCAACTTTATTTGATTTCTGAATATTTGATACAAAGCATGAATTTGTTAGTTTTCTGTGTCAGAAAGGGCTTGAAATTTTATAGATATATAAGTCATTTGAGGAAAACCGTTTTTCAAGAAATGTTCAGATAGAGGAGAAATGTATCTAAACCAATTACATCACTTAAACATTCATTAAGTTAAATGTCTTTCATTTTTTATCCTGAGTCTGAAAATGTGTCTCCTTTAAATATCAAATATGTTTTATCATACCATGGGTATTTTGAGATATATGTGAAGATTTAATTCTGCATTTGATGTTAGAATGATGTGCTATATTTGAAGATAATATGACATTTCAAATTGAATAGTGATACAAAATTGATTAAATATTTCAGAAAAATTATTTAAGAGCAAATAACATTTTAAAATATTTGAGGTGTTTGTAGATAAATGATATATGATTTGGACAGAAATCCCAAAATTATTGATGAACATTTTTAAAGTATGATTTACAAATGGATGATTTCATAAGAAAAATGTTTCATTTTCATACATAATTAAACAAAGTGGCATAAATATTCCTTTGAAAATGCGCCATGACTTATAAGTAGATAGTATGTTCATTCTGTCATGAATTTATTTCTGAATAAATGTGATATTTTTTGGAGATATTAAAATAAAAGTGTTCTTCCATTCTATTCTGGCCTGTTAGACAATAGTGCTAAGCACACATTCACTAACGTGTTTCATGAGAACACGTAGAGAACTGAAAACATGGCCCTGTCACTTTCAGAAATTGTTTTGAGGTATAAGGCAGCAAAAATTTATATGAGATCTTATCTCTACTTAGGAATTGCTCTTCAAAAATTCACCAGAAGTATTTGGGCTAGTGATTAGTGATTATTTTTCTTTGAGAAATTTTCATTTGACTGCACAAACTATATATTCAATGAAAATATCTTATTAGTTTTTAAATAAAAATCGTCCTCTAGAAACAATCTATTCACAGAAGTATTATTTAATAAGAAACCTTAAATAGGGCAAATCTATTCAAGAGCTCCCCCACCTACCCATGTCTTCATAACATCCCAACTGTGAAATCATGCAAAGGGAAAACGAACAAATAATTCACTCCTAGCTTGGAAATCAATGTTCCAGAATACCTGAGAGATATGGGCCACTCATCTGCAAACCCAACCAAGCATTAAGAAATTAATGCAGAATAAACAAGAGGATAGGAGCCTGCTGTGCTTGTTTGCTTCAGCGCTTCATGGGGTTTGCTCACACAGAGCACATGTGTTTCACATCACGAGGAGGAGGATGCTTTCTTACTTAGTCTTCCCTGTGTCTCTGAACCAGTAATTGGTCACTGAAATGAGTTACTCAAAACACACTTAGACTCTAACACCTCAAAGTGTAGACAAAAGAAAACCTGCTGCTATTTTTGCCTGAAAATTGGTAGCTTAGTTAAGGTTGTTGACATTTCAAGCACACTTTCAGAAAAACCAAGATAATAATTTAAAAAAAAAAAAAAAGGAATCACAATTCTCCTCGAATATTTTTGAGGTTGTGGAAGAAGACTGAAACTTTAAAGTTGAAAAGGGTTAAAATCAGACAGTGTATCTGAGACAGCTCAGACGGTTCCTTTAATTCTCTGTCCAAAACATCCCTTTTGTTTTGATTGAGCTAAAAGTCCCAGATGGGAAGAAAAAAAAATCAGGCAGCAACTCAAAAGAAACCTCAGCTCTATTTATTTTTCAATCGCTACACAGATGTGTTTGAATTTCTTCTGAGGATGGTCGTCCCTGCCCAGACTGCAGACACATTTTAATCGGCTGTTTCACAGCATAAGTAGGAAGAGGAACAAGCTACTGTTACTTGAGAGAGGTGTGTTCTTAGGCTATTTTAACAAGCCTATCTTAATAGATCATTCTTAGAAAACTTCTTTATGCAGGACAAACTTGTAGCCACCTAGTAAGACCAACTAATGCGTAGAATTTATCTCTCAGATGTAAAAAGAGAATAATAAGTAGATGGTGGTCAATGAATAGTGTTCTCAGGTCAATTGATATTTTTTGTGGACATACTTTATATTGGACTGTTCAGTGCAGTAGAAGCAAGAGTCTAAGTTGCTTCTTTCAAACACCTTACATTTGTGTTTGCTACCTAGCACTCTTCTCTCCAGGTATGTGCTTGGCTTTCTCCTTGCACCTCTTGGACTTAACGGCAATACAACCTACATCTGCATATGTTATCACTGATCACAGGAAGCATGGTTCAATGCATTACCAAGTAACTAAATCGCTGGAGTTTCCTGATGCTCAGTTCCTGTGCATACATATATATATAACTCCATGAAGGGCTCTCCTTTGACAATTATATTTAAACAAAACTCTCTTCTCAAAAAAACCTCATTTATCTTTCTTTTCTTATATGATCAACATGATAAACATACCATAAAATATGATGATACAAAATTAACACACACAAATGGTAGTCTTCATATACACAAATGTCAAAATGTAACAAGATAGAAATCAATGAAAGCTTTATGTACAATAGCTACAAAAAATAAAATAAATTATCTTTGTGTGAATATAACTAAGTGCATGAATACCAGGTACTGAAGACTTTAAAACATGAAGAAAATAATTGAAGACTATACGAGAAGATAGAAATACCTCCCATGCTCATGGCTTAGGAGAATTAATATTGTAAAAGTGTTATTTTACCAAAAGCGGTCACCTGATTTAACATGATCTCCTTAACTTTTCCATCACAGTTCTTAACAGAAATTGAAAGAAATATAATTCTATGTTAGAATACAAAAGAACCAGAACTGTCAAAACAATCTTAAAAAATAAAATGACTGCAAGTAATAGTATCTGATATTTCAAATTAGTTAACAACTATAGAAATTAAAGCACAGTGGTACTAGCATGAAGACAAACTCCTTGGTCAACGAAATAGAAAAAGACCCATATATAGATTTCACACTCCTACAACCACCTTAATTTACAAAGCGGCAAACAATACCCATGGGGGGAAAGATAGCCTCTGCAGAAATGTGACTGGTCAAACTGGATAATTCTATTCTGAAAAATAAACTTCCATCCTGATCTCTCATCTTGTACAACTCACCTTCAAATGAATCAAGCACTCAACAAAGGCCTGATACTCTGAGTATGCTAGAAGACAATGTAGGGGATATGCTTAATTCACTGGCATAGAACAGGACTTTCTGAATGACACACCACCAATTATGCAGTCATTAAGACCAACAGTTGATAAATAAGACCTCATGAATTTAAAATGTTTCACTACAGTATAGGGTACCATTGCTCTAGTGAAGAGGTAGCCAAAAGATAAAGAAAAAATATAATTTATTATATTTACATATCTGACAGAGGCTTAGTATATAGAATATACAAAGAGTTGAAAACTTGAACATAAAGAAAACAAGATAATTTTCAAGATGGACAGTTAAATAAACAGACAGTTGTCAAAAAATGAAATACACTGACTGAGAACTAATTTTATTTAATTTCATCATCAATGAAATTAAAATCAAAACTCATTCAAGGTTTTATCTCATCCCAGTCAGAAGATTTGTGGGGGTAGCAAAAGAACAAGATACTGACATGCATAAGTGTTATGGAATTCCCCTTTGTATGCTGTGAATTCCATTGGTTAATAAAGAATCTGCTTTGGGCCTATTGCAGTGCAGAATAGGGCAAGACAGGAATTTCAAGCAGATAAGGAAGAGAGAGTAGGCAGAATCAAGGAGATGCCATGTAGCTGCTGAAAGAGACAGACGCCAGATGCCGGACAGAATCTTAGTGGTAAGCCACAACCACATGACAATACACAGATTAATAGAAATGGATTAATTTAAAATGTAAGAGCTAGCTAGGAATACACCAGAGTCATTGGCCAAACAATGTTGCAATTAAGATAGTTTCAGTGTAATTATTTCTGGTCTGTGTGGCTGGGAAACAAATAAGCCATCTCTGTCTACAGATAAGGGGTTGGAGGAATACTTATTCACTGTGAATGGAAGGAAAAACTAGTTCAGCCACCATGGAAATCAGTGTGAAATTTCCTCTAAAAGTTAAGCTGTAAATAGTTTGCCACACAATCCAACTATATCATTCTTAGGAATTTACCACAAAGAGTCTATCTCCTACTGTAGAGATACATGCACATCAAAGTTTGTTGTTGCTCTAGTTACAACAGACAGAACTTGAAGAGCCTAGATGTCCATCAAGTGAAGAATGGATAATAATACTGTGGTATATTTCCACAATGAAAAGTCACTTTTCCATGAAAAATAATGAAACTTCATAAGTCACAGGTAAATGGACAGAGCTGGAAGCAATCATTAAACCTAAAAATGCAATCATCACCTATATTATCTCATATTTACATATTACAGTTTAGTCATCAGAAAGTGTGCTTCATGTGAAAGAATAATTTATGCAGGAAATTGTTAAAATGCCATGAGGAGGGACTTTGAAAGATGAAATGGAATCCACTATTATAAAGAGGTAGTGTGGAATTGGGGATGGGTAAGCATTAAATGGGATGGGGAAGTAGAGGGCAGAGTTGAGGAGATAATATAGATAGGCATAAGAATAATAAAGACTTCTGAAAAAGTCATATGGAAACCCACTACTTAGAAGCTTCAAGATGGATATGTACACACACACACACACACACACACACACACACACACACACACACACACACATATATATATATATATATATATATATATATATATATATATATATATACCCATACATCTATTCATAATAACTAACAAGTTTTTAAATGTAGTAATCGAATGAGGCAATAAAGTTATCATTAGACGACAGTGGCACACAAGAAATGAAACAAAATAGTCCTTAGTAATAGATATTTTTCTTTCAGAGTTGACAAATGAGCCCACCTAGATAGCTAAACATTACAAGCTATATCCATTGCTCTTGGCTGCATTAAAAAGCTTGATAATAAGATCTTATTTCTGAAGGCATTACATATTTGAATCATAGAAAATTTAGGAACCAGGTTGGTACTGAGCCAGAAGGTTTATCCTACTGGTTAGCTTACAGAGTGCTGGAAGGATCCATATTGCTACTAGAGGATGAAAGTTGTCATCACTTCTACCTAGGTATGAAACACTGCACGCTAAAATAATGGCTGTCCTAGCAAGACATTCCTATTTGTGCTATAATTGCACAAGCATCATTGCACTAAAAAACCATGTTCTGATTTAACTAAAATATTGTCCTACAAGATAAAACCCTTAGCTGACAACATTATCTAGCCAAGTACCTATGACTAGACAGTCTATAGTCTTTCTTATTAGTTTGCCAAATAGATTAATTTAACTTATTCCTAATGACTTTGTTTTTCTCACAGATCAATGCATCTCTTAGCTCTCATCGGAGAAGCTTCGATTTGCAGCAGGCAATGGTTAAAGCAGAGACTAACAACTGCCTGAAGTGTAACAGAAGTATAATAAGGGATAACAAAATTCTGAGCCCTGAGTGAAATCATAGCGTCTCTATAGCAGCGCCCCTCCTCGTGAGGCTGGGGATCATAGTTGACAATGGTTGGAACAAGCAAAAGAGCCAGAGGCAATGGATTACTAACAAGAAACAGTGGGTTCTGGAAGCATCAGGAAAGCCACAGTCTTGCACTCACAGCAGGTGGACAGCATGCCCAAGGTCTGTGCAAGCCTGAGCTGAATTCAGCAAGAAGAGGGGAGTTGGACACACAGTTACATTCTTGGCTCTGAATCTATTAACATTTGTTAGTAGTTGGGAAAGGGAAGGAAACTTTTCTGGAAAACTGTATCAAGCCACTTGAAAGCGGACCATTCATCCAAGAAAGTTTGAGCAGAACAAATTGGTCACAACTAAGGAAAAACAATCATTAGAAGGGATCACAATGAAAGGTTTTAAAATCGAAGTGCTGGCTCAGATTGCAACCTTAGCATTCAGAAATTATTTGTCAGGAGGATTGAGAACTTTGAGAATGAGTATGTTGACATCATAAACACATACCATCCTTATTTTCTCAGCTAATGGTTAATTAAAACAATTTAAATATAAAATAATCTAGAGTGTTCATTTCTTAATATATATTATTAGTTGCAATTCACAGGGAATTATATCTGTATTTGCTAAGAAGTATTATAATTAAAAACCCAAGTGTCCATTAAGCAAATAAAATAAACACTAATGTATTAATTCCAGAGATTTTGTAACATAGCATTAAGCCAAAAATTCATAGTTTGACCATGAGTATGAATCTAAAAGTGCAAAATGATACTAAAAGATGCCCTATTAATTAAACATCATAACATCATTAAGGTAAATTTACAATATAATTTAACCATTTAGCAACATATTTTATTATTAAAATAATTGCTGTACCTTTTATATTGGTATATATATATATATATTTATGATTGTGTGTGTGTGTATCTGTGTGTGTCTCTGTGCAGTGTATGTGTTGTGTGTCTGTGGGTTGGTGGTCTGTGCCCTTGTGCACACATCCGAAATTTTCTTCAATATGTTATAATATGCATTAAAATTACAAAGCATATTCTAGGGACTTGAAGAGGGCTCAGTAGCTAAGAGTACTTGCAGTTCTTACAGAGGACCTGGGTTAATTTCCAGCACCCACCCAGCAGTGCACAAACATCCGCTATCTCATTACCCGAGGATCCAGGGGGATCTTCTAGTCTCTGTATGTGCTAGGCATAAACTTAAACATAAAAAACAAGAGGGCAAAAAACTTACACATAAAATTAAAAATAAATTTAAATGTACATTATTAAAATTGTATGATTAGAAATAGGATAGAATATATGTGTATATGTGTATGTGCAACCATATATTTATAATTATGTATGCAGTCAATAATACAATAAGTTTATAAGTGAGATGCATATGATTACCTAATGAATGCAGATCTCTTCATGCATAAGTACCTTTTGAAAATCAAGCTTTCTCTTGTTCCAGAGAACACAAGATTTTGTTTAACATTCAGTGACAAAGTTTTGTCTTTCCCAGTCTTCTTCCACAAGCACAAATATTTTTGTTTATTCTTTTTCTTAGCCAAAGAGAGCTAAAACATTTAAGAAGCAATAATGTATGCATTAGTTCATTTCTAGAACATTACTTGGGGACACGCTCTTGTGGCCTCCACAGTGATAATTAGATGCAAGCCAATTCTCATATAAAACATGAAAGATAAATAAAATATCATTGAAAGGAGTATATTATCATGATCATTACTTTTCTGGGTTAAGGTAAATAATTATGTGTTGTCTATGGAAATGTATTTTCTATATTATCATGGTTGTTGGAGAAGCTTAATATATATTATAGTTAAATATTTCTTGGTTTTGTGTCCTTAACTTTTTGTTTTACATTTAATTCCTTTTTCTATTGGGGCTGGAATGTGGTCAGTGCAGAACCCAGAGTCCTGCAAGATAAAGCAAACTGTACATATATATGACACTCATTTCTCTGAGATAAGGTCTTGCTGTGTATCTTATACTGTCTTTTTACTTCCTACACAGATTAAGCTGGCCTTGAACTCAGAACACTTCTATTTCTATTTCTTGAGATCACATTTCTTATTCACGCACATTTTATGTGTTTATTGTTCTTTATTATTTGACCAGTGTTGTTGAGTATTATCAACGTGTTTGTTATGTATATTGTATATTGATTGCTTTGTCTCTTTCCTTCCTTCTTTTTCTCTTTCTTTATTTCTTCTGCAAATAATGGATATTGTATATTTTTTTCAATATCTTCAGATATAAATGATGCATTTGCGGAATTGAAAAGTCCCAAAATGTTCTTGATTAAATTATCCAAATGCTTTTTTGCTTCACAGTCTACTGCTCTCATTAAGCTCGCAAGCTTTCTTTGAAACGACAGGCAATACATTGTCTTAGAAATTCCCTTCTCTCCCCTCCCACTTACACTACATTTCCCCTTGTCCCAATGTTTTATTTGTTCAATATGTCTTCTCAGTGTGGACTACATCAAATGCCACATTTAATATTATACAAAGCATCCTACCTTCATAACACCCACCAAGATGTCCTGAAAGTTGCCGTCAGCTATATTAAATCACACAGCTTCCTACCTGACTCCGGGCCATTTTTTGGTGCATTTATTTTACAAAATATGCAATTGAAAAATTTTTTCTTTCTCTGTTGTCTTGTGACATAAAGTTTCTTCAAGTGTCTAATTCCAAGGACATCTTTTTCAAAGACCTGGGGGCAATCTCTTTGAAATGTAATGATCCAGAATGACACTTTCTATCTCCGGTCTACTTGAGAGAGAGGACACCTAAAACTTCACTAAGAATACCCTACCAAGGAGACAGAACCACACCACAGGCTCATATTCACATTTATCATTGCCCAGAACTTTCTCCAAGGTTATTAGAGGACTTACAAGTATTTTACTTTTTCTCAAGCACAATTGAGTAAATTCTGTTTTCTCTGTTGCAACCCTTTTGCATAAAGTCTCCCAAATCTATTTGAGTCTGTCTGCTTTAATTTACTTTCATACCGTCATACACATTTAATTTAGCTTTGCCCTGAAATATTTTTTTCTTTATTTCATTTTATTAATCATCTATAAGTATCAATTGCTACTTATATAATTTATTGTTTATTAATTCTCTCTTATTACTAATGTATGGAATCGCCAAATCAGTAATCTTATTTTCATACTGACATATTTCATATACTGAAAGAATGTCTTGGACAAACTAGGCAGAAATATTTTAAATTAATTTTTAAATTTTTTAAACTTACTTTGTGTGTTAAGTGTGTGAGAGTGTGAAGTGTGTGTGTGCTATGTCATATATGTAGTCAGAAGACATTTTGCAAAAAGTGGCTCTATTTTTCTTTTTTTTCCTTGTTTTCCTTTACTTTCTTTTTCAATCTTCCAGATGCTGATTATTTCATTCATATCACAAAAATATGATTTCAAACAACACACTGTTTTGGGAATTTTCCTGCTGACGGCTAAGTGTATCTATGGATCTTACTTTTTTTCCCTCATTTTTTTATTAAAGATTTCCATCTCCTTCCCTCCTCCTCCTCCTTCCCTCCCCTCCCTTCCACCCACACCCCCACTCCACCCCTCTCCAAGCCAAAGAGCCATCAGGGTTCCCTTCACTATGTTAAGTCCAAGGTCCTCCCAGCTCCCCCTAAGTCCAGGAAGGTGAGCAACCAAACTGACAAGGCTCGCAGTGAGCTCGTCCATGCTGTAGAGTCCAAGCCCATCGCTGTTGTCCTTGGTTTCTCAGTCCTACTCTTACCGTAAGGCGAGGTAGAAAGTTCTGTTTTACCCATGAAGCCATCTCCCTACCCACTCTATGTTTATGTTGTCATAATTTCTTCTGTAGTTCTTTTATTTTTAAGATTATAGTTAAACCATTCCTTTCTTCCCAGTTCTCCCTCCAAACACTCCCATCTGTAACTCCTTGCTCTCTTTTCATTAATTGTATTAATTACATCTGTATACAATTAAATAAATGCAGGTATATTGCTGAATATAACCTGCTCGGTCTTGGTATGTTTTTTGCATGGATGATTTAAGTGTTGATTATTTCTTATATGTATAATTTTAAATGTTTCCATGTTTTGGGGGGCTGATCATGTGGTATTGGACAACCAATTCGTATGATCCTCCCACGGGAAGGCTAGTTCTCACCCACTTTCAGCTTTCCTTATTTGCTTGCAGTTCTTCGTGTAGGACTGAGCTTAGAATTTTGTTATGTGAGTTCAGACATGACGACATGTCTTTAATGTTTCTGTTTTGGCATGTCATGATCACAGCATGATCTTATCTATCATTTGCACTTTGAGGAATTGATTTTGAAAAACTGTTATTGCCAGTTGCACTCTTAGAAATAAAGGTTAACTAACCCGGCAGTTGGGATCTTCATTTTCATATACACATGACCCCTCTTTACTTAAAGAAAGAATAAAGTCTAAGGTCAGGCTGTTTAGTTTTAATCTGTAATATAAAGATT
Organism: Arvicola amphibius; assembly: GCF_903992535.2. NCBI lineage: Eukaryota > Metazoa > Chordata > Mammalia > Rodentia > Cricetidae > Arvicola > Arvicola amphibius. The sequence continues at coordinate 29,514,546 of NC_052057.2, read as the reverse complement.
TAAACATTTGCTAGATTTTGCTGATCAGTAGTCCATTTTTTCAGAATATCAGATGCAGCAGGAAAGGTGTCAGCCTTGCCTGCTCCTTATATGCTAGGCTGGGATGATGAATGTCTTGACTGGATGGAGAAAGGGAAGCAGGGTTTACATTCTGAACAGGATATTCCAGCCAAGAGTAATGCAGATGGTTATCAGAAACAGCCGTGTCAGTTCCAGGCAAGCAGATCTTGGCTGCTCTGTTTCTGTGTGTGCCTAAGTTAGCCAAATAGCGGAGTGGCAGCTTGCCAAACAACTTCAATTTCTGGATGGTGTCAAGAAAAACACTGAGTTTGAGTGTGTCCAACCTTTTTTTCTGTTAATGCCCAAGATATTTTACATCTTGGAGCTGAAAATGAAAATACTTTTAGCTATTCCTTTTTAAACTAATGCATCTCCAGTTTCTTCACACCTACAAGGCAGTATTGTAACTGGAATAGAAAATTTAACTCTAGATTTAATGTTATCTGTTTTGGCAGCTGGAGAAGGAAACTAAACAGTAGTACTTTATCATATTTAAAAACTGATAAGACCAGGTGTGATGTTGCCTGGTTTTAATCCCAACACTCAGGAGGCAGGGGCAGGCAGATCTCTTAAAGGTCAGATGGATCTCACAGAAAGATACAGTCTAAAAAATGAAGGAAAAAGAAAGCTAGAAAAAAAAGATAGCAGGAAAGGATGGAAGAAGGATGGAAGAAGAAAAGATAGGCAATGTGATAGTTTCCAAGAATTTATAATTTTTTTTTTTTTTTTTTTTTTTTTGTTTTTCGAGACAGGGTTTCTCTGCAGCTTTTTTTTTTTTTTTTTTTTTTTTTTTTTAGAGCCTGTCCTGGAACTAGCTCTTGTAGACCAGGCTGGCCTCGAACTCACAGAGATCCGCCTGCCTCTGCCTCCCGAGTGCTGGGATTAAAGGCGTGCGCCACGACCGCCCGGCAAGAATTTATATTTTTATAATAATTCACACCATACTGTCCTTTGTGTCAACTTCTATAAATGTCTTTTCATTTCTTAATAACCATATGCTTTCATTTTCAATCTCATTGTGAGAGTTTATAGCTGCTTTATTATTCCTGATTTCTAAGTATTTCTGTATGTTTACTTTATACTACATATCCATTGTTTTAAATATATTTGGAGACTTATACTTCTTATGTCATCAGCAGTACAGAAACGCATCTCCCAGCTGCTGCCTGTGGTCGTGAGCTGTCAGTCTCAGCACCACAAGAGTGAGCCCGGTCAATCCACCATGAACTAAGCCAAATAGTGGGTTTAAGTTTTGCTCATGCAGGCAGGAAAAGTTACAGACACTTTGTAAAGACAGATTCAGATGAAAAATGAAAAAAAAAAAAAAAAACCTCTAAAAGGGTCACAGCATGTTTTAAAATGTACATAAGCTTGGAAGATAAAATAAAAAATTTTAAAGTCTTTAAAGAAAGAATAAAGCAAAATAAAAGAAAAAAGCCACACAAAGATGGAAAATTCATGGGAAGTCTAGATATTGTATGTTATTTTATTATGTCATCTTTGGATTTTGATTGCTAATAAACAAGAGCTGCTAAGGCTCATTGAATTATGAAAATTGCTTGATTAAACTAATATACATAGTTTAAAAATGTTTTGACTTCAAAATGGAAGTCAAAAGATATATTACTTTGGGGGAAGAACTTATGCTTTTATTTCCACAGGAAATGAGAGGCTATAGATTAATTCTCGGTTGATATGAATCAGGTGTGATCAGGGAAGACCCCTGAAAATACTGACTACAGACATAAAAAAATAAACCTAGACATACTACAAAACATGTAACATATATTTTACCTGCTCAAATTAAAAAAATTCATCCATGGCTAATTTGCTAACTTGCATACATTGCAGAGTCAATACATGGATTAATAAAGGTATGTATGCTACCTTTAAAGTTTTATGTTTCTTCAGAGCAAGGGGACCAAACAAGAAACCCCAATTAAAATGAAGGGTGATCCAGCATCTGGGACAGGTTTGGCACTGATGACTAATGATCTAACCTGACAGAATACTCCAGTCAAAGCAACAACTATCCTGAGTTTTTCAGTTCCCCTAAAAATACCAGCACCCACATACAACAGGAAGTAGTTTAGAGAATATTTCCTACTATTTCAAGAGAGGAGGTATTGGTGAACTTTGATGATTCAATAGACTATGGATGTTTTCATTGTTTATAGGAGTCGGATACATGTCATTGGTCATAGTCAACAAAAGAAAAGCTAAACAGAAAAGTTACAATCAAAGATCTCTTCATAAAGGAAAAAGGGGGAACATGATATAGGAATGGTCAATGAAAAGGGTAGATTATTGAATCTACTTTAATTCAAAAAGTAACTACTAAGCTCATAATAGTTAACATCAGTATGAATTTTGGTTTATTGATACAAATTTAAAATTATTTTTACTATACTATATGTATGTTTCTACTTTGGGAATTATGATTATATAATTTATTTAAAATATATTGTATAATTAAAGAATAAAAGTTGAGACTTAGTCATTTATAGTAAGCAAACTTATAGTCATATTAGGCATGGTTTCAAGATTAAATAGATATGTTTAGATAGTGGGTGATAAGTAATTGATGTGGGAGTCCCCTGTGTGTGTTGTGATTACCATTAATGAATAAAGAATCTGATTTGGACCTATAGCAAGGTAGAACTTAGGTAGGCAGGGAAAGCTAGGCTGAATGCTGGGAAAGAGAAGGGTGGAGTCAGATAGTTGTTATGGAGTCACTGCGAGAGATAGACATGGTGAAACTTTGCTAGTAGGCCACAACATCGTGGTGATGCACAGATTGCTTGAAATGGGTTAAATCAAAATGCAAGAGCTAGCCGATAAGAAGCTAGAGCTAATGGGCCAAGCAGTGATTTAAATAATATAGTTTCTGTGTGATTATTTTGGGTCTAAGCTACCCAGGCAGCCAGGAAAAACAAGCAGCCCCTCCTCCAACAAGTGACTCCAAAACATGCACAGGGAAACTATTACTGATGATAAACGTGTTCGTCAAAGTAGTTGGATACGAAATTAACTCATAAAAATAAGTAGTGATTCCATATAAATTGATAAATGAACTGAGAAAAATAGGGAAATAAAATCTTTCACAATAACATTGAATAATATATAATATCTAGCTCATAAAGTATGAGCTAGATTTGTATGATAAAAATTTCAAGACATTGAAGAAATAAATAAAAGGATATATCAGAAGATGGAAAGATCTTCCATCTATTCTCATGTATTGGTAGAATTATTACACTAAAAATGACTATCATACCAAAAACAACCTATAGATTCAGAGCAATTCACTTCAAAATGCCAACAAGCATCTTCAGAGATCTTGAAAGGACAGTTTTCAGCTTCATATTGGACCCTTCCTCTCCCTCACAAAACTAGGCTAGCAAAAATAATTCTGAATAATCAAAGAACTGTTGGTTGGAGGTATCATTATTTATATTTCAAGTTGTACTATGGAGTTATAGTAATAAAAACAGCATGCTATAGATACAAGAACAGACATGTTGATCAAATGAATAAAACTGAAGACCTAGAAATAAATCCACAAATCTATGGACACCTGATTTTTGAGAAAGAATTCAAAAATTCACATTGTAAGTAGTACAGCATCTTCAAAAAGGTTGCTGGTCACCTGCAACATGGTAGATAGAAAAGTTCAAATAGATATATGCTTATTACCCTGTACAAAACTGAAGCCCAATTGGATCAAAGACCTAAACATGATTCTGCCAAATACCTATATCTGATAGACAAGAAAGTGAGAAATAGGCTCAAACTCATTGTCACAGGAACATTCTTTCTGATCAGAATTCCACAATTAGCATTGTCACTAAGATGAACAATTAATAAATGGAACCTCATGAAACTGAAATCTTCTGTAAAGCAAAGGGTGTCACCATTCAGACAAAGAAACAGCCCATAGAATAAGAAAATATTTTACAAACTACACATCTTAGAAGTCTAGTATCAATAATATAGAAAGAACTAAGAAGTAATAGAAATCCAGGACAAATAACCCAATTTAAAAAATGGGTTATGGATATAAACAGATAACACTGAGAAGAGGAGTCTTAGATGGCTGAGAAATACTTAACGAAATGATCAACAACATCGGTAGCTATCCAGGAAATGCAAAACAAAATTACTTTGAGATTTCATCTCCAACCCATCAGAATGGTGAGGAACAACAAAATAAGTGGAACCTCATGCACTGAGGATGTTGAGTAAAGGAGTCATTTTGTCTATTGCTGGGGGGAGTATAAAATTATATAGCCACTATATACTTCAGTGTGGAGGACCCACACAGAGATGGGAATAGAAGCTTCAAGATTCAGCTATACCACTCATGGACAAATACCTCCCAAAAGACCCTTTAACCTTTCACGGAGACACTTGCACTACTGTGATCACTGCTTCTTTATTCATAATATCCAGAATTTATGAACACATTAGATGTCCATCAACAGATGAGTGGATAGTTGTACAATGTACATTGTTGTACATTTGCCTAATGGAGTATTACTCAGTCATTAAAAAAATAATCAAATAATGAAATTCACAGATAAATGGATGGAAGTAGGAAAAATATTATCCTGAATGACTGAATGCCAACTCCACAAAATGGAACACATATCTGAAAGTGGGTGACGAAGAACCTGAGACTAGATTTTACTCTAACCCAGGAGTCTAGAGTAAAATCTTATATACATACATATGCTTTTATGTATGTGTTATATATATATATATATGTGATATATATATATATATATATATTAGTAAAAAGTCTAGTAAAGTCTAATAGCATGACTTCTAATGATACAATATATTAATACCTTGCTCAGCCATCATCACAGACACTTTTTCTTTCTTTCTTTTTTTTTTTGTTTTTTCGAGACAGGGTTTCTCTGTGGCTTTGGAGCCTGTCCTGGAACTAGGGAACTAGCTCTTGTAGACCAGGCTGGCCTCGAACTCACAGAGATCCATCTGCCTCTGCCTCCCAAGTGCTGTGACAGACATTTTTTCTTATAGCATATGGGAATAAATACATAGACCCTTAGCCAGACAATCTCTAGAGAGGAAAGACCTTAGATTATGCATCCCTAAACTGGATGTCTCTATCAAATCCCATCCCTCTGTCCTCAGGGTAGCCTTTGGAAGAGAAGACAAAAAGAATGTAAGAGCCAGAGGGATGGAGAACAAGAAAACATGACCCTCTATCAGTGATCCTCAACCTTCCTAAGGCTGTGATCCTGTAATACTGTTCGAGTTTTGGTGACCCTAGCCACAAATTTATTTTGCTACTTTATAATGGCAGTGACATAAATATTTGATATACAGAATATCTAATATGTAATCCAGAAAAGGGTAATGACCCAGATTGAGAACTGCTGTGTCTAATTCAACATGATAGATTCACATTTAAACTCAGAGAAAGTAAGGAAGCATGCTAAATGCCTGTACAATCTGCACCATTGGGATCCTAGAGGTAAAAGGAAACATGGACACATGGCCTTACCCCTTAACCAGAAGTCACCTCCAATTGATAATCCCTTGAAACTGAAAGTTTAACTTCACTGGAGAATGACCAACAGAAAATGAACTGAATGGCATATTTGATGTTATTTGTCTTAATATGTCAGGGATATTCTTTATTTTTGAATACTATCATATATACTAAAATTGTTATGCGTACATACATGTATTTATCTTCTCTCTTTTTACCCTGCAGGTCCTTTGCACACATTTATTATGACTTCTAGTTCAGTGTTTTATGGAATTCCTAAGTGTGCAAAGAAGTGGGTCTCTGTGTCTATATCTGTTTTATTTCCTTTTTTCTTGGGATGTTTTCCTTCTCTTTGTTTGTTTTGTCCTATTCTGATATGTTAGGCTCTTTATCTCATAATATTTCATTTTTATCCCTCAGAAGCCTATTTGTCTTCTAGTGAGAGATAGATAGGGGTTGGAACTAATGAGGAGGAAGTGTGGGGGAATAAGAGGACATTAGGAAGAGAAACTGCAATCAGGATATATTATGTGAAAATATATCTATTTTCAATAAAAATTTTAAAAAATTAAAAATGCTTGGAGTGAAAGACAATAGATAGATGGATAAGATTTTAAAGACTACCTAAGTTAAATCTTTCCACATTAGTAGAGGGAAGGAAAATAAATGATGAATTAAGTGGCTTAAAGTAAGTTCCAGAGAGAAAGCAGATCAAATTGAAGGAAAAGTTATCATTTAATCTTGCTAACCATTTTAACCAGCAGCAAATCTCCTAAAATACTGAATAACATGTTGTGCTATCTGCATGGACATCTGCAGAAACAAACAAGCAGTATTTCTGGGTTCAATCTGGGACACCACAGTAGAGAGAGGAGTTATGACATTGATAGCAAGGAACTTTTCAGATATTGTAGATACTGTCAGTTTAGGGTTTTAAGATAAAAGTATCAGAGTGAAAATGTACTCTGTTCTGGATCTGCACAAATCACTTCTGTCCTAACTAATGACATTGGCATCAATAAAGCTCTCATATCATAACCCTGATATGAGTCATTGTCCTTATATAAGAGTGTGTATTATCATTTTTAATTTTGGCCAATTATATAAGAGAGAAGCCTATGAAAATCACAAAAGTAACCAACTAAAAAAGACAGTGAATATTCCTACAAGTAATGATGCTTTAATTTATTCCAAATATATGAGACAATTACCTTGAGTAATAACATCAAATAAGAATTAAAGGACTAAAAACAAAGGATATAGAATGTCTAAAAATATATAAAGAGAGAAAATTAATAAAGGGGAGAGACTGAACCACAACTGGGGTCCAGTTAAAATTACTATGTCAAACTACAATTTTAACAGTAACTTATTTAAAGTAAATTAAATAAAAGGCATTGGAATATATCTGTGTATTGCTTTAGACAACTGTTAGTTTACGATGTTGTTGAGATAAACTGAAAATGTTTTAAAGATGATTTGGGTGATTTTCATCAGTCTAAATACAGGAAAGCAACAAACATTATGAATTAAGTGGCTTCCACTAAGCCACAGACAGAAAGCATATTCATCTTAAAAAAAAGTTTCTATTAAATCAGATGAAGTCACTTCATAAGATAGACATTTTAGTTACTTGACCAGTTGTGATAAATTTCTAATTGTCAGGAATTGTTTTATGTTGAGTTCTTTGTATTATTAAACTTAGGTGATTTTAGAATCCAAAAACAAAAAAATATTACAAATAATATCTATGTAGCAAACAGGGACATGATAAGCAAACTACACATGTAGAATGAAAAGTTGAATACAGTTAATAAGATAACTGGAGTCAGTGCAAAATCACAACTCTTAATTTTAAAGGACACCAGGAGATAGTTCATTCTTTACCCAAGTTGAGTAACATATGCCAGGATCACAGATTTAGGTGACCCAAAATTCTGTTTTCTAGTGTGAAAGCACTTTCATAGCTTTACAGTACAAATAAAATCTTAAACAAGAACAAGATGAAAATACATGTGTGGCTACCTCAGAGAGGCAGTTACAGCAGAAGCATTTCCTTGGGGTGAAGATTCTATCTGAGGACACTCAGATTGGACTCGGTAAAAGCTAGTGATCTGCTAAGCTAATAGATTCAAAAGGTTTTATATCTCTTAGTCACAAGATATTGGATCCCCTGTTTCACATAGGGAGGCACAGCACAGATATTCTGGAGGGCCATAACCTAGCTCCAGATAAGGTAATTAGGCTCTGGACCTGCAACATTCCAAATTCTAATCAGTCACCAAGTCTTTGTAGATGACGCATCTTTTTAAAAAAATTCTTGTTCACTCAGGAACGGATAGTGGGGTAGTTTGAAATGTTGTACAGAAAAATTAGTTGACACCACATTTTCAAGGAGAGCTCTGAGCAAAACCACAAGAAGGGAAGTACAATGTCACCAATAGATTAGAAGAGAATTCCAAGCAAGGCAGAGTCAAGATGGAATTAAGGCACACTTGGAATATTTGAGGAAGCCAAAGAAGTTTAGTGCATTGACTTGTAATAAAGAAAGGGGACGTTAGTGAATCAATGCTTCCTGTCAATGTTCTCTTTTAATCTCTTCAGCAGAGTATCTCCACAGTTTCTACAGTGTCCCGAGTCACACTTCTCAAAGTTGAACATGGAGAGAGCTTTCTGAAGACCCACTTAACTAGTTCAGTAACCACCCCTCAACTGTGATTTCTATAATGTTTTGCTGGGATGGCTTCTTCATTTTTACAATTTTCAAAATGAAGTCATTTTCTATACACACTTACTGTGTAGGGAAAAAGTTTTTAAAAACTCAGAGTACTATAGTTTATATTTATTTTCCTCACTAGGGTCCAGATAGTCTCTCAATGGGAATCTGCTATTCATAATGGATTTTTAAAGGCCTTGGAAATTAAACTCCACAGGAAAATTTCACTTCTTATATTTCTCTCTCGCACATACATTTTTCTTCTTATGTGAAGTATCAGCATACACACCAGAAAACAGAGCATATTCTGAGTTATGTCTTCCAAAAGCACCGTATGCTATTCCCAGCATCACTGGCTGAGAAGAGCTGGCAGTGGGAAGTATTTTGGCAGGGTTGAGGTATGAATTCCTACTTGCTTTTAGTACGGGCCAAATGGGTGAACAGCTGGGAGCGCCCAGCCCTGGAGAAAGCCATGCATAGAAGAACAAGAAATTGGCATCGTTACAGCAAATCTGAGAAATTCTTTGACTTTTACTCCCTGGCATAGAAGAGAATGAAAGCAAACAAGATATCCTAAAATGCTTAAAAGTTAACATTTTTCATAATTTTATAAATCCTTTCAATTTATGAATCTTATTTCATATAGTAAAGCCATCACCAGAAAAAAAGAAAATACTTAAATAACACCTACTAATGAGGCATATGTTCTTAGCAGAAGTATTTGACGATGGCTTATGTTTATTAGAATTTACATTTGTGAAAAGGAGAGGGAATAAAGTAAAATTCGGAAGGCCTATGTTAGGAATCAATAGAAATCTTTGTAAGTCCCCTACCGAATATTTATATATCATGAATTGAATACACATGCATATTAAAAACAAAACAAATCGTAATTCTATTTTATGTTATGATTCTATTTCTCTTTTAATGTTTGTGAACTTTTTCATTTTCGTATCTATACTCAATTGACGCTATTAAATATTTTTGAATCTCTATTAATTTGTTATAACTTTATTCATATAAAGGCCATATATTCTTGGACTCTGTAATAATTCCTCAATATTAATGTCATTGATTTTCTTATTTAGTTTTACATAAAATTTACATGTACTTTTTATTTAGTGTACATATGCTGAAAACTGCTGAAGAATTTTCGATAGTAAGCATGTGTAATATTCCTTTACACTGTGTGAATATACATCACTGTGATTGGTTTAGTAAAGAAACTGACTGGCCAGTAGCGGAACAGGATAAGGTTAGGCAGGGGAGACAAACTGATAAACCTAGAAGAAAGAAGGGTGGAGCTAGGGAGTCCTCAGCAGACTCAGAGAGACGTAAAATGGGTTCTGAAAAAAAAATAAAAAGTACCTAGCAGTGAAACAAAGCATAGCTAAGTAATATGGGCTAATTTAATTGTGAGAGTTAGCTAGTAATAAGTCTAAGCTTTTGGTTAAGCATTTATAATTAATATTAAGACTTTGAGTGGTTACTTGGGAGTAGCCTGCATGTCAGAAACTTCTGCCAACATAAATATATTCAATTTCTCTCCTTTTAATATTTAACTTCTCTGTTGATTCGAAATGTAACCAGTTTTCTGAAATCAAATGCTACTCTGAGTATAAGGTTATGCAGTGTTAAGATTTTTTCCATAGTTCTTTAAATTATGATGAATACATAAGAAGATAGTGTGAGAATATGTCAAGAATATTATGAGAACATATATGTAATCAAGATATGTGACAGAGTTTTGAGGTAAATATGTGTATAACTCATAAGACATAGAATCGGATTAGAATAGTTATATATCTAGTCATGTTCTCTTAAATCAAGATATCATTTTAGACTGTAACACTGTCTTTGGTTCCATTTTCTAGGTCCAGTTTGGCAATAAGTAAATCTTTGAGAGACAGTCTTTTTGTTTTTGATCATGGGTTATATTTTCATAAAATAACAACTATTGAAAAGTGATACATGACTAGAACTTAATTATTCTCACCAAAATAATAAAGTCACACAAATCAACAAAGGAATATAAAAGCAGCAATGCCGGGTCAATGGAATTTGACTTCAAAAAATATGAGTTGAAACTAACATAGTAGAAAAGACATTGATCCTTAATATAAAAAAATGGGGTTTTTCTTTTACAGCTGAAGATCTGTTGCATCTCCTCCTATGCTCTGTAAGAGAAATTGTGTCCAGGGAGAGCCCTTAATTCTTCTCATCCTTGAGATGTCATTCTGATTTTGTGACACAGAGAACCTAGTTTTTGTGTGTGTGTGTGTGAAGCTAACACTGTGGACAATGGTGGCTATATTTCCACTCACTGTACCCTGACTGCTCATTCAGTGACCTAGAGATTACATTATGGGTAAGTTTGAGAATAGGCAGGTTGCCACATCCTCATGGCATGAATTTTTATAGAAGAAATCCTACCCATGGAGTCACTTGAGGCAGGTAAATTTATGTAGAGTATGGAGGAATCTATTTCTCAACTCAGCTAACAGAAATCAGAATTGGCCAACTAATCATCTGGTGATGTCAAGTGGGAACAAGAAAAGTGTCACAGTAGACGCAGATTTGACTATGAGAGCCAGAAACAGACTCAGCCAAAGGCAATTCTCCTAAAATCAAAGCCCACTTCTAATAGCACTTTCAGGAAGTCAAATGGCCAAGACTGTGTCTTCTCAGAGGTCAACACAGACAACAGTGAATGCATGTTATCAGCTGAACACTAGACGACTTTTTCTTCTCTTCAATTGAAACCATCTTCAGTATCAATTAATCAAAACGTCCAATCTTGAGACTCTAGTTATCAGTATGACCTTGGACCAATCATTGGCTAAGTATGAAGTCATTTTCATATATTATCAAAATCATATACATTTTGGGTAATTTAGGATAATGCCCAAATGGTAGAATATTAGAAAAATATGTAAACCATTTACACTCAATGTGTTTAACATACTAAAAGGATCAAGTCTCATTTCTAGGGTAGCAAGAAGGGCCCAAAGTGGTACAGGAACACATGGATTTTCATAGGAAGGGGAAAGAGAAGCGATCTCCGGGGTAGACTGGGGCCCAACTGGGATGGGAACTGAGGGGTTGAGTAAGGGCAAGGGGGAAAGGAAGAGTAACGAAAGAGACATCTTGATGGGGGTTCTTTTGGGAGTGAGGTAGAAACTGGTACCAGGGAAACTTCCCTGAATTTATAAGGACAAACACGGCTAAAACTCCTAGCATCAGTGACGAGGGTACCTGAAAAGGCCTTCTCCTGTAGTCAGACTGGTGACTAACCCAGCTGGGATTAGAGAGCCTTCATCCAGTGACTGATAGATACAGAGACCAACAGACAGGCACTGGGCCAAACTCCAGGAATCGTGTTTTTGTTTTTGTTATTGTTGTTGTTTGTTTGTTTTTGATTTTTGACACCGGGTTTCTCTGTAGCTTTGGAGCCTGACCCGGAGCTAGCTCTGTAGACCAGGCTGGCCTTGAATTCACAGAGATCTGCCTGCCTCTACCTCCCGAGTGCTGGGATTAAAGGCCTGTGCCACCACTGCCCAGCTAGAAATCTTATTGAAGATAGGGAGGAAGGATTTTAAGAACCAGGGATGTCAAGGTCTTCACGGGGGAATGCTCACGAATAACCAATCTGGGTTCTTGATAGCTCAAGGACTCGGGACTACAGCTGGAAATCCTGCATTGGATTGACGTAGGCCCTCTACATATGTGGGACAGTTCTCTATTTGTGGTGGAAACAGGGCCTGTCGTTAATGCTTTAACTGGCTTCTAAAAAGTTTTCTGCGTACTGGGCTACCATGCCCAACTTAGTACAGGAGGAGGAGCTTGGTCCTACTTCAACTTGATATGTTATGCTTTGTTGATATCCATGGGAGGCCTGCTTGTTTTTTAATGTAAGTAGAAGACAAATGGATGATGGGAAGGGAGAATGTGAGGCCAGGAGGGAAGAGATGTTTGTAAAAGAAATGAATGAATTTAATGAATAATAAAAAACAAAAAATTTACACTTATAATAAACTGATCTTCAACATATTTCCAAAACCCATACTGGGAAAGAGCAGCATTTTGAAAAAGTAATCTTTAGATAATTTTATATCATTAGAAAAAGAAATATAGTCTAATTCACTATAAAGAAAAATAAGTCATAAAATAGCATATCCTAAGTGTGACTAACTCAATAAAATGTTAAAAATAATTCTATTTTCCTAATTGATAATAAAGCTGGTTGGTTTTTTTCTTGACTAAATATTTCTTAAATACAATGTAATATAAAAAGAAACAAGACAAAAGCTGAAGAATTCAATATCATCAAAATTAAAATCTTTGTTGTCAAAAGACAGTACTGAGAAAATAAAAAAAATCAAGATCTACACAAGTAGTTGAGTAATTTTTCCAAAAAATGCCAGAAGATAGAAAGAAAATTTATAACACAAAATAGTAAATAAACAAGTTAAAAACTGATAATTTTGAGTAATTATTTTACTAAAGGCAAAATATGCAAGTTCAAACGAACACATATATATTCAAAAATCAATCCTTATCAGCCAATCCTCAAAGTACAAACTTTAATTTGCCAATAACTTTTCTCAATAACAAAGAGGGCAAGTACAAGGCCAATCTTGTATTTCAAGGACAGTCTTGAAAAATATATCCATATTTTTTAATAAGATCCAAAATGATATATCACTGGATGATATGGGCAGATTTCCCACAGTAATAGAAACCTTCAAATTGCAATTATTAACCATTTATAGATGTTTCCATCAGAGATTTAATTTTCAAACCCATTATTAATTTTTATTTTCTATACTCACTAATTAACCTTTTGCTTAGCAAACTGAAGTTATGATTTTTGTTAAATATCTTTCTCTCCCCCCTCTCTGCATGTTCTAATTTATGCATAATGTTATAGTTTGGTAGCAAAGTGTTTTGTTTCAAATTTTCATGCAATTTTAGAAAAGAAAATACTGTAAACTAACTATTTTTACATTTATTTATTTATAAAGAGGGTGACCAGGGGCCCGCATGTGCCAGACAATGCACGTGGAGATCAGAGGACAACACATGGGCACTGGTTCTTTTCTTCAGCTGCACAGATTCTAGGATTGAACTCAGGTCCACAGATTTTGTAGCAGATGCCTGTATTCACTGAATCATCTCCTGAGACCTCCTGAACACTAAAGTAATATATTACAAAACCAATGGTCACATACCTTATAGTGTCATCCTTGACTAACTGGTTTCTATTCCTCTCCATTTGTGTATTCCTTTTAGGGATTGTAAACTGGATTTTCATGATTCATACTCAGTGTACTTGAAAACTAAGTCTCTAATCTTAATATGGAATCATCTGTTAAGAACGTTTCTTTTTTTGTCCCATTGTTTTATCCATTCCAGCACTTCTTTTTTTTTCTTTTTTTTATTAAAAATTTCCATCTCCTCCCCTCCTCTTTCCCCTTCCTTCCCCTCCCTTCCACCCATACCCCCACTCCCTTCCTCTCCAGGCCAAAGAGCCATCAGGGTTCCCTACTCTATGTTAAGACCAAGGTCCTCCCAACTCCCCCCAGGCCCAGGAAGGTGAGCAACCAAACTGACAAGGCTCACATAGAGCCCGTCCATGCCATAGAATCAAAGCCCATCGCCATTGTCCTTGGCTTCTCAGTCAGCCTCCACCGTCAGCCTCATTCAGAGAGTCCGGTTTGATCCCATGTTCCATCAGTCCCATTCCAACTGGTCTTGGTGATCTCCCGTTAGTTCTGCCCCACCTTCTCAGTGGGTGAACACACCCCTCACGTTCCTGACTTTCTTGCTCATGTTCTCCCTCCTTCTGCTCCTCATCAGAACCTTGGGAACTCAGTCCGGTGCTTCAATGTGGGGCTCTGTCTCTATCTCCATCCATCGCCAGGTGACAGTTCTATGGTGAAATGCAAGATATTCATCAGTATGGCTATAGGATCTGGCCTTTTCCGGCTCCCTCTCCTCAGCTGCCCAAGGAAGTAGCTGGGGGCACCTCCTTGGATACCTGGGAACCCCTCTAGAGTCAAGTCTCTTGACAACCCTAAAATGGCTCCTTTAATTAAGATATATGCTTCCCTGCTCCCATATCCACCCTTCCTATATCCCAACTATCCCATTCCCCTGAGCTCTCCCCATCCTCCCCTTCACACTTTTTTCTCCCCATCTCCCCTTGCCCCCATCCCACCCCATCCCCAAGTTCCCAATTTTTCCCCGGCAATCTTGTCTTGGGAATTTACCCAAGAGATGCCTAATCATACTACAAAAGCATTTGTTCAACTATGTTCACAGCAGCATTATTTGTAATAGCCAGATCCTGGAAACAACCTAGATGCCCTTCAGTGGAAGAATGGATGAAGAAACTGTGGTATATATCCATCTTAGAATACTACTCAGCGATAAAAATCAATGACATCTTGAATTTTGCATGCAAATGGATGGAAATAGAAAACACTATTCTGAGTGAGGTAACCCAGACCCAAAAAGTGAATATGGGATGTACTCACTCATAATCAGTTTCTCGCCATAAATAAAGGACATCAAGCCTATAATTCGTGATCCTAGAGAAGATAATAAGAAGGTGAACCCAAAGAAAAACATATAGTTATCCTCATGGATATTGGAAGTAGACAAGATTGCCATTCCAGCACTTCTAATAGAGTGTGTTGTTTTTCAAGTGAAATCATTCCTCCCTTTCGCAGATTCTCTTTTTCATTCCTAATTGCTAATGATCATTAAATGAGATGACATAGACGATATGGAGTCTTATATTTTAGATGGGTATCAACAAAATACAAAACAAAATAATAAACACAATTCCTTTAAAAACAGCACTGTTAACTATATACTGCTTGATAATGACGTTGAAATGCTATGATGATGAATAAATCAGGCTTTGGGCATTTTATTTTTCGATCAACATTTGAAATGCATTAATGTGATTTTTACATTTTCCTCCAGGCATTATCTGTTGACTTATCCGCTTCCATTCTAAAGTGCATTTGGAATTAGAACTGTTGCCTCTGTGTTTGTTAAGAAGTATTTCTACCACATCTATCACTATTTTCTCAAGGGTACCTATACTATGAGTAATAGATGAGCTAAAACTAAATAAAAGATTAAACAGACCAATAAAGGAAATCTTGTTTGTGCTTGGAATGTTTCTTTATAGTTCAAATAGAATTATTATATTTAGCTTACAAATATAATTAAGTCTGAAACAATCTAGTAAGTCTTTTCATGGGTTTCTAGATAAAACAATTTTCATAGAATGAATTGTGGTATTTATTACATCTTTTAAGGATCACAGTAACATTAAGAGTTCCAAAATATGTCCAATATCTCACATCCAGGATTTTTATCAAGATGAATTAGGTTAATTAATTAAACTATAAAATGGTTTCCTAAGAAGCATTCGCTGGAGACACTGAAATCAAAGAGTGATCAGACAATGCTTAAGGCACAAACAGAAAGTTATCTAAGCATATTCTGTGCATCATTATTTTCAAGTTAAAAGAAAACCTGTCAAATCTGAATCATAACTGTATTGCCTTTTTGTTACCAAAGACCTCAGGGATAAACAAAATATATTTTTGATGTTGCACATGTTTTTATTTTTTAAATTCTCTTTAAACTATATTTAAGAACCACAGAAATTCTTATCCAACTATTTTTGTGGGCTGTGAAGATGGGTCAGTCAGCTGAGTGACTGTCATGCAGTTGTGGAAACCTGGGTTTGAACACAGCACTTATGTGGATAGACAGACCGTGGGCATGTACCAACTCTCTAACACTAGCAAAGACAGGAAGACTCCTGAGGAATATCAGCGAGTCTTGCTGAATTAGCAAGGTTGATTTTCAATGAGAGACCCTGTCTCAAAAAAGAAAGTGAATGACCTGAAACACATGTATACCATAATCACTTCCCTACACTGGATTAAAAGAAGTTTAATTATGTTCTACATTTTACTACTACATCCCAAATTTTGTTCTGTTCTAGTCCCTGAATAAAAACTTTATATTTTCCAAATTTTCTATAAACTGTTCTTATAATTTGTAGGCTAAAGCACATTTTTAATCAACTATAGATTTCTATGCTTTGTTCCCATTACTTTCTCTGGTTTGTTAATTCCTGTTTAACCTTAATTTATATCCCACTATATCCAAGTATTGAGAGCTATATTTCTGTCTATTTTAAGCCTATTATCAACAAGCCTACAGAGGAAAATTAATGAGAAGGATATTATTTCCACTTTTTTAAAAATCCTGTTTTTGTAGCCATTGTCTTCAAACTGAAGTTTATTCATTTATTTATTAAAAATTTCCACCTCCTCCCATTTCCTCCCCACTCCCCCACTCCCCCACTCCCCCTCCCCCTCGCTCTCCAGTTTTAAAAGAAGTCAGGATGCCTGCCCTGTGGGAAGTCCAAGGCCTTCCCCCTTCCATCCAGGTCTAGGGAAGTGAGCATCCAACAGACTAGGCTCCCAAAAAGCTAGTACATACAGTAGAATCAAAACCCGGTGTCATTATCATTAGCTTCTCAGTCCACCCTCATTGTCTGCCACATTCTGGTTTGATCACATGCTCATTCAAGTTTTTCATCTTAGAGCAACATTCCTTGAGTCTCAGGAAGCTCTAAAAGGGTTGTAGCTAAGAATCAAGAAGTAATCAACTCACAGCTCTCAGGAATGTTTTGAAATGTACCATATTGACAAGGTTCCTTACTTTCTAAAGTTATATAAGCAGTAAGGATAACTAAGGAGAGAAGTTTCTCCAAGCAGTCTAGCTCTCTGAAAGTCATGCAGAGAGCTCCAGTGTTCTAGCTCTCATGAGATGTCATCTGGGCAGTGGGCCTTTAGGGACACAGCTGCCATGGGTCATTTAATACTGTAAAAAAAGACGTCACCCATACTTTTGCAAGTAATGGTTCTTCGATAGCTTTTGAACTTTGGTGGAATTGTCACATTAGTATGTTGCCAGTTTCCTGTCTGAGATGAATTCACATTAGTTTACAATTGTTCAGGAAATATGTCTCAAAATTTGGGCTTCATGACAGAATCCAGCTTGTGGTATGCATTCATCATGCTGCTTGTGAGAGAGCATGAAGAAAGAGAAATACTCATGGATAACACATAAAAACCATCAGGGCACTAATCAACCGAGAACACCATTAAAATGCTCTGCTCTTTACATTTATTTTCTTATATCTTTTTCGTCATGTTACTCTAACTTATTTATATACAACTTGAATGTGTCTCTAAGGTATGTGCTGTATATGTGTGTGTGTGTGTGTGAGTGTGTGTGTGTGAGTGTGTGTGTAGAGTCTATTTGATAAATAAGACTGATAACATTGAAAGACTGTCACTACAATTTTGATGCATCCTCTGCAAATTGGGTGACTTCATTAAAAATATTAATTTTGTCTATTTTAGAGTGCTAATATCATGAAGAGAGGGTAACTAGCTGATGAAACTACTTTTATTAGTTATTTATCATTAGTTACATATCATTACTCATTTACTTATTATTAGTTATTTTACTTTGGTGTTCCTTTCTTCTTCCAAAGGCATCATACTTTAAAATATGATTATCTGTGCCAGCTTGTGACTAAATAACCAGAACATTTTTAAATTGCACGTATGTATTTGTTAAACTCTTATGTGTTTGTGTGTGTACATGTGTGTGTGTGTGAGTTTATATCTAAAATATGCAGCAATCAATCAATCAATCAATCAATCTCTCTACCATAGGTCCTAGTGTTCATACTCAGGCTCTCAGACTTTTCAGCAAGTGTCTTTGTACACTGATCTTGGTCACTGGTGCTAACGTTTTCAATAGTATTGATCTGGATGAATATAAATTTAGATGAAAGCAATATAATTTGACATTGACATAGCATCAAATTTTACAAATGTAAGTTATCTGCTCAGGTTGCTGAAGTGCTGCATGCACAATGGTGTCATTAGATCGTTCTAGTGATAAAGGGATTACAGAATCACAAATCACATGCAGAGGTATGCAGAAGTATTTGTGACACTGCATAATGTGTTAGACTTCCTCAATTCTGATGTTTAACATGAATTAATGCACCAAATGTAATGGGTACCACAAATAAACATATATATATATATATATATATATATATATATATATATATATACTTCACTTATATAAATAGAATATTTATCTGACTATAATTTGGTGTAGACAAAGGCATCATAGTAAAAAAAAATCAAAGTTCAGTGAGTGCAAATGAAACTGATTTGTCTCCCTGGGTTTTATAAGTAATATTCTGAACCCTATATAATGACCAGACATTTCTGAAAATGAACACTAATAGTTTGCAAATAAGTTGTGGAGAGAATCTCAGAGGTCACCAGAGCACTACTTCGTGCATGCTGATAACACTGAAAGCATAAGATCCACTAGGTTTTTTTTAAAGGATCAATTTACATTCTCAATCATTGAGTTTTCTGTTGTATCAATGATGAGCACACAGACTGACAGCTTGTCCTGCTATGATTTGACTGTGAAAATATATGTATCAACATATTTGAGTAATATTTTAATCTTTATGAAAAGACAATTCATTAAATATTTGACCAATGTGAAATGACATTTATTCTCTAAAGTTATCTTGTTTAGATTGTTTGTAACAGAGCATCGAACATTCATCATTCATGACTACATAACAATTTGTTTGTTTTTTTTTTTTTTTTTTTCGAGACAGGGTTTCTCTGAAGCTTTAGAGCCTGTCCTGGAGCTAGCTCTTGTAGACCAGGCTGATCTCGAACTCACAGAGATCTGCCTGCCTCTGCCTCCCGAGTGCTGGGATTAAACGCGTGTGCCACCACCGCCCTGCTACATAACAATTTGGATATGGAATGGTTTGTCAGGGGTGTTATACAAAAGAGACGTGAGAAAACTAATAATAGGTCTGAAGGCATGAAGGAAAAACTGGAGGAGATGCAGGAAAACGAAACCAGTGTTTTAAGGGGCTTAAATTAACAAAAGTTATTCTATGAAGTTTTATATGTTACCTTGGAAGAGGAAATCGTATCATATAATGAAAATGTAAAGAAATAATATAATCATTTCAAAATATCTAAGAAAACAGATA
This sequence comes from Arvicola amphibius, assembly GCF_903992535.2. Taxonomy (NCBI): domain Eukaryota; kingdom Metazoa; phylum Chordata; class Mammalia; order Rodentia; family Cricetidae; genus Arvicola; species Arvicola amphibius. Next base: position 29,495,097 of record NC_052057.2, on the reverse strand, counting down.
AATATGGCCATTGTTTTATTGCTCATGTACCTCGCTGTTTAAATAGTGGTTCTATGTTAAATATTAAACTTAAGGTTTTAGGAGGTCTCATTGTTGAATCATTATGTCAGACTTGGCTACTAGGTCAAATGATGATTTTTATTACATAAATGAACATATGGGCTCTTAGAATTCACAGAAAATTTATGCTAATTTTAATTTTGCAAGTAGTATAAGAGGAATGTAAATGAGGATGACTGATTTCCAAGTTCATACTCTTAGCTATTATATACATGTGCTCTTTTGAAGAGTAGTTCCGACAGGAAATTTAGAAAGAGAAGTTTGGGGAAAAGTGGCCAAATAGGGTGATGAATAACTGTGACCTAATCCTCACTGAATAGTAAAAGAGAAAAAAAATGCAGGGCATTAGTGATTGTCTTGAAAAGATGAAGTGTCCCCAGTCTGTCATCTTCACTTGATCCAAATCACACAAAGGGTAAGAGATTTTTAGATTTTTAGAAGGCAGTTCTATGTTACACTCTTAAGTGCCTTCTGAGGTCCTAGAGATCAGAAAACTGAAGAGCCTGTCATTGCTTTGAGGTAGGGAAAGTCATGTGTACTTTCAGAGGCTACAACTCTGCAAGATGTTAAAATTTGCAAATTAGTTGCACTACAAAGAATGAAAATAAATGCTGTGAATGAAATTACATATATGATTTATTATTTTATTTTTAATTGATGTAAATCCATGCATCATTCAATAACTGAGTCAAAAGAATAGCTAGGAAGCTACAATCTATTTAACCTTGTTTAGGACCATTCTTCAAGAAATCTCTCGCTTTCCATACCTTTGCACCTTTTCCTCAAAAGAAATTATGAATATGGTAAATAGAGCAAGATGGACAAAAGGTTGAACTTGGATTTGCTTTCTCTTCACTCCACCAAGGACTAGTTTTAGAAACCAGTTTATGTAATGTAGTTTAGGCTTTCTGAGAACAAGATTCAAAAACAGAAATTTGTTTTTAATCTGTTTCATAAAAAAGAATTGTAGAACCAAACCTTATGAGGTCCAGGAAAGAACTGTTGTACAGAGGGAAAAATAGGACATAAGCCTGTTTCCCCTCCAGAACCTACACAAAAGAAATGATCTGGGAATCTCTGGGGACATCAATTCTTAGGTGCACTCTGCGGGTGTAAACACCACCAAAAGGTAAGGTGCAAAATAGCCCTGAGCAAGGCAGTTTGCTCTATTTTCCCCTGATGTGGTCTCCACTGAGAGTTACTAGAAGTCAAGAGTCCCAAACCTAGAGAAATACATTCTGAGAATGGTCTATCTGCTTTGCTTTAACATGGATGAAGAAAAATCCACCAATGTGATTGTGTGTGTGTGTGTGTGTGTGTTTGTGTGTGTGTGTGTATGTGTGCAAGCACACTCATGCTTGGAAGGTAGTTATGTGAACATTGGATGCCATCTTTTAGAACTATGCTCTCAAATGGGTATGTGATGCACACCTATAATATTAGTTCCTTGAAAGGCTGAAGTATAGCACGGCATTCCAAGTTCAAGCCCAGCATGGGAAAAATAATGAGATCCTATCTATGGGGAGAAAAGGGAAAAAGGAAAGAAGGAAGTAAAAACTGTAGGTGGAAAAGAAGAAAATGAAGGAAAGAGAGAGGGAGGATAGAAGGAATGTTGCGGGAGCTCCTTCTGCTCCTTCAGCCAATAGCCGCTGAGATACCAGCCCATTGGGGCGTGGTCTCTCTTTTTAAAAATGCGGCCACTTCCCTCCGCTCGCTCTCTGGCTTCCGGCTCCGCTTCTGATGACTAGGCTCCCTTCCTGATTGCGCAGAGGGCTGTTGTCTGGGACGGTGATCTGTAAGTTTTTTCCCCTTTAAATAAATAACCATTCTATTAATCATAATTCCAAACTGGTGTGGGATTGTTTGTGATTTACGCCATCATCTGGCGCCCAACGTTTGGTTTTAGGACCCCTCCTTTCCCCGCTTGGCTGCCTGCCGCCAGCGCGGCTTGGCGCGAGCCCTCCCTCCCTCAGCGGCGGCCTGTGCCTTGTGCGTGGAGACAGCGTTTAATGTAAATTACACACGGTGGCTTTTCTTGCTGAAATTCTTTATATTTTCTCTTTACACGCCTCAGATTGACTCCAAGTCCCCACGCACCGTATCGTTTGCCTCCCCACGTGGATTTAAACTCCACAGGCCCGCACAGTCTCTGCCCGCCTGGCCTAATAAAAATATACCATATTCATGTTGCATGCAAATCTATTTGTGTCACATTGAGCTTGATTTAGGCTAAAGAGTTGACACACTTACTGCAGTGTGCATCGTGACCAGCAAACCTTGTCAATCCAATCTGTACTGCTGCACCACTGTAGCTAACGATTACCAAAGAACAGAAGAGTGTGAGTTATTTGCAATCATAGGTCCCTTGACTAGATCTGCAGTTTTAATTTCCCGGAGGTGAATTCTTCCAAATTCTGCTAAAGTTTGGGTTGTGCAAAGTATGAGAGCTGCCCCGAGGCAAAGGGTGAAAGAGGTGAACTGAATATGAAGATGCCCACAGTACTCAGTCTCACTGCTTATCGCTCTTTGCTGCGGGAGCAAGGGCAAGCCGCAGTTGCCGAGGCTCAGCAGTTAAACTGAGGGATCAGCTGTGTTTTGCGGCGGAGTAAATTATATTCTAGGATGTGGGTAGATAAGCCAATTAATGAATTTCTGAAAACTTCTGCATCGCTTTCCTGCCCTAAGGCTTTTCCACCTCTCCACCTTACCTTCTCAGCGTGGCCTCAAGACAGTTATCATCCAAATGCGAAAACATCAAAGCAGCTCACTGATGCTTCGCTACAGACCAAAGTTGTTTTTCTTCCCTTCTTTGGTTTTCTCCATGAATCACAGCAAACAGACAAACACCCTCTGTTCATATTAAAAATTTGCTCCATATTATAGACCCCACCGCTCCCTCACAGTTTAAATAACGTCCATAGCAGGTAAAGTCCCGACAATATAAGTCCTGCTTGTTTCATTTCTACATTCTAAAATAGTCCATGGTGAACTTAGGAGCAAATACATGAATCCTACACCTTTAGTATATCACTAATATCCTTATCAGCAACACTAGGAAAGATACCTTGAATGTAACCGATGCCCAATAAATGAGGAAGAAATTGGCCTATTCACTAAATTCGCTGAACAAAATATCACGAGTTTACAACCAATATATGAAGGGCAATAATTAACTCTACCTACCAGTTTATAAAAAAAATAGCTAGCTTCGTTTAAAATCTGTGAATGCTTTAACTGTTTGGGTGAATACTTGAAAGAAGTGGTGTGTACGTAGCATTCTCATGAGGAACCGTGGAACAACAAAAGTCGCATTGTTAAGTGGGGGTTGTTAGATCCACAGAGGAGCTCAGTGAAGCTGTTCTGCTGTTCTGCATTTCATCCCCTTGAGTGAAATATTTGTGACAGCTGAGGAGATTCCTGACGGTAAGTCAATTCTAAAGGTTGGCTCTGCACTGACACGGAAAGAAAAATATCTTCTTAGAGGTGTGGTCCTAGACAGTGAGAGCTTCAAAGTAGAAAGCCAACATTTGTCCCAGCAAGAGAGTAAGCACTACTCAGGAAACGCGGACAGAAACAGAGAAATGTGTGTGAGCAGTAACTGCGAGGCCAACTGAGACACCCAGGAAGGTTTAGAAGCTGGCACACAATACCTGGTGGAACATCTCAAGCACATGCTTAACGACACTATTTTATAAATATTTAGCATAATTTAGGGTTAACAGAGAAAGAATTACCCTAAGAACTAAATAATAGAATAATATGATCAGCTCTATATTTAGCTTTAATGAAATAGAGTATTCGAATAACTTGATGAGAGATAAAATAACAAAGTAAGATAACAAATTATTTAAAATGTATCACAATATTTTAAATATCAACTGTATTTTATTGGTGAACATGAATAGTTTTCCTAATTATAATTAATCAGTAACTTTTGGTGTATTTTTTTTTTTTTTTGAGACCAGGTTTCTCTGTAGCTTTAGGGCCTATCCTGGAACTAGCTCTGTGGAACTAGCTCTGTAGACCAGGCTAGCCTCAAACTCACAGAGATCTGCTTGCTTTTGCCTTCCAAGTCCTGGGATTAAAGGTGTGCGCTACCACACCGCCTGACCCTTTGATAGAAATTTTACTTTCTTCCTTTCATTGTTTTTCTTGATTAGAAAAAGCATCGTCAGGAGTATGCCCACATTTTTTAATATTGTTTGCATTGAAACCCATGTACTACATTTTTAGATTTTTAAAAATGTTAAGATTTTGAAATTGTCCCTAATACTAATAAGTTTGTTTTCTGTTTTAGAGTATCCATTTACCTAGCATTGAACATGTAATCAGCCCTATTATTTCTGAATTTGGTTAATATATATATTTAATGTAGACACTGTGCTAGCTAGAGTGCAAATACTTTCTTAAGACATTGATGAAACTGTAAGTTGAAAGTAACCAAAAACATATATACTTTTTAGATATTTTCTGTCTCTTTTTCACAGAAAAAGAAATTAATGAATTTTTCAGTCTACTAAGCTTTCAGGAGTGTGAATATAAGATGCATATGCGATGTAAACGAGGAAAAGAAGATTTGGAATATATACAAATACATACATTCAGCTAATTATACCATTCCCAAAGTAATATATCACTTCAGAATAAGGTTAACGTTTGTGGTAGGCTATTGACAAAGGCTTCAATCATGCAGAAAGCTGTTTTCACATTTGCATTATTTTTAAAGAGCAGGCACCATTTCCATGATAAATGACTCCTAGACAAGAATCTTAGCTGACTACCCAAGTGCTGGATTCTATTATCACTGATTTGTCCTTCAGTCTTCAAGGGAGTGAAAATGAAGGACTTCTAACTAATTGCCAGGAAACAGAGCTAATTTCCTTATACTGCCAACAAGGAAGAAGAAAAGTGTGAGCCATTAAATTTGAGAGCAGTGGTATGTGAAATAAAAGATTGGTCTTTTTTTTTTTTTTTTTTTGATTTTTAATCTTCCTGACTCTACCTCTTATGTACTGGGATTACATACATGTACACCTCACCCAGTTTATGGCGGGTTCTAGTGGTCATATCCAAGGGTTACACATGCTAGACAAGCACTCTCTGAGCTGAGCTGTGCTCCCAGGCCACAGTTCGACATTTTGTATTAAAACGCAATTGAAAGAGAACAGAAGAAAAACGTGGCATATTCACAGATCCTGGTTTGGGAGCAGAGGCTCCTCTGTCAACAGATGGAAATAGAGAATTTGTGCCAGTGCGTACAAGGTTATCTCTCACTTTCTCTTCCTTCATTTTCAAATGTACCTGACCTTATGTGGAGGTCCTCGGTCTATTTAGAGTTTGTTTTGTACAGGGCAATTAGTATGGGTCTTTCACTTACATGGTTCAAGTTACCCTAAGAGGGTTTATATTATTTGAGGCTATTTGTGAATGGTGTTACTTGTTATTATTTTCTCTGTATTTCTGGATTCTTTGTCTAAAATCAGGTGTTCATAGGTATGAGGATTTATGTTTGGGTATTGAATATTATTTTTGTTTGTTTATTACTATTTTTTATTTGTTTGTTTGTTGATTACTATAACTCGGTAGCACAACTTGAATCAGGAACGGGGAGACCTCTTAGAGTGATTGTTCTAATTCAAGATGGTTTTAGCTATACTACTAGGTTTTTGTGTTTATATAAGAAGCTGAAAACTATGCTTTTAAGTTCTGAGAGAAACTGAGTTGGAATTAAAATGAAGATTGCATTGACTCTGTAGATTCCTTTTGTAGGGTGACTATTTGGCTATATTAATCTGACCAAACCATCCACATGGAAGATCTATCTTCTGCTACCTTCTCCAATTTATTTCTTCAATGTCGTGAAGTTTGTATCATACAAGTCTTTCACTTACATGGTTCAAGTTATCCTAAGATATTTTATATTATTTGAGGTTATTTGTGAATGGTGTTATTTGTTATTATTTTCTCTGTACATTTGTCATTTATATATAGCAAGGCTACTGATTTTGTGCATTAACTTTGAATCTAGATACTTTGTTGAGAGGGTTTATCAATGGAGGCGTTGACTTGTGGAAATTTTAGGGCCTTTAAAATATGCTATCATATAATCTGCAAATATTTCCAATCAGCTCCATATTCAAAATGGTCATTGCAATGAATCATTGGTCTGGCTCCAGGCCTCTGGCACACCACCATCTCTGAAACTTCACTGACACTTCTCTCAGATATCCTTCTGCTTTTTCTGAGACTTGGAGATCCTGTGGTTTTCCTTCCTTAGGACCAGTCTCCACACAAACTTCATCATATCATAGATAAGGTGGATGTTAGGTTAAGCCAACCAAAGGTCCAGGATATATGTCTGGGTGGCAGATGAGCTGGTCTTGTGTGTGGTGTGGGAGTGGGATGTTTCTTTTTAGGCCTTAGTAACTTGTATCAGTTGCCTGAAAACCAGATCATAATGAAGTTCCAATTCTCTAGCTGTTACGGGGGCAGGTGCCATAGATGGTCTAACCAGTATCGGTTTGCCTGACTGATACACAACTATTGTCCTTGGTCCTGTGGATAAACAAGATTAGATTGGGGATAGAGACCTGTTTGTGTGGTGTACATATGCAAATATCTCAAAGAAACAAAATTTAAAAGGATAAACAAGTTTGACACTCCTTAAAAACTCTACAGTACTCTAGGCAATAAAAGAATTTTCATCTATTCTTTAATTTGCAGACAGTGGTTTATGCTCTTACTAAGAGCCACTTAGTAACGGATCTTAGCACAGCTGACACCATGATGGAAGTTCCATTTAGGCATTGAAAACCAGCACGTAGGAAGCAACACCTTCCAGAAGGAAAAGAAAGACTTACACCATCAAAGCCCATAGCTTTGGGAAAGTCCCTTAATGCACTAGGGACTAGTTCTTAGCCTTGATTTTTGGCATCTGTAGTCCTACTTTTGGCTAAATGTTCTTGTTGCTTCTATAATTCCAGTTTTCTATCTATTGTTGTTAAGTGAAATATGCAAAACCACGATATTACTTCCTTCCCCCACCCCCTCTCTACTTAAAACTTATTCTGAGAAAGGCTCAGGGCTACGTTGGGTTTCCAAACACCCAAATGTAGTAGCTGAATTTCTAAGACTATCTATTGGCTTAAATGCATGTCCATATAATCTTCTCTGGTGGACACCCCATGATACCCAAAAGATTGTCCAATCATTAGCCAGAGGAAGAAAATTGAAACTGTGTTCACTTTCTAGGATTAGAAAATGTTGATTTAATCACTGTGAATTATCCCATGTCTTGAATTATTAAATTAAACCAATATATAGGTAGAACTGAGATAACTAAATCAATAAAATATTTTTATAATATCTATTGGAACTGAATATGCCTTAGCTATAATTATATCTCTAGAAAACAATCTGTTAATTCTTGGTCATGTGTAGAGAAAGATAGTAGTAATACATTTGAATTTGGTCTATATGATCTATGTGACTATAGAAATCATACTTCTATATCCTAACTGCTCAGACAATTCTTATATACATTAATATGCAGTTACTTTACCTTGTGTGAAATCAGATTGCTCTTGTTGTTCCACTTGAAATTGTAATTTATGCTAATATGTATAAGTTAATCTCACTTTCTAAGAAAACATAGGCTCTCTTTTTGGGTGATGTACATATTCCCAACTTTCTTGAGATTTATCCATTGCAAATTTAACAAAATCTACTCTGTACACTTCATCTAAATATATAAAAACCTGTCATTAATACCCTCCAAAATGTTAAAATTCAGAACATACAATCTCAAATTGTGACAGTTTAGCACTCAGAAAAAAAAAGAAAAAAGAAAAGACAGCAACAGCTGAATTCATTTCCACCTGCCTCAGATCTCCTTCTATGCAAAAAGGTCAGATTTTCTGTTGACCTTACTCCATGCCAGTTAATGAGACTCTGCTGGAAGTGTTTGTTCTGTACCATAAAAAAGTAATGCACTTACTTCTGATGAGGCAGGGATGCAGAGACTCTGATGATCTGAGCAAGTATGTTTGGCCAATTTTTCTCTAACTGGACATCATTATTGCATATAATTATAATTTCCTCTTTCCAAAAATTATTTTATTCTGACACAAACATCGTCAATTTTCCTAAGAACATAAAGATGAAGCTTTCTCTGCATCTTCAGGTAATTTTCAAAAGCTTCTTATCTCACCCATTTCCCCTCCAACACACAAACCCATAAGCAATATATTTAGTTGGGAATATAAAAATAATTATATACTTAGGCCTCTTATACTTGATATGTGAAAATCTATCTATGTCCATATAAACATACACACACACACACACACACACATATATATACATAGCTAAATTAAATATATATAAAGTGTTAATTTAGCTTTTCCAACTTATATTAATTGGAAAATAAAAATATCATATTTCTCCCTTGCATATATCAAACTGAAGGCCATGGTTGTTCTCAATCCATCTCTTCATGATGTTTCCCATAATCATATTTTTTCTGTGATGGGAACTATCTTTTTTTTCTTACTAATAAACCTGACCCTTGACAAAACTATAATATCTGATCATCTGAAGTTGAAGTTGGTTCTGGATGAATACTTCTGCTTCCAAGACACTTAACATAGTACATAGTGCCTTATTTCTTATTATAAGTCCATACAACATAGCTGATGAGCCGAAATGAGTTTCATAATAAATACCTGTATTTCTATTAGCCATTATGCTTTTAATTAGTAATTTACTTATTTATGTTTATGGCTTTCTATGTATATTTTGAGAAAGATTTTATTGAAATATTAGAGCCATACTAGCCTTTACATATTTAAAAAGTACAACCCAATGTGTTTTTAAATAGGCACACACCACAGAACCATCAGCATAATGCATGCCACGTAGTGATTTATCAACTCCATATTTTTTATTTAATATTCTTCATTTATTGTTACCAATATTAACATTTTTTTCTTATAAGGATATGAGTTCTGCCATCATAGAAAGTTTTTAATGTACAATACAAATGATCGCTCAGGATAGGGACGAGGCCCTACCTTGGCCCTGTGTGCCTCCTCCATCTGTTCCTGATGAAAATCCAAGCACTTTGATAAAAATCGAGTATTGTCCCTCTCCTTGCCCTGGAAATCACTAATGCAGTCTGCTTCTTGAGTTTAATATTTAAGTACACATTATTATGTAGCCTTTGTCCTTTGGGGTACATTGCTCTCACTTATAATGTTATCGAGGCCCAACTATATGGCAAAAGTGAAATGATTTTTTTCCATTTTAAAACCAGCTAATGCTTCTTTTTTTTTTTTTTTAAAAAAAAAAAAGGGTTCTTTTCAAAAACGTCATGTAGACTTTTTTGATTTTTTTCTTCTTCACATTTTCAAACAAAAACTTTTACTTTTCTGACTGAATGAGCTAATTATTTTCATAAGTTTACATATAAATTTTTGTATTTTTATTATGGGAACAGTGAGAGAACAGAGACACAGCTCCACGGTGCAACCCTATGGAATTCATGAGAAATTCCTTGAGACATGTAGGAATCTCTAATTAGGACAATCTAGAAAGTTAATAACACAGATTGAGAGATTCTTACTAATGATAGGTTTTTGTTAATCATTTAAAATTTTCATTTGTTTTACATTTTGACTGCAGTTTCACCTCCTCTCCTCCTGTTCCCTCATCCACCTCCCCTCTGCCACACTTACAACACACCCACTCCTCCTCTGTGTCTGTTCAGAAATGGGTAGGCCTCCTAGGGGAGTCAACAAAGCCTGCCACATCAAGTTGAGGTAGGTTAAACCTCATTCTTTGTATTAAGGCTAAATGAGATAAACCAGTATGGAGAATAGCTTCGCAAACACCAGTTCAAGTTTTAGGTACAGGACCTGATTCCATTGCTAGGAAACTTACAAACAAACCAAGTATAAAAGTCTCACAAATACAGAGGACCTAGGTGAGTGCCATGCAGGCTCCATAGCTGTTGATCCATAGTCCATAAGCTTCTAGGAGCCCAGGTTAGTTGCTTCCATTGCATTATTCCCCTGTGATAACCTTGATACCCCTGGCCCATAAAATCCTACCTCCTTCTCTTCAGCAGGATGTCTGGAGTTCTCTGCCTATTGTTTTGCTGTGGATCTCTGCATCTATTTCCATCAGTAACTGATTGAAGGTTCTCTGATGACAATTGTGGCAGTTACCAATTTGATTACAGGAGATGGTAAGATTAGGCACCGTCTCCGCTATTGCTAGAGTCTCATTTGGGATCATCCTTGTGGATTCCTGGGAGTTTTCCTGTGACCATATTTCTCATTAACTGCAAAATGCCTCTCCTCATTAAGACATTTCTCATTATTTCTATTTCATCTCCCCCTCTGTCCAGCCCACAATGCAACCAACCTGGGATCCCTCATGTTCCCCCACAACCCAAGCCATTCCCCAGTTTACCCAGGAGGTCTCTGGATGCTCAAATGCAAATAAGACTCACCAAAATGGGAATATATTCTCCCCAAGAGCAGGGTGCAGGAAATACCAAAGTTTGGATCATAGCACTCTAATGGAAAATGCGCAATAAATTGTCTTACCATTAGTCACTTAAACCATTTTGGTGACTTTCAAATTAAATTTCAAAAGTTGTTAAGCTTGCATAAATCTTGTGGAAATGTTACAATCACTCACTGTGTTCATATGTAAAACTTCCTAGTGGTATCAGAAAAACCCTTTTAAAGTATTCACTACCTCAGACTCTTACATTCTCCGCACCCATCCTTTCATGAAGATGTCCAGACTCTGTGTGGTACTGCTTCTTTTTAGGTCTGAGCATCCCAGTCAGTTATTCTCTGCACATTGACCAGTTGGTTTCCTTCTACTACAATATGAAACTTAGCTGTTGAGAGCTGGGAAATACAATCATCTGTGAACAGGACCGGAAGTCATTCTAAGCCATTTTAATACTTCATTCCTTTAATGTAATAATCTTATTAGGCTCTCTCATAAGACCTACAACCTATAATCCTTAGATTCTTCTCCCTGTTAACAATGCTATGAAGAGGGTTCATCTCACGGAGTGGGCCTTAGGTCCAGACAGAAAGTGGTTAGTTACTCTCATAACAGTAATCCCATTACTCCACCAAGGTTGGTATTTTGTCAAGTTAGTCTTGGTGGTAGCTCACAAGGTTCACAACTCAGTGAGAATAAAGATTCCTTTTCTCCTCCAGCGATATACACAGCACCTTCCTCTACTATGAAAGTTAAGCAAGAGTGATGAAGCTTCCAGATGATTACTAGGTTGAAAACCCAAGTTTAGAGTAGGAAGGGTAGGTTTGCATAATACACTACCACAAACTGAGGAGATATTGGTATGTGATCGCCTCTTGGCATGGAGGAGTCAGATTGTTTTAATGGTGGAACCCCTGGTATTTCAAGCACAAATTATGGCAGGCCCCCTCTCCCAATAGAGTAGTTGAGAAACACAAAGTCAACTTAAGTGTTTTCAAAATAAAGAAGATTCAGAATCAAGTAGGAAGGGAGGTCAGAGTGCAGAAGGTAGATTTGAAAAGAGTTGAAGGATGAATTAATATGTTTAAATTACATTGTACAAAATTCTCAGAGAATTAATTAAATATTATTAATAATAAAATATTTATTATTGGTCATCTATAAAATCGTACTAATACTTGAGAGGTTCCCATGGTCTTTTTCTTATTCTCAAATGATAAGAGAGAATGTCGTTTGGCCCTGCAAAAGCTTTGCGTGGATTTATAATCCAATTTAATGAAAGCGGGAGCGGCGCCGCCTGTGCAAGCACTGTGTGTTCTTCCCCTTCGGTGGGGTTTGTGGGGAGAATTCAAGAAGACTGCAAGTTTATTGCCGCCGAGGGAAAAAGATATGAAACAGTTGTTAATTGTGCTAGAATCCTTGATCTTTTGTTGCAAAAGGCCTCAGCCTGGTCCCAATTAGGGTCCCTTCTTCTTCCACATGATCTCAAAGGTCTCTCCGTTCTGTATACTGTCTAGCTATGTTAAGGCCATGACACCCAAAATGAAGACTATTTTTGCTCCCTTTTTAGTTTTGGACACATTATTCGCGATCTATTCTGTGCAAAAAGTATTTTCTAACTTTTTAAGGTTATTGATGTTTCAACTGATTTATTAAAAAATGTTGAATCGTTTTCTCTTTTGAAAAATACATTTAAACTTTAATTTTTGTTTATTCTGAAAATTCAGAATCAATTTCGAGCTCAATATAACATAAAATTAACTTCATGAAACTCCATGTGCAGCCCAGGTGGTGGTGATACAGACCTTAAATCTTAGCACTCGAGGGGCAGAGATAGGCAGAACTATGTATGGTCAAGGCTATTCTGGTCTACAAGAGCTAGTTCCAGGACAGCTAGGGCTGTTACACTGAGAAACCACGTCTTTAAATACCAAAATAAATAAAATAAATAAATAAAAACCATATGTACAGCTCTCCCTTCTTCAGTCACCTTTTTTCTCTAACATCAAAAATTTTGCAATTTATGGATTGACAAAATAGTGTTCATTTCTTCCAGCAAGAATGAATGCTAACATCATATATAGTCAAATAAATTAACTATGAAAGTGGTTGGACAACTACTATACATTTTGAAGTAAAAGTAAAATGTAAGATTTTAATGGTATTTTCTGCTTGAAATTAGTGTTTCCTGAGTGGTGATTTATAAAGACCATGGGTCCAGCAACACTTCCACACCGTGCTACAGATCAGTTAACTGCACATATTCTCGTGGCCATCATCAGGATACAGGAATACAGGTTAGTGTAATTTATTTTTCCTGTAATTGAGCCCTAATACATTCTATCAAGGCTCTCTTCTTGAAAATAGCTTCTTTTATTATCATTTGCATAAAGTATTAACAATCTAACTTAGATTTATTTTACATTTTAATATTATTAATACACTCAGAAAAACAAAAGACTTCTAAGTGTCTGAACAGATGTTTGAGGTATTTGAAACATTGAGGTTTATACTGTTTGGAAAAAATCTTTAATTCTTTGACTGCTATTGAAAGCATAAGTTAAACTTTTTGATTTTTTATTTGGGGAAATACTATAATAATATGATTCCATGTTGGAACTTCAAGTGTGGTAATACTAAGAGGCTTTAAGAACACCATTTTCTAACCTATTTGAGATGAATTGCTTCAAGAATGAGGAATTGCTTCAAGAATCCACAGACAAGGATACTCTTCATGTGAATTTCTTAGTACACAGCAATACCTGACTCAGTCTCCGATATTGTTTCTTCTTTTAGAAGGTGAACACTGTTCGCTGAAGTTACATATGTGCAAGCATTGATGACCTGGACTCTTTCTCTTTTTTTAGTATTTATTTATTTATTTATTATGTATACAATATTCTGTCTGTGTGTATGCTTGCAGGCCAGAAGAGGGCATCGGTCCCCACTACCGATGCTTGTGAGCTACCATGTGGTTGCTGGGAATTGAACTCAGAACCTTTGGAAGAGCAGGCAATGCTCTTAACCTCTGAGCCATCTCTCCAGCCCCCTGGACTCTTTCAAAAGGGCTCTAATTAAAGACAAATGTTCTTTATCATTCCATCAGATAATTGAGCTCAATGAATTCAGAAACACTATGCAAAAGAACTTACTAAGTACATGTTTTGGATAGTTTTATGTCAATGTGACAGAAGTTGCAGTCCTCTGGTACAAGAGAACCTTGTTGGGAGTTATGTACCCTTGTCTAGGATCAGCATATGACTACCTCCCCTACAGGTACACAGCACCATCTAAATGGATGCTCTTTGCAAATGACCAGTAGACCATGGGTAGCAGAGGAGTTTGAATAATTCATGCAACTTGCAGTTTTTTTCTCTCTCATTATATTGTTGATTCTTTGGATGATTTCTAGTTTTGCTTTGTTGGTCACATGTGAAACAGCTGTAATTTTACCCAGAAATTTTTTTCCCCAAAATTATCCCCTAAGATTCAACAGGGGGCAAATGCTTATCAAATTCATTATCTAGAATAACAAGCTACAACTCCTCATCCTGGGAACTTTTCTGTACTCAATAGAGACAGTTAGGTATATATGAGAAAACAACTCTTGGAACATTAGCCATGTCTTGCTGTCCTTGAAAGGAAAGTAAGGCATGCATAGGCAGAACAGGGGGGAAAGCCTCAGGAATACATACAGTGCCACCTGTTGAGAGTAAGTTCCCTGTATACCAAGCATATATAATCAACAATAGGATTTAGTTTAATCCAATGGGAAAAAAAGGCAATGTGAAATATGGGATTGATAGACCATCTTTTTTTTTTAATAGTTAAGAGACTTTATTCTAATAGCTATAATTACAGTGCTTGTCGAAATGAAAACTGAAAACAAGTATTCAAAACAGTTGATTACTAATTGTGTATTGAAAGCAGTAAGAGGTTCCACGACACCAAATAAACCAGTTCTGAGATTTCCCCAAGATAAATTTAACAGCTCCAGCTTCTTCAGTGTTTATCAAAATACAAAAGAAAAAAGTAGAGGTCGTCTTTCGATGGCAAATCGGACCCTTGCAGGCTGAGGGAGAAAGCTACTTCACACATGGAGATGGGGGTGCTCCAGGATGTGGGTCTGGAATGGACCGACCCTCCCAGCTTGCACGCGCTCCTGCTGGTGAGACCCAAGCCTCCTGCCAGCGCGTCCAAGTGGGCCCAAGAGTAAGCTGGGTATGTAGACTGCCACCTGGCCCGGCCGCACACCAAATACAAGCCAGGCCCTGCACCCCACAATGGCTCCCAGCCCACCCCTAGGTGACCATGTGAGCACAAGTACAAGCACAATGCTATGGAATGCAGGTGACCCAAAGACAGGCAAGTCACGGGGGCTTTATTGTGACCATGCAGCGGATGGTGGTTTGTCCACCTTCTTTCCTGTTCCCACGGGGGAACAGGTTATCCAATGGACTAGCATTCAGGCCATTACTGCAATACCTACACTAGGCATAGTCTCCGTTCTGTGTGTTCAAGTGTTCTTGTCCTGTATTTTTTTTTTTTAACTATTTTAAAAAATGCACTGAGTTTGGGTAAAAACCAACCACCAAATGGATACTGACACCAGTCTACAGCCCAATGGCTCCCGGAGGCCAGGTGCCCCTACACCCAAATCCCTTCTCATTACTGACAGTGAGTTGATTCTCTTTTTACAATAAAAAAGCTAAGTAATATTGCATAGGAGTACCAGAAACTGCCTCAGTGGAAACAGAAACTATTTACATTAAATAAAAACCTGGCTGCAGGCTGCGTCTGCACATGTACAGCACGGTGCGATGCACACTGTGACCAACCCATGGAGACAGCTTCTGGCACTCAGGACCACAGAGTCGCACGTTTGCCACAGGAGAGGAAAGCGGAGGGCGGAGAAGAGGAAAGAAGTCGGAATCGTGGCCCCCCTCCCTCTTGGGGTCGTCGCCCTCGAGATGATTACCGTAGGAGGAGTCCTCCACCTCGGCGAAGATCTCCAAAGAGGAGAAGCTTCTCTCGAAGCCGGAGCAGGTCACTTTCTAGAGATAGGAGAAGGGAGAGGTCTCTGTCTCGTGAGAGAAACCACAAGCCGTCTCGCTCTTTCTCTAGGTCTCGTAGCCGATCTAGGTCAAATGAAAGGAAGTAGAAGACCAGTTTGCAAAAGAAGTGGTGTACAGGAAGTAACTTCATTTGACAGGAGTATGTACAGGAAATTCAAGTTTTGTTTGAGACTTCATAAGCTTGGTGCATTTTTAAGATGTTTTAGCTGTTCATGTTCCCTTAAGCAAGATTGAATTTGCTTTGAACTTTAGTTTTTCATAGACTGAAATAAATCTAGATCCTGCCCAGTTAAAGTGTGATGTACTAATGATAAACCACTGATGGAAATTGAAAAACTTAGTTTCTTTAGTAGCTGGGACACAGTCTGGAGCTGTGGGTGAAATGATAAGCAGTCTTTAAAAGCTGCTGTTAACACAAGTTAACAGGGGAAGGGTGGGAACTGTACTCTGAAGATTTTCAAAGAGGTTCCTCACTGATTGCTATCTATGGAGGAAGCTGTTTGTAACATTCTTTATTTGGAAATGGAAGACTAAGTTACCAGTTGGTTTAAGGGTACATTGTAGAGCTGAACCTTTGAGTTACTGTGCAAGATTTTTTTTCATGCTGTCATTTGTAATATGTTTGTGAGAGTCCTTGGGATTAAAGTTTTGGTTACAAAAAAAAAAAAAAAGAAAAAAAAAGAAAATGATCAGATGGAAAGATCGCCCATGCTCATGGATTAATAAGATTCACATAGTAATTATGTCCATATTACCAAAAGCAATCTACAGATTCATTGCATTCTCCATCAAAATTCTAACACAATATCTTTTAGACCTTGAAAGAAAAACATTCAAGTTCATATGGAAAAATAATAAAACCCCAGATAGCTAAAACAATCTTGTACCATAGAAGAACTTTTGGAGGTATCACAATTCCTGATTTCTAGCTCTGCTACAGACATATAGTAGTAAAAATCAAGTGGTATTAGAAAAAAAAAAAAAACACCAGACTGGTGGATCAACCAAATTGAATCAAAGTCCCAGATGGACAATTGATTTTTGACAAAGAAGCCAGAAACATACAAGGTAAGAAAGAAAGCATTTTCAACAAATGGTGCTGGTATAGCAATGTCAGCATGCAGAAGAATACAAATAGAACCATATTTTATTACCCTGAACAAAACTCAAATTCCAGTGGATCAAAGATATCAACATAAATCCATTTACACTGAACATGATAGAAAAGAAAGTGGGAAATAGCCTTGAACACATTGGCACAGGGAGCAGCTTCATGAAAAGGACACCAATAGAGCAGACACAAAGATCAATACTTAATAAATGGGTCACCATGAAACTGAAAAGTGAGGCAAAAAATCAATAGAACAAAATGGCAGACGTTATATTGGAAAATGGTCTTTACCACCCCCATATCTGACAGAGGGCTGATTTCCAAAATAAATGAAGAACTCAAGAAACTAAACATCAATAAACAAAATAAACCAATTAAAATGGAGGTACAGATTTAAACAAAGGATTTTCAATAGAGGAATCTCAAGTGTCTAAGAAACACTTAAAGAAATATTCAACATTCTTAGCCATCAGGAAAATGCACATCAAAATGCTTGATAGTCCATCTTAAACCTGTCAGAATAGCTAGGTTAAAAAAAAAGTTACATCTCATGCGAGAGAAGATGTGGAGCAAGGGAACACTCTTCCATTGCCTGTGAGAGTATGAACTTGTACAGCTACTTTGAAAATCAATATGTCATTACCTCAGAAAACTGAGAATTAGTCTATCACAAAACCCAGCTATACTACTATTTGGCATATACCCAAAGGTTGCTCAATAATACCACGAAAATACTTACTATGTTCATAGGAGCTTTATTTGAAATAGCCTGGTGTAGGAGGGTCTTCTTTCTATGTGTTCTAGACATAGCCATAAATATATAGATATACAGATGATATACCAAATAGATCATGGAGGGGTACTGAAGATAATGTAGATATATATCAACTCTATGCTAGTTGCTAATCAATCAATATCCAACTTTTGGAAATACACTATAAATATCTCCTTTAAATCAACTGTATCATCATCAGTCAAAACAGTGACGACATCTAATATGATGTTCTAATATTGACAATGTGGTTTTGTTAAAGGTCATAGTTGAATTAACAATTAGTATTGTGGGGTTTTTTGGGGGGTTGAAAATTAGACTGACTTGAAAAACACCTATGACCCTCTTAAATCTCAACCCTGTGTTTCACAGAGAGGACAAAATAAGGAATAAAGACACAGTTTAATTATGTGCAACCAGAGGAAATAAATGGGGGAATGCAGCAATAAACCAGCTGTCACATTGTCTCTCTCTGACTTTGGCCACATATGCTGCTCTACTCTACCAATCTCCCTGCCAGGAAGGAATGAAGCCACAGAACCTAAGAGCAAATATCAGTAGTTCCTTAATAGTCAAGCTTTGATGTTTTAAGTATCATAACATGAGTCACCATTATTTAAAATTGTTAAAAATATGCTCCCGAAAACTTTTCAACATATTTCAAAGATAACAGTTGTTAACATTTGGCAGCAAGCAGCATTCCAGAAAAGTCAGATTTTCCCTATTCTTTTTTACAGCTGTGGTAAGGTTTCTGAAATGGAGAGACTGTGCCTGAGATTTCAGCTTACTGTATTTTAAACTAGTTATAGGCACATGGAAGGGAAAGAATCCCTGGCTTTGCTTCACTCTACCAGGTATTCAGTGGACTGATTGTTCAGGGAATGAGAAAAGGAACCAGGTTAGATTCTATCAAAGGATTGTTTTCGTTCTTTCTCATGTATCGTATCTGGAGCTCATCTATTGTCAGGGCTCCACTGCGGGAGAACTAAAAGGTATCATGTGAAAATCATTATCTCTATGGAAAAGTTTCACAGCTTTTCAACAAACATTAGATATTCCCATGAGCTTCATCTATAACTTAGAACAATATATGGACATAATATAAAGTAACTTAAGTGGCATTATTGCTTTCATTTCCAGAAGTAGGCCTATTGAATAATGTACTAAATTTTATACGTTCAGAAAACTTTTCATTTATTCTTGTACTCCCACTGTTGCAGTATGTAACATTACCAGGCAAGATTTTTCTATGGTTAAATTTAATTTCATTCTCAGTAAAAAAAAAAAAAATTATGATTTCCTGTTGCTATTCCATCTGTTCTCTGTATTATTAAATAAATTCCGTTATTCTTCAACTGACAATATATAAATGACCAATTGGTCTGTATCCAGTCAAGGAGGGAAGAACGTATAACCTCACAATTTCTTATCAATATATTATTATGACTTGCATATTCTTTTTTAAAGATAGGTATATCACATAAATCAAAAAAAGAAAAATTGCATATTCTTTTTTAAAGATAGGTATATCACATAAATCAAATCAGCTCTATTTACTCAATAATAAAGATAAACCATTAATATATCATGGATATTCTTCAGTTTTAGTGGATTGAAAGAAAATGATTCATTAAAAGTAAGAGTTAAGACAGAGAAAATGCACGTGACTAATGTTTGGAAGGACAGAAACAGTTAAGGACTTCAGTGGTCAGAAGAGCAGGGCTGTGCGTGGGAATGCAAGCACAGAAGCAAGCAGAGAAAGAGCAACACCTAGGAGTGTTCACAGCAGTAACACTGTGTCACTCAAAGGTGATAATCCCTGCATTAAAGCACAGCAAGGTTCTCCTGGGTCATTGAGTCTCACTTCAATTTCTTCTTACATACTTTGAGGACCTTGATGACAGCCACCTCATTGGCATAAGGCAAATGCAGAACTTAAAGAGTATTTCAAGAGTGCCTGGCACACACACAGATTTAAAAGTGATATTTGATATTCATTCTATAGAGCATTGAATTCATTAAGTTTGTCAGTAAATAGATAAGCAAATATAAAGAAAGCTATTTTATGTTTTGAAAAATAACTCCTGATATTACTAAAAACAAAATTGGTATTAACTCTCCAAACTTGCAGTGAATTTATACTAACACTAATGATAAAAATGAGACTTGTAACCCAGTCATCAATCTTATATGGGTTGAAATCACAATGATGTCAGATGCTGTAAGGTCAGCTATCAATGTTTAAAATTTTTTATTCTAAATTGAAAGAGTCAATTGACTGTCTTGATAATAATTTTCAGCTGAAGTTGCTTACACAAATGTGACTTAGCTAAAAAAATTATGTGGTATCAGATGAGCCCAGTTAATCACACTAAATCTTGTGAGTTTCATATATGTTGGTGCATTTCATAAGTGAAAGAGTTGGGTTTGAACTATCTACATGCATCACTATTAAATAAAACTTCCTTATGCAGGATTGCTAGTCAGAAACAAAATGAAATGTAGGGTAGTGATAAACAAATTCTAACACCGTTCTGGGATTTCAATTTGTCAAATTACATCCTGAGTTCTTCATTCAAATACATGTTTAAAGAAATATTACTACAGGAATTTAAATTATTTTTAACTTCCTGCTTTGTAGATGTACCACTTTGAATCAACAACCAATAAAAATTGCAGTTTGTACCTTTGAAGTTAAAACTCTTTTATTAGGATAGTCCATTAAACCTTTAAAAGAGTTATAGTTAACATATTTTCAAAATGCACTTTTTAATACACACTCTCTAAATCTGTAGTTTATTCTATTATGTATCACCTGGGGAAACACACAAACAAAACTAAGCCATGTGAGTGGTTGCCAAGCTAACTTAGAATGTATCTGGAATTGCTAGTGAGAAAATATATATTTTCTTTGAAGTGGAAAATGCTAGAAATTCTTGTTAGCTAATTGGTAGTAATAATTGTTTCCATGAAAATTATCTGAAATGCAATTGAATTGCTTCTTTCATGGTGTCTACCTCTTACAATGAATTCTGCCAACAAAGTGCCACAGTCGGGTAAGAAGAGAGAAACCTGGTGCTGGGGAAACTTCTTAGCAATAGGGATTGCTGCCTGAACTAGCCTGCTCTTGTAATCAGATTGTTGACTATCGGAATTGTCATCGGGTAGTCTTCTTACAGTTCCCGATGGAAACAGATACAGAGATTTACAGTTAAGCAGTGGGCAGTATTAGGGGAGGTTGCTCATTTGTTCCCGGCTGCTTGGACCTGAAATAATTACTCAGAAACTATATTATTTAGAACAGTGTTTGGCCAATAGGTTAAGGATATTGCTAGCTAGCTATTATATCCTAAGCTAAGCCAGCATCTCTATAAATCTGTGCACCACCATGAGGAAATGGCCTGCTGGCCGATTTCTGCAGGCTTCAGCAGAGACATCTGTCCCTGGTAGCAGCTACATGACGTCTACCTAACTCTGCCTACTTTCTTCCGGCATTCAGTTTAGCTTTCCTTGCCCATCTCTATTCTGCCTTGTGCAGGCCCAAAGCAGCTTCTTTATTAACCATTGGTAATAAAACATATTCATAGTATACAGAGAGGGGAATCCCACATCACCTCTCTTTTTCTGTCTAAATAAAAAGGAAGGTTTTTTTATTTAACATAGTAAAATTACATATAACAAAACGGGAATCAAGAAAGAATTATAGTTATAATATTTATATCTACTTTATCTGTTATCATAACTAAGGAAAACTGTAACTTATAACTATTCTTCAACTCCATCAAAGACTCAAGAAGGACATAATATTACTGAAGTGAACAGGAAGTGCACTGTAAGAACTTCCAAAATTCTAGAATTGAAAGAGACATCTCGCTGTCTGGACACTCACCCAAAGTTCTGTATTGTTGGAGCATCCATCTTTAGCCTACAGGCCCATAATATCTACTAGACATTTTCCTGAAACAGGAAATTTCAAAGACAGTTCCGCCTATATTGGCAGTTTGTTAGTCACTCTTTTTCTGGGTCCTACAGAAGAATGTCTTGCAGACCCTTTCATGAAGCAGGAACCTCCAAAGAGCTGTCTCAACCTCTTTAGGCAGGTTCAGCAGTCATTTTTTTCGGTGGCTCCTACATGTCCAGTCAAGCACTTCAGGCAGGAGCAGTTTCTTGCCCAAATGGCTAACAAACTCCATGAGGAGCCAGCCTCATTGATTCCCATCATCATCTCAAATTAGATTGGTGCTGCCAGGAGCAGATGTATCTTTTTTTTTTTTTTTTTTTTTTGGTTTTTTTCGAGACAGGGTTTCCCTGTAGTTTCTAGAGCCTGTCCTGGAACTAGCTCTTGTAGACCAGGCTGGCCTCGAACTCAGAGATCCACCTGCCTCTGCCTCCCGAGTGGTGGGATTAAAGGCGTGTGCCACCACCGCCATGCTAAGCCGATGTATTTTACTGTCATGAAAAGTCCCGTTATTAAAACATTTAAAATTCCATATTCCATAGGTTGTTGAAAGATCTGAAGATTATCTATCTATATATCTAGAAAACCTACCTAACATGACTATTACATATGACTACTATTAACTTATTTTTCTTAATTATACATTATATTTTTAAATGTATAACACAATACCTTAAACCAGAAATTTGTATCAATGCAATGTATTTATCTCTATATCATATTCCCCTTTAAATTTAAACATTTATAAACAATATTTGAGCATTTGGGTGTAATTGTCTCCAAACTGCTTCCTGCTTTTTGTTTGGTGAAGTGTTTTTGGGGTGTTCACAGTCACCTTTCAGGGGATCTTGGTCCATAAAACCATATTAGTCTACAAGGAATTTATAGGATCTCATCCTCTTTGAAAACAAAAGCAGAACCTCTTTTCCAAAGCAACATATTCTTAGACCCAACTTTTAATGTCACAATACCATTTAAATATATATGCTGGTTTAGCTTAGCAGCCCATACAATGTAATGTCGCTCTGTATTTAGCTCTTCTACAGTTAAATAATTTAAAGAAAACATAATCATTCCATCATCATGTGACTTATTTTTCTTTATTCCTTTACTTTTTCTACAATGTACTCTGTCTCTTTAAATATTGTTTTATTTTTTTAAAAAACAGTTATTTCTTTTTATAACTGTCTATACTCTTTTTCTTCTCTCTCCCAAGCCTACATACACTTTTTTAAAAAACACACTGTGAACCATTTAGTGGTCCTTTTCATCTAAATTTGCCTTTATTGTGTATCTGTAATCCTTTTGTGATCAGGGTCACTTCTTAAAATGGTAAGCAGCTTGGATACAGCAGCTCTGGATGCTGGCTCACCTCTATAGGCATGTCAATATGGCAGAGGTACTATTACTACCAGCTCTGAAACATTCTGGTTGGAGCCACACTCATCACTTTAACTTTGAGGAGCATGCAGCACATAAACCTTTTTAATCTTAGTACTTGTTGAATCTGCCATATAGCATACTGTGAAGCCTGGAATATCTCTGGGTATTGCTGTGGGAATCCACCATGGTCTCTTGCCTGTGAACTCCTAGCAGACCTAATTCTGCTGCCTGCCCAGGCAGACAACTGAACTACTTTTTTCCTGACCCTGAGTGGGCACAAAGCATCCGGAACAGGAGTGGGTGGCGGGCATCAGCCCCAAAACTTTCATTGGCATGACAATCTGTAGTAGGAGGCTCTTTGTTCGTTCCCAGCCATCCAGACTCAAAATAATGACACAGAAATCTGTATTAATTGCATTACTGTTTGGCCAATAGATTAAGAGTATTTCTGGCTAACTCATATCTTAAATTAACCCATTTCTATAATCTGTGTATCTCCATGTGTCTGTGGCTTCCTGGGATAAGAACCAGCATCTGTCTTCTCCAGTGGCTACATAGCTCACTGACTCATAATTAAAGAAACCTAAGGATTTGGGAATTCTGTTGAAGACAGGGAGGGAGGATTATAAATCCGGGGGGGGGGGGAGGTCAAGATCATCACAAGGGAACACAGAAATAACTAATCTGGGCTCATAGGAACTCACAGACTCTGAGGTTTGCATGATACTGACCTAGGTACTCTATATATGTGTAATAGTTATATGGCTTGATCTATTTTTGGAACTCTCAGAAGTAGGATCAGGGCCTGTCTCTAATGCTTGAACTGGTTTTTGGGAATCTATTCCTCATAATGGGCTGCCTCAACAAGCCTCAATACAAATGGAAGAGCTTAGTCTCTATCACAACTTGATATGCCATGCCTTGTTGACACCCATGGGCGGTCTTTCCCTTTCTAACAGATACAGAGGATAAGTGGACTGAGGAAAGGTCAGAGAGATGTGAGGGCAGAAAGAGATAGGAAGAAGAAAGAGGAAAAATGGTGGTGGGGATGTAAAACAAATTGAAAATATAATAATACAAAGAAAAAATAAAACAGAAAAAAATGTTATATTCATCACTATATTTCAGGAAAGCTATGTGAGTACAGATTTTCTATAATTATGTCATGCATGTTGTAGCATATATGCATAGATTGGTCCTTGGAAACACAATTTATTTTTTTTTCTTTTCGATGCTTTTCAAAAACTTTTATTAGCATTTGTTAGAGGACGTGGCCAGAAAGCTAGATACAAATGGACATTAGCTTCTTTCCCCAACCATATGCCAGAAATGTATAAATTCATTTCATTTTCCTGTAACTATCATGCAGTCAGTAGACATGTGGGTTGAAACTTTTACCTTGCAAGAACACAAACAAAACACACACAACCAATATCAACTGAAAAAGTGGACAAAAACATGAGCTGCATATTCTTCTCACTGCTCACACTCTTTGCTGGATTCACTACTAGATTGAGGAAATTATTTGCCATGAATAATATATAGTTAGGAGAGAAATTTCCAACCTGGTTATCGACTGAGCTTTTACCTGTCAAGATTCAGTTTATGTTTTGGACATGATTAAAATATTTTGTTTAAAATATTCAAATTTATATACTAATTTAGAAAACAGCAAACAAGAGTCTCTTTAACATTGGAATACTTTATGTATACCATGATCACAAAAGACAAGGTGGTATACCTATTTAGTAGCAAGTTATCATGTGGAATTCCCCTAGTAAAAGGAGACTAATGATCTCCCCCTTGTGTTTGCTTCTAGATCAATTGGTAAAGTTTGAGACTAGTATTTACTAACCGAGCATGCTTATGTTTATGACTACAATATATACTATTGTAATTGTTAGTGTTGACTGCTATAAGCTGATATGATTTCCCAAGAACTCAGAAAATTTAAACATCCATTTAAGTTTCTTCCACATTAAAAAGATCCTCATCCTTTTCTTTTTCCTACAATACTTTAGTAGTTAATGTTAGTTTTAGGAAAAGTGAATTTCTATAAATATCATCCCCGAATTAAGTCACCTATAGACATGTATATGTGTTGAGTTGTGAGGAAAGGTTCTAACCATGGTCTATATGGGCATCACTTTATATGTCTCAACATTATACACAGCTATTCCCTGCATATCAGAAATTTTTGCTGACAAGTCTGAGAAAGTTTGTTCCAGCTTATGAAAGTACTGTCTGTTTTTTTTTTGTTTTTTGTTTTTTTTCTTTTAATCCTCTTATTTATATTGAAAATAGATTCTTTTCTCCTACAACACATCCTAACAACAGTTCCCCGCCCCCATCCATTCCTCCCAGTGCTCATTCTCCAAACCCATTTCCCCTCATTTTCCTCCTCAAAAAAGAACAGGCCTTCAAGAGATGACAATCAAATAGAACATAACAAGATACACTAAGACAAAGCAAAGCTCTCCTCTTGAGGCTGGACAAGGCAAGCCAAGAGGAGGAAAAGAGTTCCAAGAGCTGGAAGAAGACTCAGATAACCACCTGCTCCCACTGTTAGGAATCCAATGAAAACACCAAACTGACAAGCATAACATGTATGCAGTGGTCCTGTCACAAACCCATGCAGGCTCCATGTTTGCCACTTCAGTCTCTGTAGGCCCATGCGAGCCCTGATTATTTACACCAGTGAACCATGTTCTCCATCCCCTCTGAGTCCTGTAATCTTTCCTTCCTCTCTTTCCTCCAAGTTCCCTACATTGGGAGAGATCCAATGTAGACTTCCAGAGTATTTATAGTTTGAGTGTTGATTTACTTTAAGCATTTATTTTAGAAATAAGAAAAAAAATTATGAAGATTCATCCAAGTTACACCTAATTGATCAGCAGTTTAAAAAACCTCTCCGTTAATTTTGAAATTAGGACTAAACTACTGGAAGCGTACTTCTTTAATTTATTTTGCTCTTCAAATACAATAAGAAGGTGACATGTGTTAGTTTTTTTCTCATTTTTTTATTAAAAATTTCCATCTCCTCCCCCTTCCCTCCCCTCCCTTCCACCCATACCCCCACTCACTCCCTCTCCAGGCCAAAGAGCCATCAGGGTTCCCTTCACTATGTTAAGTCCAAGGTCCTCCCAACTCCCCCTAAGTCCAGGAAGGTGAGCAACCAAACAGACAAGGCTCACACAGAGCCTGCCCATGCCATAGAATCAAAGCCTATCGCCATTGTCCTTGGCTTCTCAGTCAGTCTCCACTGTCAGCCTCATTCAGAGAGTCCGGTTTGATCACATGTTCCATCAGTCCCATTCCAACTGGTCTTGGTGATCTCCCGTTAGTTCTGTCTCACCGTCTCAATAGGTGAACACACCCCTCACGGTCCTGACTTCCTTCCTCATGATCTCCCTCCTTTTGCTCCTCATCAGGACCATCTGGATAAATGAACAAGTTTGTTCCTAGTTATGTTAATAAGCAATCTGACATTAAAAGTAGCTACCATGAGCTTGAAAGCTTTTTTAAAAATCATATTATCAGAAATCAAAAAGAATAACAAATGAGGTGTCTTGAGAAATCTATTACTTTTATTTTTTATTAATTTAATCTTTTTAGAATTTTCCATATGCAGATAAATCTGTCCTTTTAAATTAGAGGTAAATTATGAAAAAATAATCCTGCTCTCCAAAAGCATAAAATACAAATTCTCCAATGCTCCAACTAATTCAGAACAAATTTTGGTTATATTTTTTAGGTTTGCTTATCTAGAGTGCTGACCTGAAGTAAAAATAAAAGATCTTGTACTATAAAAATACGTTTATAAACATATTTAACAGTGACAGGCATACTAGTATATAAATATAATCCCAGTACTTAATAAGTGAGGGATGGATGATTTGAAGCAAGTCTTGACTGCATAAGGAGTTCACTGCTAGCCAGGGTAAAAAATTGACAGAATAAAAACATGATAATTAAAAAAGTCAAGAGTCTGTACTTTAGATATTATAAAGCATAAATTTAAGCAGCAAATAATTAATTTTCGTGTTAAGATTCAAAAGGCTTATATTGTTATGAAGCAGTATTTCTTCAGATTTTCTAGTAGTCACTGTAGAAATATTATAAAAGTATTTTGAAGAAATTGACAAGAAGATTCTAAAATTCATTCTCTAATTCAAGGACCCCAGAAATAAATTATGACATAAAAGAAGATCACTCACATTTTCAACTTTAATATGCTTGCAGTATCCTAGACAGTGTGTTAATGGACCAAGAAGAGAAATATGAATTCATTGCAAAGAACTGAAGGTTCAAGAGTAAATTCTTACATTTATGGTCAATTAATATTTGATCATGTTCCAAAATACTACAATAACAGAAAATATAATTTGGAGTATATGATTCTGGAACAAGTGGATATGTGGAAAGAGAGAAAGAGAGATTTGGGGACACTAAATTACACCATGTAATAGTTTAATAAAATTAATCATATAATAAAATAGAAGAGCTAAAGCTATAACATTCTTAGTATGAAATATAGAAATACATCTTTGTTACCCTAAGCAAAGATCTTTAGTGAAACAATCTCCAAAAACTAAAGTTAATTATACAAAAAATAATAGGAAAATGGTTCAACATTTAAAGGAAAAGACTGCCCTTGAGGAAAATCTTAGCTTCAACTAAGTTTTAATAGCTCACAAATTCTTTAGCTTCATCACTAGGAGAACTAATGTTTTCTTCTAGTCTTGGCAGGCACTAACACTTATATAACAGACCATCACACAGATACAAATGCTTACACAGTTATAAAAGTAATTTTTAAAATCATAATTGAGTGCCTAGTTATATCTACAGGAAACTTAAAATTTCATAATAACTAAACACAACCATTCTTGCCATCTATACTCATTGCTTGCACTATTGACAAGAGATAAGCTACAGAAACATGCCTAGTTATCTGTCAAGATGAATGGATAAAGGTAATATGGTGCATCAAATCAATGCAGTTTCATTCCACCATAGAGAAGAAAAATATATGTGCAATTACACATCATGATTTTTTTAAATAGTCAAAATGAAAAGTATTACCATTCTATTTTTTCTAAATTGTGAATTGACTACTTTTTTATTTCCCAAATCCTCAGACTCAAATAATCATATAGAAACTATTAATTACAACACTGCTCAGTCAATGACTGGGGCACAATTCTAGCTAGCTATTACATCTTAAATTCACACATTTCTATTAATCTGTGTGTTGTCATGAGGCTGTAGCTTGCTGGTAAAAGTTCCAGCAGTGTCTGTCTACCTTGGCAACTACTTGGGCTCTCTTTGACTATGCCTATTGTCTCTATATATTTCTTCCAGCCTGGTTATATTTTGCTCCGCCATATATGCTAAATACTCCAAAGTCCTTATTGTTTTGTCTCTCTTAAGACTCAGCTGAGCATGGAACCTGAGATTAACAATAAACCATTCTTAGTTTTAAAGCATTTTATTCAGACATTTCAACACATTGACAAAAAGTGGCTAACAATGTGCTCACAAAAGAAAAAAAAAAGAACAATGTACACATTTATGTGAATGAACGAATGAACCCGGTAAACCTATGCTCAGTGTAAGAAGTCAGGAACAATTATCTGAAATGCACAAAATGTCATAGATGAATGGTTATCTGGAGCTATCATTGTTAGTACAGGAGTTAGAAAAGTACAAATATGTCTTAAATGAAGGATATAAATGTACTGACATTAGTGATACTTGCTGCAAAATACAACAAAAATGAACTGTATATTTTTTAATGTAAATTGTCTGCTTAGTAAACTGAATTTCTAACTGTGTCTTGAGTTAATTGTAGCATTAGTGTGGAAATGAATCCCAAACTTTTTAGCATATTTTCAAATAAAATAACATTCAGAACTGTTGAGTTCTTATAACCCAATTTCTACGAGGAAATAAGACTCTAGATAAGTCAAAAGAAAAAAGAGACTTTTTCAATAATGGTAGTTACATTCCCCACAAACTTATTTTGATGATACTTACATTATTTTTGTCTGTTAAATATCATTCTTCTCAAACACACATAGATATACACATCTGAATATCCAAATAGAAAGTCTGGAAGTACCCAAATTTAGTAAGGAGTGATTACTTTCCTTGAAAATTAACAGAAATAAAAATAATAGATAAAGATTGGTGAGTTTTGGCATTATCTATTCACTTGAGTAGATAAATGGTCTGTTGGGTAGATAAATGAATGACAGACAGAGATGGCGATAAGCAGATATGTCTCCTGTGAGGCAGAGATTTCTTACATTAATTAAGAGAGGTAAATTGAAATGTGAAGTGAATTGGTCAGTGAAGTCTCAACTAAAAACACCTAAACTCCCGTGAACACTACAAATGACAGGAGGTTTGTAATGTCCTCCCATGTAATAAGGGTAGGCATGAGGAAAATAAATGTGTCCTGAGCCAAATTAGACTTTAGACCATCGTTAGTTGATGAGCTTCATGTTCTTATATTAAGGATTGTTACAGTTCGATTAATCCTGGCATAATATATTTAATAATGTAAAGCATAATGCATTCACTTGTCACATATGTTTATTATGTACATATCTAAAAATTATTAAACATGAATTTTCTAATACTATGTACGGATGACCCAGCAATTTCGTCACATATGCTGTCTTTATAGGAAAAAAATCTAATATCTCTCAAAGGATATTCTTGACATGCTTATGTGCCATTTTTCTTAGTAGAACTAATAAAGACTTAAAAAGTCTGATCAACTATAAAGTATACAATCTTAATTATCAGTTTGGTTTTTATGAAAAATATTCGATCTCCATATTTGTCTGCCTTTATTAATCTATTTGAAATTTGTAAAAAATGTATAATTCCTCAAATATAAAATTAATTAAACCAAAACGCTTTGACAAAAACAAAAACAGCCTTCCTGGGTTCTGGCTTCTTTCTTTTATGAAGAAAATAGTGTTACAGAGACAAGTTTGAATAAATTCATCAATTATATTCAGTACAGAAACTGAAAATGTCATCATATGCATTTTTGACATATAGAGACTTTATTTTTCCTTAAACACAAGGGGCGAGAATTTCAAGTGTGTGTGTGTGTGTGTGTGTGTGTGTGTGTGTGTGTGCTTACGTGTGTGCTTATGTGTCTGTTGTGTTTTGGGGTTTATGTATTTGTGTCTCTGGGTATTTTTAGTTATATAAGTGCACATACGTGAGTCTGGGTGATTGTGTGTGTGTGGTCATCAAGAGAGTATTTTTATGTGTGTTGTGTGTACATGTGGATGTGACTGTATGAATGCAAGTGAGAGTGTGTGATGTGTGCTGGAACAATATACAGAATTCTTTTCGCTTTCACTGTTATTTTAAAAAACAAACAAACAAACAAAAAAAAAAAAAAACGGGTTTCTCTGTAGCTTTGGATCCTGTCCTGGAAGAAGTAGACTAGGCAGTACTTGAACTCACAGAGATCTGTCTGCCTTCTGAGAGTTGCATTAAAGGCATGTGCCACCACTGCCCAGGTGCTTTTATTGTCTTAACACAGTTGTTATCGATCTCTTTGTTGTGGAACCTTTTATTTTCTTTCAGAACATTATCTTGTTTTAAATTTTACTTTTGCTATGGCTTTCTTGATCTCCAATGTACTTTCTACTAGGAATTTATGTCACACAGTTATTGGATCCTGTGGATATGGTCATTGCTTCTTATGGTCTGGTTTACACTGTTAATCTTCTCTTCATGTAGGGAAATGTATTTGCTGTGTGTCTAACAAACTTATTACCAACTGCATCACATTTTCAAGGCACTGTGCTGTTTTATGAGATAATCCTGTTTTATGTTAAATTGATTTTCTCTGGACTCATTACTTGAGCAGCACTCTTCTGTATTGGAAAAAGTGCCATTATTAGCCTCCTGAGGTAGCAGTAGTTTACACTGCAGAAACTGGACTCTTTGGAGGCTATTCTATGCCTTCTTTTTCATACTGTGTCCTGCACATTGGTTCTGCTAGCTCTTCTATATTATTACTTTCCTTGTAGTTTTATGGAATCAATGATCATTTTATACTTATTGTCTTTAGTTGAGATCTTTAGTTTGAGAATATTTTGTAAAGCTTTTTAAAATGGAAAAAAAAAGTTTAACTTTCTTCTTAAGAAAGACATCCTCTTACAAAGTTTCAGTGGCATTCCATGACCTTTTCTGGTAGAAATAACCTCTTTAGCAATGTGCTCACATTTGATTGAGTCACACAACTCCAAATGCTTGGAGAATGCACCGACTTGAAAAGCAGATGGTTTGATATTGATATGGGTGTGCTTTGCTCTCTCTAAGTATCTCTGTGTAGTCTTTGTACTGGAGGAAATTTCCCAACCTCAGTTATGACAACCAGAATCTTGGAGCTACTGTTGTGACAGCTTCCTAAGATCATGAGATTTCTGTTTAACACACAGTGTTCACTTACTGAATGTCTCCTCTTACATCTAACCTATTTTCCATCAAAAGAGAACTTTGATAAAATCATATTCTATTATGAGCCTAACTTTCCCTGGTAAGCTTCCACCAAAGCGTGTATGGTGACGCAGATCTTATATTTGGAAAAAATCAAGATTTCCTGGTTATTTGGGTAAGTAGATGGACAGTAATCATGATACTTCCACTGGGCTACACAGTACCCTGCCAGATATAGTGCTTATTGCTCTGTATAAACTCCTCTACTATGTATCATGTAATAATTATGGCTGTCATTGATCATTGCCATGCTTAGGGATCTTAAGGACTGTCATATATGTCTCTTAGTTATGTGTGAACAAATGTTAAATTGAAGGATCCTAAGATCCCTCCAAATCTATCCAGATGGCTTACATATTGCCCGTTTCGTGAGAAATATCCTTCACCTCCCAAGACCTCTCAAAACCTTCCCTGTTTTAGTCAAAGAAATATAACAGGGTTCTCAAGATTACAGGAGCAGTAAAAAAATCACTTCTTGACAAGTTTAGGGTTCCCAAGATATTGCCTATCCTACATCTCAGTATCTCTATGTAAACGTGTACCAGCCTCTAGACTGCTCCCTTTATCATTCAAAAGATGGAAATAAATCTTGCTAATTCTTTCACTGTGCCTGTCACAGATAGGCATTTCATCAAAAAATATTTATTCAATACAATTTAATTAACGCAAGAATAAGGAAAAATAAAACATTTATCTTACAAAGAAAACAGTGTGCTCCACTCCACACAAAAACATAAAAGTGATATACAATATACTGTGAACTTTGATACAATAATATCAAATACAATATTCAAACATTAAACTTTTCAAGGATATAGAATTGTTTGCTGAATGATAAACCAGTTTTGTTTTTTTGTACACTTTTCTCTGTCAATCATGTCTGACATTTATGTTGATACCTGTTACAAAGTTTGCTTTAATATAATGACATCTCAACAGTCAGATTCAGAGATTTCCCAGCCCCCATCTTCAGAATTCATTAGAGGACTGGTCATTATCTTCATACATTACCTCTTATTTTTTTTACACACTCCTACCCCACTTTTGAAGTATTTTTATAAATTTTAATATTCATTATTTCAGCTAGGTACTGATATGCAAGCTTTTATCTCCTCATATTGAAAATCTGCTTCTGGTGTTCAGAAATGTCAACAACCCTTCAGAAGAAAGTATTTCTGTATGTACGAGGTAGATAAGAAAAAGTCATGGTATGTGATAGTATCAAGATGTCCCTCAGCCTTGTCCTATGTTTCTTCTGAGGAATCAGGAGTCTCATTCATTTCAAAATGACAAGGTGATTACTCTGCTCTGTTGGTAACACATGGTTTAAACATATGAGAAAAGGACTATGGGATTTTGTTCTTGTGTTTCTAGCACATTCATACAATGAGATTTTTGAGGAATCTCACTGAAAAGATCTATTATGTTTTTAGACTTCTTTTGGGTTTTAACTTTGCTATGTAATTGTTATCTTCTGTAACTTCCCAATAAATAGGTTTTTGATGATGGTGGGAATATCTTTTTCTGGGAATATTGAATTTCAACTTTGCTTTGACTAGTTTGTAACAATAGCCCCATTCTTCTATATTAGAGTAATACACTATTTTTGAATTTATAGGAACCTACCATTAAGATACTTTTTTTTTTTTTTTGGTTTTTCAAGACAGGGTTTCTCTGCAGCTTTTAGAGCCTGTCCTGGAGCTAGCTCTTATAGACCAGGCTAGTCTCGAACTCACAGAGATCTGCCTGCCTCTGCCTCCTGAGTGCTGGGATTAAAGGCGTGCACCACCACCGCCCGGCCCATTAAGATACTTTTAAAAATTTGGAGATACCCAATCTTAGAAAACCTGCATGTACAAATGGATGGAAACAGAAAACACCATCCTGAGTGAGGTAACCCAGGCCCAAAAAGATGAACATGGGATGTACTCATTCATAATTGGTTTCTAACCATAAATAAAGGACATCAAGCCTATAATTCGTAAAAAATATCCTAGAGAAGATATATAAGAAGGTGAATCCAAAGAAAAACATATAGTTATCCTCCTGGATATTGGAAGTAGACAAGATTGCCAGACAAAAAAATGGGAACTTGGGGGTGGGGTGGGATGGGAGGAAAGGGGGATGGGGAGAGAAAAGTGTGAAGTGGAGGATGGGAAGAGCTTGGGGGAATGGGATGGTTGGGATATAGGAAGGGTGGATATGGGAACAAGGAATTATATATCTGAATTAAGGGAACCATTCTAGGGTTGGCAGAGACTTGACTCTAGAGGGGTCCCCAGGTGTCCAGGAAGACGCCCCCAGCTAGTTCCTTGGGCAGCTGAGAAGAGGGTGCCAGAAATGTCCAGACCCTATTGCCATACTCATGAATATTTTGCATATCACCATAGAACCTTCACCTGGCATTGGATGGAGAAAATGACAGAGCCCCACATAGAAGCACCGGATTGAGCTCCCAAGGTCCTGATGAGGAGCAAAAGGAGGGAGATCATGAGCAAGGAAGTCAGGACCGTGAGGAGTGCGTTTACCCATTGAGAGGGTGGGACAGATCTAACGGGAGTCCACCAAGTCCAGTTGGAATGGAACTGATGGAACAGGGGACCAAACCGGACTCTCTGAATGTGGCTGACGGTGGAGGAGGACTGAGAAACCAAGGACAACGGCGATGAGCATGAACTCTCAGCATGGACAGGCTCTGTGTGAGCCTTGTCAGTTTGGTTGCTCACCTTCCTGGACTTAGGGGGAGCTGGGAGGACCTTGGACTTAACATAGTGAAGGGAACCCTTATGGCTCTTTGGCTTGGAGAGGGGCGGAGTGGGGTATGGGTGGAAGGGAGGGGAGGGAAGGGGGAGGAGGAGGGGAGGAGATGGAAATTTTTAATAAAATAAAGAGAAAAAAAAGAAAACCTGCATATAATAGAGAGACTCTAGATATTTTTGAAAAGCTTTTATATTTGAAAGAAACATGGGATGTTTAAAAGAGACAGGACACTTAAAGTTTTAAATTGGAAAGACTGTGAGAATTTTAAAAGTTGAAATGTTTTATGTTGTGATATTAATATAACATCTTCGACAAAACAGAAAATAAAAGTTATGGTTACTAGCAATGTTTTGGTGTGTCGAGTTGACCAAAAGTCAATTGTCATTTTGGATATTGTTAATTTGACACAAACATAGACTATCTGGGAAGATGGGATCTTTATTGAGAAAATGCCTCCATAAGGTTAGCATCCCATGGAGGTTTTATAATTGTAGTTTTATCTGAAATCTTTTTTTAATTAAAAATTTCCACCTCCTCCCATTTCTCTCCCCCTCCCCCTATCCCTCCTCTCCTCCCTTTCCAGTCCAATGAGCAGTCAGGATTCCCTGCCCTGTGGGAAGTCCAAGGTCCTCCCCCCTCCATCCAGGTCTAGGAAGGTGAGGATCCAAACAGACTAGGTTCCCACAAAGCCAGTACATGCAGTAGGATGAAAACCCAGTGCCATTGTCCTTGGCTTCTCAGTCAGTCCTCATTGCCTGCCATGTTTAGAGAGTCCTGTTTGATTACACGCTCCATCAGTCCCAGTCCAGCTGGCCTTGGTGAGCTCCCTTTAGATCAGCCCCATGGTCTCAGTGGGTGGGCGCACCCCTCGCGGTCCTAACTTCCTTGCTCATGTTCTCCCTCCTTCTGCTCCTCATTTGGACCTTGGGAGCTTAGTCCAGGGCTCCAATGTGGGTCTCTGTCTCTATCTCCATTCATTGCCAGATAAAGCTTCTAGGGTGATATGCAAGATATTCATCAGTATGGCTATAGGAAATGGCCATTTCAGGCTCCCTCTCCTCAGCTGCCCAAGGAACAAGCTGGGAACATCTCCTTGGACACCTGGGAACCCCTCAAGAGTCAAGTCTCTTACCAACCCTAAAATGGCTCCCTTAATTGAGATATATACTTCCTTGCTCTCATATCCACCCTTACTCCATTCCAACGGTCCCATTCCCCCCCACTCTCCCCATCCTCCCCTTCTCACTTTCTTTCCCTATTTCCCCTTACCCCCATCCCATCCCCACCCCCAAGCTCCCAATTTTTGCCTGGCAATCTTGTCTACTTCCAATATCCAGAAGGATAACTATATGCTTTTCTTTGGTTTTGCCTTCTTATTTAGCTTCTCTAGGATCATGGATTATAGGCTCAATGTCCTTTATTTATGACTAGAATATGCTTATGAGTGAGTACATACCATATTCATCTTTTTTGGGTCTGGATTACCTCACTCAGAATAGTGTTTTCTATTTTGATCCATTTGCATGCAAAATTCAAGATGTCATTGTTTTTTTACCACTGAGTAGTACTCTAATGCATATATATTCCACACTTTCTTTATTCATTCTTCCATTGAGGGGCATCTAGGTTGTTTTCAGGTTCTGGATATTATAAATAATGCTGCTATGAACATAGTTGAACAAATGCTTTTGTAGTATGATAGGGCATCTCTTGGGTGTATTCCCAAGAGTGGTATTGCTGGATCCTTGGGTAGGTTGATCCAGAATTTCCTGAGAAACCAGCATACTGATTTCCAAAGTGGTTGCACAAGTTTGCATTCCCACCAGCAATGGATGAGTGTTCCCCTTACTCCACATCCACTACAGCAAAGGCTATCATTGGTGTTTTTGATTTTAGCCATTCTGACAGGTGTAAGATGGTATCTCATAGTTGTTTTGATTTGCATTTTGCTGATCACTAAGGAGGTTGAGCATGACCTTAAGTGTCTTTTGGCCATTTAAGAAAGCATCTTCAACAAATGGTGCTGGCATAACAGGATGTCAACCTGTATCTGAAATCTTTTAATCCATTTTGATTTTAATCTGTGAGAGCTAATGGTCATCTTTCATATCTTTTTACATGAATATGCTTTTTATAATTCCATATTTATATAAAAGTTTTATTCATTTTCCAATTTATAATATAATATTACCTGTTTATATGTTTATATCCTTGATGCCTTTGAAGTAAACAAGTTATGTATGAATGGATGGTTTATTAGGTTTCTATAATGTTTTATTAATCTATATTCAAATTTTTATGGGAATGTCTTGTTATTTGTATATTTACTGCTTTGTATGATATTTTAAATTAACTATTATGATATTCCAGTTATCATTGTTCAAATTGATAGTGGTTATTCAAAAGTTTTTTCTATTATGAATTTTTCTATTCATATAAAAGTTATATCATTAATATTTTAAAGAAACTAAACTAAATGTATATGTCTCTGTGGGCATTGTAGCACTCTACCAATAATAATTCTCCAATATCTGAGCAGAGGGAGCAATTTTATTTCAGTTCAGCTTACTTTTTAAACCAATGTTTTATAATTTTAATGTGGGACATTTTTTATTTCCTTATTTAAGATTATTTTTATATATTTTTGTAATTATTAAAATATTTGTTTTTGGCTGTGGGATAATTCTCTTGTACCCTGTAAAGATTTGTCACTTGTGTTGGCTTATTAAAACACTGCTTGGCCTGTAGCAAGGTAGGAAGTATAGATAGGATAACCAGATTAGGAGAATTTTAGGAAGAGGACTCAGTATGTAGTCACCACCCGGACACAGAAGAAGCAAGATGCTACACTGAGAAAAGGTACCAAGACATGTAGCCACACATAGATAAGAATTATAGGTTAATTTAAATTGTAAGAGCTATTTAAAAATAAGCCGGAGCTAATAATTCAAACAGTTTATAATTAATATAATTCTTTGTGTGTTTCTTTGGAACTGAATGGCTATGGAAACAGGTGGAACAGAAACTTCAGCCTACACTTTTTAATCACTTTCTGAGTTCACTGTAGCCTTAAAGAAGAACTGCATTTTGCTTTTGTATGTATCTGTCTTAGTTTTAATTTTCAACTAAACACAATATTGAAACATCTGAAATTCAACACTAAAGAGCGTGATTATCTAGATCTGGTTGATTTATAGGCATACCTGTGAGAGATTATCCAAATTACTTTTACTGGAATAGGAAACCCTCGCTTTGTGGTCTTCCATTCCCTACTCATGTTATCTAGAACTGCTAATAAAGTAATCTGAGCACAGGGATAAATAATTCTCTCTCTTCTGCCTCAACCTGCCTGTTGCGACACACTACAACCTGGAATCTTTAGTGAAAGTAAGCCTATTTCCCCCTAAGTTCTTTAGTCAAGGGATTTTTATCACAGCAAATAATGAGAACAGGATACTGCCATGTAACATCTTGCTTGCTCATAAAACCTAAGAATTTTTTATAAATGTTTTGGTTTATGTATAACACCATGTTATCTGAAATGAGACAAAATTAGGCTTATACTTTTCTAATTTGTATAATGCTTACTTTCTATTCCCTAATTGGTGTGACACAGACTTCTAAAACTTCACTATATAAAAAATAGTGGAGGTAGACTTTTTGGACTTGTTTCATTTATTAAGGGACAAGTGTTCTATTTTTCTCCACTCTATGTTATAAAAGCTATTTTGTTTTTCTTAAATTCTCTTATTTGGATTTTGATGTGTTTCCTTTGGAAGATTATTTATGAATAGTTTTATTGTGAATATTTGTAGAAATCATCAACTCTTTTTGACTGGACATGTTAATGCCATGTTTATATGGTTTACCTGGATTTTGTTAATGTGCTATATCTCATTTTGTTTCGAATATGTTGAATGACCCTTGTATTATTGGAGTAAGTCTTACATAATTATGTCAGAAGACACCTATTGGGAGTTTGTTTTCTCCATCCACTATGTGAGTCAAGTCATCAATATCAAGTCACTGGGTGTGCTATCAAGAATAAAATATTCTTCCTGAGTTTTCTTGTTAGACCAGGCCTTCTTTCTATTAAGTATTCTTCTGTACATGACATGTTATCTCATTCAAATCTGAGATTTTTTGAGAAAATGGGTATTTAAACCTTCTCCAAATAGAAATAGAATAGAATATGAAAGTCTTTAGCCTAAACAATATGTAATTGCTGTGGTTAAGTGGGTGTTCAACATTCCAGTGGACTACCGAATTTGACATCTTTGGTCCATTCTTTGCAAGAGCTCCAAAATCAAGGACTTAACACTCAAACTTTTCACAAATAAAAAATATTATTTATCCTAATACTTAAAGATATACTTATTTATTTTTGGCTACATTACTTTTCTATTTTTTTCTTAAAAAATAAGGGCTAAAGAGATAGCTAAGTGGATAACAATTGTCAGTCAGTCTGGAGACCGTAGTTTGATTACCAGGAACCACAAAGCAGCAAAAGAAAACCCATTTCCAGAGGTTGTCCTCTGACCTTCATTGATGCAACACAATACAGACCCTCACACACACAAATTAAATAAATTCATTTATAAATAATAAATAAATACATTGGTAAATGTAAGCAAAAATAGAATATATCTCTTCCCCTCTTTTTCTCTCTCTCCATTTCCATCGTCTTGCCTTAGTTTAACTCCCATACAGTCACACAGACACTAACAGTAATGGGAGTTTCTATGTTATTAAATATCTGTTTTTCCACTGCTATTAATTTAACCTAATTCCATCAGGAAATATTTCTGCATAGAGTTCAGTAGATTCACTAGATATAATATAGTTATAAATAATAACTTATAATTCAGTAATATTTAGACAATGAATATAATAAATAATAACCATCTCAAAATCTTTAAAAAATTTCATATGGTAAAGTAAAATGTTAGTGTCCTCAATAATCTACTTAAATAATAGGATATTTTATAAAGATATTTAATTTGCATTTTAAAATAGTAACCTGGATTTAAAATGTCAAACATGACTCCAAAGTGTCACATATTTGGGGAGAGGCAAGTACAAAAGGTATTCAGAACAATGTTATCATGGTTTATGCTGTGGAATTCTAAATTGTTCTCAGAATTATGAACAATATTTGGTCAAACAAAAGAATGTTTGAAGATACCCTTTAAACACTGTTTGTAACTATCTCTCAAGAGAGCATTTGACAAAAATACAGGTATATAAATTATAAACTACATAAATATATATATATATTATTTAAAATATTTTCAATGTTTTGGTGATGGAAATTCAAACTTAAAATGATTGGTACTCTTTAAATTGTCCGGTTCGGTGGAAAGCAATCCCTGAAGATTTTAGTAGGCTTTTCAAATGCAACTTTGAAGAACTGATATCACTACTGATCTAGAACATTAGAGAGATTTTATATAGATCATATTTATACTGTAGAGATGTTTCTAATTCAGAAACCTTGCCTTGAAATTATCCAGTCTAAATGTAGAGTCTGAATATATTAGTGCATGTCATGTATTCTACACTTAAAATGAAAATGATAAATGCAAAGTTAAGATTTAAATGGTTTATGAGAAAATAATGTTATTCTTTCCAAAATGTCCATATATATTTGTGATAGCTGATATGGATCATCAATTTTAAAAATAATCAAGAATTAACCAGGATAGAAACCACTGAGCACCTGTCTCTGATACATTCCAGATTGAGATTGTGAAAATAGGAAGATTCATCCTAAAGGAAATCTGTTCATTTCATAGACTAATGTCTGTAACTGAATAAAATCAACAATACAAGGTCATCTTAAGCATTCAGTCATGTCTTTTTCTTGACTGTGGGTTCAATGACCAGTTCTTTGGCTTCTGTTGCCATCTCATTTACGACATCAAACAGTACACCAAAACAACTATTGCAGCTATTTTGGTGAAGTATTTTATCACATCAGTGAGAGAGTACCTGTCTTACTTAGGGTTTCTGCAGCTTTGAAGAGACATCATGAATAAGCTGCTCTCTCTCTCTCTCTCTCTCTCTCTCTCTCTCTCTCTCTCTCTTATGTA
Source organism: Arvicola amphibius (assembly GCF_903992535.2). Classification (NCBI taxonomy): domain Eukaryota; kingdom Metazoa; phylum Chordata; class Mammalia; order Rodentia; family Cricetidae; genus Arvicola; species Arvicola amphibius. The sequence goes on along the minus strand of NC_052057.2, from coordinate 29,454,827 downwards.
TGTATAACATTTAATTTGGTGTCTCACTTACAGTGGAGAGGTTTAGTTCATTATCTTAATGGCAGTAAGCAAGGCAGCATGCATACAGATATTGTACTTGGGAGGTCACTCACAGGCAACAGGGATGGTCTACAACTCTGTGTGTTGCTTAAGCATAGGAGACTACAAAAGCCACCCCTACAGTGATACACTTCTTCCAAAAAGGCCTCACCTACTACAACAAGGCCATTCCCTTTGGGGGCCATTTTCTTTCAAGCCACGACAGTACCTAGCTCAGAAATTTGCTACCATAGGTGTGTCCATTAATACATAAACTTGACTGTGTAGTTATTAGGCCTTGGAATTTGTTCGAAGCAAGAATTGCTGAAGAACTTTAAATTTGTGTTAGAAAAGCATAAAAGATTATATATAAAAAGTTTATATTACAACTTGCCAACTATGGTAGAATTTTGGAAGAACAGAATGTCAGGAGTTAGACTAAATGCAATGACAGAGAAAATATTGCAAGTGGAAGCTAGGCAAGTGAGATATCTATCAAGAACTGGGCCAAAGTGTAGTAATGCAACATATACAGACAAAATCCTGGATATACTCTGCTCAGGGTCTATGAACTTGAGTGAGACTTAATTCAAAAGGAGCTAACTTGTTTGTCTGAAAAAGAAATCACAACCCAGTGCAACAACCAGGTTCTACAGTTGCTGCTGCTTGGTGCCCTAATCTATATCTATAAAGCAAGAGCTCTTATCTGGAAGCAACCCCAGAGTGCAAGCTAGAGATGTGACTGGATCTCCATGTGTATTAAGGTCATCTTCCCAGGTGCCTGCCTTCTACAATGTGCATTCTTCCTGAAGGCTTTTAGTGCCGTTTGGGTCAGTGGAGTTTGGTAGAATCCCAAGAGAGGTTAAAATACCAGGAATAAATTTTGAACACACAAAATTTAATTTGCTAACTGCCTTACAAATGTAAAAATACATAACTTAGTAATTAAATAGATTCCAGATACCTCCTATCTTTGGGTTTTAATAGCTCTCAAAATGGTATAACCAAAAGCAATTTGAAAAATAAAGACTATATTTTACTTTAAAAGCCCATTACTAACAATAGTCTGGTCATGAACACAGGGCAGGAATCTAGTAGGACGTGAGTCAGAAGCTTTAGAATTGCATATAAACAATAAATAATTAAATGTCTATTTGTTTGCCAGACAGTTCTCATATTCCAGAACACACAATGGATGAGGTCTCGTTTCACTCACTTGGTCTTTCATTCTCAGCCTCCATTTCTATCAGCACAATTTCTACAGCAAATGTCATAATGCAAACCAAGGTGGTTCCTATTTCAAAACTATTTTCCTAATAACTTTCTCAAACTCAGTATTACTTAGATAAAAATGTCCAACAACCTTGCAAACTATATTCAGTGTCCCCTAGAAACCAATTATAATGTCTTTGTCTTTCCTTTCTTTTTTTTCTCTCTATTTAGATAAAATGTTGTATATGGGTATGAACTGTATCTCCACATATGTAGAGAATTATCTAAATCATTTCCAAAAAAAAGACATGTATGTATTCTGGGAAATACCTTATGATTTATGACTTTTTGAATTCTAAACTGATATTACTCTGTTTTCCTGAGACTGTCAAAAATCTGTGTTTGAATTAATCTCACATTTGGTATTCTAATATGTTTCTATTATTTATTAATCTTTTTTCAAATAACTAAATTTCACTCTATATTGAGAAATAGTCAAAATACAGGACTTTTGTGATTTATACATAAATCTCTACATTCTGGAAAATTTCATCAAATTTATCACAACCAGCTATATTGTACTTACTAATTTAATAAAATCAATACTATTGATTTATATTTAATATATTTCTTAAACTTTTATTTAAAAGATTTTTTTAAAAACACTATTTTTGAATGTTTAAATATCTGTAGACATTTATCATTTTTGTCCCTTTCATTAAATACAAATGTAAGAGTCTAAAGAAATTCCTTTGTTTAAATTAATATATAGACCAAATACCTAATAAAAGCAATTCTTGAAACACTATATATTGATGTCACAAAATAATTATTCATGTCTTAAATTTTATAATTATTTTCAATCAAAACCATAATTATTACTTGATTTATGCTAGATAATATTAGTTTATTACACATAACCCAATATTGAACAATGGATCATAGATCATGCAGTTTAAAGCATCCCATCTGAAAACCTACAGTCTCATACTTAAGTTGTACAAAATGCTTCTGAACAACCATGAACAAATCTGTCATTTCTAAAAGGGGTTTACTGGTTATAATTACACTACTGAAAGTTGACTGACTACTATTTAGGCACATGTATGTTGACTGAGTATTTACAGACTTTAAAACAAGTGCAATGAAGTTTCTGTGTATATCTGATACCCAATGCATGGACTATGACTCTGAGGTAACTTTTTGGTTTTATAGTTTTTTGAGATAGAGTTTCTCTGTCTATCTTTGGAATCTGTCCTGGATCTGTTCTGTAGACCAGGCTGGCCTTAAACTCAAAGAAATCCACCTGCCTCTCAAGTGCTGGGATTAAAAGCATATGCCACTATCATCCAACTGAGCCTTAAATAACTTTAAATTTTATTTAAGTTCATAATTATTTCACATGCATGGTGCTAGGTAGTTAAATGGACTCCAACTGGGAAGATCCAGATTCCTCCTACAGTAGAAGAACATTAACATTATTCTGGTTGGTTGTTTAGTTGGTGGTCAGTTAAGTTCTTTTTGTAGTGAAGATACTAGTCCTTTGTCAGATGTACAGGTAACAAAGATTCTATGCAATTTTGTAGGCTATATTTTATTCAATATCTATTTTCTTTGTCCTACGGAAGCTTTGGATTAATTGAGGTATCATTTTTGACTGCTTTTCATATTTCCTGGATGACTCGAGTCATATTTAGAAATGACTTCCTAATTCTATGTCATGAAATACATTTTAAAATATTTTCCTTCAATAAAAAATAATCTTTCTTTAAATGGGATAATTAAATGATTTTATGTTTTGTAAAAAATATAATAAATATGGCAAGCAACCGTATGGATATATGTTTGTAGTGAAGAGCAGCGGGCTGTGTTCCTGCTGCCCAGCTTTGGCCGCCTGGCTTAAAACCCAATATAACAACACACAAACTGTATTCATTTAAACACTGACTGGCCCATTAGTTTCAGCCTCTTACTCACATCTTGACTAACCCATATCTATTAATCAGTGTAACACCACGAGTGGTGTCTTACCAGGAAATATTCAGCATGTCTGACCTGGCGGCAGGCTTCATCGCATCTGTCTCACAGAGGAGAGGCATGGCATCTGCCCAGAGAGGAGAGGCATGATGACTGTCTGAGCCATCTACCTCACTTCCTTCTTCCTGTTCTGTCTACTCCACCCACCTATGTTCTAACCTATTAGGCCAAGCAGTTTCTTTATTAATTAACCAATGAAATCATCAGATAGATAGAAGACACACCTACATCATATGTTGAACAAGTCTAAATATTAAAACACAATTAAAATTATCTAAAGCTGCAGGCAATGACTACCTCCTAACAGGAGCATCTGTCTTTCCAAGAGATGAGTTCCCGCCATGTTTTCTAATTCCAAGTGGTCAATATTAAATACATGTACATGACAGCAACACTAAAAGAAGTCAATTGTGTATGTGTGTGTTTGTTTGACAAGAATATATATATAGAAGAAGACGGCACAATCTTGGAAGGGATTGAGGGTCGATAGAAGGAGATGAAGAAAGAAGGAGAAGAATGGAAATGGTATACATTTTATATTCATGTATAAATTTATCAAAATATGAAAAAATCAGTACAAAAGTAAACAACATCAAATTCTATAAGGGTGCTGACAATATGAAATCCTTACACATTGTTGACAGTTATGTAATTAAGTCTAAACTATTTTGAAATTTTTATCATGGTTTCTCAAAAGCCAGAACTGGACGTCGCATATGGCCAACTATATTACTCCATGGTAATTACCTAAAGGTACTGAGTCACCAAATAGTATAGATTCTTGTAAATCAGTGTTTATTTCAATATGTATTTACAATAGCAGGTTTGTAGAGCCAAATATGGTGTCTGAAAATAGAGTAACAAAGAAAATCTGGTAGGTATGGACAATGGTAGTTGTTCAGTCAGTAAAACATAAAGTATCTTTTGTTGAAAGTGAAACTTGGGATAATATATTAAGTCAACCTCAGGAAGAAATTACTTTCCTCATTGTGATATGCATATATTAAAAAGAAGTGAAATTGTCTGAGGAAAGAAAGGAAACACAGTGAGGGAGAAAGGGAAACTGGGAGATTCAGAGGATTTAGACCAAGAGTACATATGTAAGCAAGTTGGTTTTCAAGGGCTGGTGATACTGTCATTTAGAACCTGAAGACTAGAACATATACCGAACATCTTATTGTTTCCACAACACCCCTTTATCACAAGGAATTATGTGGCAAAATGATCATACCAGTAAAGTTTTAAAACTTTTATGTTGGATGTCCTTCTGTATATGTGTTGCTTTTACTCTTTAATAAAGAAGCTGATTTTGGCTAATGACTTAACAGAGTAAATCCAGGCAGAAAATCCAAACAGAGATGCAGAGCGAGTAGGTGGAATCAGGGAGATGCCATGTAGTTGCCAAAGGAAAAAGATGCAAGCCGCCTACCAAAACCTTACTTGTAGGCCAAAGTAGCTTCTTTATTAACCAATCAAAGCAACACATATACAGAAGGACATCCCATCAAAACTTTATTCCATAAAAGGAAACTGGAAGTGTGCATAGGGAAGTTACAGAGGATCACTCTCTACATTCTGATTAACAGAATTCAGAATTATGGATCTCTGACATTGGAGTCACCAGAGGAGGTGCGTGATGACATTTGGCATTCCCAACACCACTCAAGAGGTCAATCATGCCTTTGTTCTGTCCTATGATGGGATATTTTCTAGCCAGTTAATCACTCAACACACACAGAACTAATGTGTCTCAAGTTCAAGGTTTTCCTCATTAAATCAGAGATTGTTGCTGATACAACAAAAACAGAAACATTTTCCTATAATCATTAGTATGTGATATGTGATATATTAGCTCACATGTCACCTGTGCAACTTTTCAGATATTTCCAAATATCTATTCATCATCTTTCTTTTACATTTCTAATACTAATATTCCAAAGGTTACCTGGCTGTTTGTTAGTAGTGAATTAATGTTCTTTCCTCATCTTCCTTTCTGTAGAATATTCTAAACTAAAGACAAAAAAAAAAAATAATAATAAGATTTTGCAGCGCTTTCCTGAAGAGAAAAAAAAAAACCTTTTCATTCTTTCTTTTTCCTCATCCTGCTATGTGGAGTGAAAATGTAGTAGTGAGCCATTCTAGAACATGGCAAGAATTCAAAGTGACATGTTATATCATTTTAGTCTCTAGTCCATGCCTCATATACTATTTCATTACATTCTATTGAATCCTACTGCTTACTTTATAATCTTCCCACATGTAAATTGTACATCCGAACTTTATTAAGTTTATAAAGATAAAATTAAAAGGTGACATCTGGATATATGTTTTAGAAGGAGAAAAGGGTAATTTGCAATTTTTTAATTATAACACAAAATAAAATATAAAAAAATGACTATAAATTAATTTATATATGTATCTCATATATAAATCTTTTGATGACATTCAGGCTTGTAGAAAATATTTTCTTCAGATTTACAAAATTAAACAGAACACTACAGGTATCTTATGTTTTATTCTAAATTTTGCATCTCTAGTTTTACCATTCTTGGATGGTCTCAAAATAATCAGAGACATCTCATTTCAAAAGAAGAGAGCATCCCTATGGCATTTGAGGGATCCCACTGGGCTGCTCATTCAAGATTCATTACCCTATAGTTACCCCAGCTTCCTATTTTTCACTTTCCTGATATCTGTACCATATTTATTTTAGCTACACATTTTCAGAGTTTATTATTTGGACATGAAATATTGTTTGGTGTTCTTTAATATTTCATAGAGACTCATTGGAAAGCAAAATACACATCTCTAAAGAAGATTGGCTTGTTGGTTGTTTGAGTCACATTTGAAGACTCAAAGAGGAAGTTTAACTATGCTTGCCTCATGCAGACAAAAGCAATGTTTCTGAAGAAATGATCCCCGCAGAGATTTTCAACACATATAAAGGACACAAGAGCCAGATTTCAAAGCTGTCAAACAAGTTTCTACATGGCACTTCTTCATACAAGAAGCTAACCCATAATGAAAACAAGTAGATATTTTACTAACCCAACTCCCTGAATATGACCAAAAAGGAATCATGGTGTTCACTATTTTCTGAACTGTGTTGTATCCAGCTTCCCTTGCACATATTTTCAATTTGGCACATTTGAAAGTGAATATGGCATCAATCTGGGCTTTTCTATATAACTGCTAGGATCCAGTTTGAAAAAATATGTGAGTGTTCTTAAAACAAAGAAAAAATTGATACAAACAAACAATTATGGACTACTATATAAGATTATTCTCATACTATTGTAAATGTATACTTAAATTTGATGCATGGGAAACATTATAAATTATAATGGGAGATGTAGATATTATGAAGAAAAGATGTTCTGAAAAGCAAATAATAAGCACGCTGTAAAAATGGGTGAGATAAATGCAAAACAAAATAGCAGCAGGCATTCCTATTGTAAAGACTTGAGTGAGATACAGTTAGACAAGGTCTAAGACTCAAAGGACAAAATTTCAGGCCTGTGTTTTCTAATATATAAATGCTATATTTGTTCTTCAAACTGTTTCAAAGAAATATGGTACAGACAATTCTTAAGTAGTGACCCCTTCAAGGTAACACCAAAATACATCTTACCTTACTAAATAACTTCTTGCAAATCTTTAATATTAAGTTCTAAATTGAAATTTATCTAATTAATCCAGAAGGCACCATTATATACATGATGAAGGATAAATTTCATAAATATATAGATACTGAAACATCAATATTTTATATCAATACATTAAATTCTGTATTTATTTACAGGAAGCACAAAAGATTAATTTTAGCTTGACACCCCCTACTACATAAATTTACAGGATAAAAAGAGGTTTTGCATGCAAAGAAACAACATTCTTTGCAGAAGTAAAATTAAATGGCATGGCATGTCCTGTAGTAATCAGATTCTGGTAAGGGAAAAAATAGTTGTCAAAGTTGTACAAGTTGCACTATAGGAAAAAAGACTGGAATGCTTAAATCTGGGGGTAGGGTGATGGATGGACCGCCATGGAATGTTCAATGCTGAGCTTTTCATCTAGCGAAGGAGAAAAAAAAAATCTATGAATTTTAAAGCCCCTTGACCATCCCATCTTCCAGGAGAAATCCGTGTCAATGTGTGATCTGAAAGCAGTCCAATCAAGCACATTGAAAAGTCAGCAGCTTTTCCCTCAGGAAAGGAATTCTTTTTGACAAGTGAATGCTGGTTTTTATTTTTCCCAGGGGATTTGTTTTCTTAGAAAAGTTTATTTACTAAAAATAAATCATACAATATAAAAAAATCTCAGAGAACCTCAAACAAGGTCAATTTCTACGCAAAATGCATCATATTCTTGATAATTTTTATGATTTTTTTCTCTAAATGAAATCAGAATTTGTCAGCATGAAATACATATGACTCTCACATATTATGTGCCTATTTCCTTGGCTACATATAGTATCTAATCAAATAAGCATGGAAGTACCAGAAAAGCAGGAAAGTAGTGTGTATGTGTGTGTGTGTGTGTGTGTGTGTGTGTGTGTATTGTATATTATTTTAAGGTGTGTTATTTGTTACCTTTATGCTCTGGAACATTTGCTTAATGATGTAAATATGTGTTGCTTTTGTTGATGTTGCATTTGTTTAACTTTGTGAAGCTATGATTCTTTGAGTATCTAAAATGCCTGATATCTAATACAGATCTGAATGGCCAATATGGAGGCAGGAGAAAGAATAGGCAGGTCTGGCAGGCAGTGAGTATAAATAGATGAGAACGTGGAAGAAAAGATGGAGGGACAAAAGAAAGAAAGGAAGATATCAGGAGCCCATCACAGAGTCAGCAACAGGTTAAGAGTGAAAACAAGATATACAGAAGTAAGAAAAGAAAATCCCAGAGGCAAAAGGTGGTTGGGGTAACAAGAAACAAGTCAAGCTAAAGCCATGCATACATAAAAAAATCATAAGAGTCTGTTTGTACTTTATTTGGGAACTGGATGTTAGCCCCCCAAGAAATCCAAAAGAGCTTAGTGCAAAAAGAGAAAAACAACCAACAACATGCGCATGTGCATATGTGTGTGTTGATAAGGAACTTGGTCCTTTCTCACACCACATTTGTTGGAGGAGGGGCTAATTGTTAGCTCCCAGCTTCCCAGCTAGCTTGGACCCAAATAATCACACAGAAACCATGTTGTTTAAATCACTGCTTGGCCCATTAGCTCTAGTTTCTCATTGGCTAACTCTTATATTAATTTAACCAATTTCTATTAATCTGTGATCACCACATGGCAGTGGCTTACTGGCACAGTTTTGGCATGTCTGATTCTGATGGCAGCTCCGAAGTGTCTCGCTAACTCTGTCTTCCTCCTCCAACATGATAGGCCAAGCCATTTCTTTATTCATTAACCAATAAAAGCAACACATAAACAGAAAGACATCCCACGGTACCCCCTCACTTTTATTTACTATATAAGTAGAATTAAAACTCTGAGAGCAAGTTTAAATATTGTAGTTTTAGTATTGGATTATTATAACATGTACTCATAATTTAAATATTTGTTTGTGTGTGTTTGTGTGTTGTGTAAAAATGACTTATTGTAAAATGGTGTGAGATGCCAATTTTCTTTTAATGAAATGATAGGAGGTGAGTTTTATACATAGATTGCATTTTATTTATTTAATATAAAGTATAAGTGTATAAAATAAGACCAATACAGTCTACAAAAGAAAGCTAAGCATGAATAACAACTGATAAAACATGAGAAGAAAGGAATACAAAAATAATTGAGCCTTGTTTGTTTGCTTGCTTGCTTGCTTGATAATTTGTTGTAGGGAGTGAATCAAAGACCCCTTATATTCCATGAAAATACTCTACCAATTACTTTCATTCCTAGAAGTCCAAAACAATTTATGAAACCTAGTAATATATCTCAGTCCATGAAGTGTTTGTGTTATTATCCGAATATTATCAATAGAGCCCCCGAAGAAAGCTAAAGACTGGTATACTCACATGGAATTCAAAATCTAGGGAGAGAAGCGCAATAAAATTCCTGGCCAGCCTTCTAGCTTAAGTGAAGAACTTCAAGCCAATAAAAAACACTCTCTCAATGAGTAAACACATAAATGAACGAATGAATAATACTGATGAAGATAGCACACTGCTTTTTAACTGTTATTTTTATTTGAATTGGGTTTTATTTTGTTGAGGATTTGTATCAGTCTGCTCTAAGAAGAAACACTATGGTTTCTCCTAGGGTTCAATCAAGTCAGTCCTCTACTCAAACTATCTGATAACTGATCCATGTGAACTTAAATAAAAATCTGCACAGTATCCACAGATTGTGGCTTCTTTCACTTATGTGGATTCAGGTGCTACCTCTTCCCACCTCTCATGCCAGACTTGTTCTCTTAGCCACCTTAGTTCCCCATATACCCACAGTTTGCAAGCCAATGCCTCTGAGTTTGTCTGTTCCATGGACTCCTCACACTGATGAGAGTATCTTCACAATAATGGGAATGTGCTAAATTGCCCCTTAAAGTGTTTCCTGTGCACTCTGTAAAAAGCAACACTATTGGTCCCTGTTTCTCACCTTAGTTCTCTTATCTTCTTTTACTTAATTTATTCGCACACCACGCCCACGTGTCTGCATTCAGTGCGCTCGCACCCAGTTCACGAGATTCGGGCAAGGGGCAGGAGGTTAAAATACACAAACACAGACAGACAGAAAGACGACTACATGGGTCATCCTTGAATTCCCCCAAAAATGCCCCCTTTATTGTGTTCAGGGGCAGATTATATAGAGATAGCCATGCCCCAGCCAAACCCACCAGAAACCACTCTCCTGCCATCAGGAACTCCTGAAGGTCTCGTGCTCAGAGCAGCTATAGGCACTCAGATCAGGGGATTACAAGAAATTCAGTATCTGGGGTCTCTCTGCTCCCAACAAATTTAGGCTTTGAATGTGGTAGAAAGTCCATATGTTGAGGGCTTCTAACGTGGCCAGAGCACTTTTGGGAAACATGTGATCTTTGGTCAGTAAGGATTATTAGAAGAACTTTGGGTTAAATTCCAAAACTGTGAAATTGAGACTTGAAAGTAATCAATAGAATCAGAATAGTTTGACAAGTGGCATGATAGTTTTCCTACAACTTTCTCCTACTTGTTGGTTAGGGTGCAACAAACAAACAGGGCTTCTAAGAGAGCAACCATGGTTTAATTCTTTATAGGAGCCAGGGTGAATATATTAGTCTATGTCTTGTTTTCTTTCTTAGTATATATGATTAAGTTTTCTGTACATAATAACTTTAAATTTTGAGAGAAATAAATTCAGTTCTTGATGTGGGAGACTCTTCTGTTTGTGTTGATTTCATTGGTTAATAAAGAAACTGCCTTGGCCCATTTGATAGGCCAGCCCTTAAGTGGGTGGAGTAGACAGAACAGGATGCTGGGAGTGAGGCAGATGCCTCTCCTCTCTGGGTCAGATGCGATGGAGCCAGCCACCAGGTCAGACATGCTGAATCTTTCCCGGTAAGACACCACTCATGGTGTTACACAGATTATTAAATATGGGTTAAAGCAAGATGTGAGAATTATCCAATAAGAGGCTGAAACTAATGGGCTAGGCAGTGTTTAAATGAATACAATTTGTGTGTTGTTATTTCAGGTGTAAAGCTAGCCTTGCGGAAGCTGGGAGCCAGGCAGGACAAAAAGCAGGCCTGCTTGCCTCTCCACTACAAGTTCTTATTTTAAGTATGGACAATAACTAAGTGTAGTGCCATGGTGAAATGCTCTGCATTCTGGATGTGACCACTACCACACTCTCTATTATACATTCCAGAGAATGCAGAGCTCCGTGGGGATTCTCCACGCTGTCAGCCCTGACAGCTCCGACATTCCCTAACAGAACTTCCTGTCAGATTTCCCTTCGTGTTTTTTTCATCCTTTTTTAATGTTGATTTCTCGTTTAAATTGTTTTTTTATTACTCTTCTCTTATTTCTTAAAACAATAAAACAAAGTTATAGCAGTAGGGAAGGACAACTCCCGTACAAAAATATGTGCATTGATCTGAGTACAAGCAGGGACCTGCATGATGCCATGTAGATTTCCGCTTTTTTTAGTGTGGAGAAAATTACAAGAGAACAATTGGCTGTAAGCCCCTCTCAGGATTCATACTGTTTCTGTATTTTGGGATTTTGATTAATCTTTCCTAATGATATAGTGACAGGCTTTGAGCTCTGTATAAAGCGACAAAATAATGATTTTTTGTTCATTTGTTAACAGCTTTCTGGATGATGTCTCTGGCACCGAATATATAGTATCCTGTGTTTTCTAAGCTAATCTTGATAATATTTTTCTGCTTAAAATATACACAGTGGACAATGCTCAAGGAATCACTATTTGCAAAGAGAGGTTCATTTGTTCAAAAATTATGCACATTGTAAAAAAAAACAATAGTTTTATTAAAATTTCTTTCTTAGAAGTGTTGCTAAGACAAAAGGCATAAATGTTACTATATTAAAATAATCTGATAAGAAAGCCAAAAGCATCTAATTCTGGTTTCCTATTCAAATTCCTCCAAATATTTCACTCCTTTTACAGACATTTTTATTTCAATGTATCTTCAAAATATTGTTTAAAAATCAAAGATAGGAAGGAAATAAAATTTAACATTTTAAGTTCTAGGATAAAAGTCAGTGATAAAGTGATTCCCTAATAAGAATAAGGTCCTCGTCTCAATTCCCAGAAATGAGAGAAAGACAGGAAGACAGACAGACAGATAATTAGGTCCATCTATACTTGCCTGGAGAGAAAGAACAGTCAGTAAAGGGCTTGCCTTATATTCAACTAGAGTTTGATGCCTTTAATCTACATAAAAAGCCAGGAATGCCAGACAGTGGTGGTGCTCGCCTTTAATCTCAGCACTCAGGAAGCAGAGGCAGGTGAACCTGTGAGTTTGAGGCCAGCCTGGTCTACAAGAGCTGGTTCCAAAGTTGCAGAGAAACCATGTCTTGAAAAAAATTAAGCCAGAAGAGAAAGCATTATTTTTTGTAATCCCATCACTGAGCATTCAGAAACAGGTGGATCCCAGGGCCTCTTTGGCTCTCCAATCTAGACTAATCTATGAGCTTCATCTGTGAGAAGTCTTGTTTCCGAAAACAAGACAAATGGTACCTGAAATAGCATACCAAAATTGAACTCTGGCTCACAAGTGCCTGAATTTTTGCAGTCAGGTGTGAACACACACACAAATGAGAAATGGTTTATGTGGTTTACTACTCCTGTTTCAATGTCAATTAGAGCTTCAGAGTCAGGGAAAGTATTCACCCAGCTTGGAGAATGAGTCGTTTAGTTTAAGGAAAACAGAAAGTGCATTCCCAGGTTGGATCTTTGCTTTCCTTTCCTTCTTGCTAGGGTTGAGGAACAGGAAAAGGTAGTTTCTTAACTACAGTTCCTCCATCCATTAAATAAGAACAATAATACTCATTCACTGAAGAGTTGTCAGCCGTCAATGAATTTGTATACTTCCAATAACGTTGTGTCCTCCTTAGCTAGTTATGTGAATATTTGGTCATATATTATAATTAATCTGGAGCTTACATAAATTTCTTTACTATTACTAGTTTGTGCTAGGTAGAAACAACACCAATAATACCAGCTTTAATGTAATACACTTTATAGTCATCACACCCCCCACAAGGATATACATAATTCAAGTGTGACATATTCATTTACATGTACAAAGTGTGCCTATACTTAAGTATCCGTGTTATTTTAGCCCATGTGTGTTACGTCTTTCTTGTTAAAATTTTAAGAAGTCAGATGTAGAAATCAATTCTTCAAAATTCACTTTGAGAACAAGGCAGGGGTGAAAAGACAGGTGAGATCCATTAGTATAACAGGAATAGCCATACAAAACACAGTATTTTATATTAATAACACGAATGTGTTTCAGTTTCAATCCAGCCAAAGGAGAAACTGGTGTGCATCATGCTTTTGCCGTCAGACAAGTTCTCTCTAGGCCTCTCTGTTTCTTACATACTTGTAGGCAGAGATGCTTTGTCAAGTTTTCCACCTGTGTTTAGGAAATGAATCGCATCCCAATACATAAAGTGTCTTCTTTCGAAGCAACAAAACACGATTTCCTCTGCTCAGAATAAAATTTCTAGCTTGGCTAAAATTAGAGTCCCCATCTTTTCTTTCCACCTACATTTCTGCAGGTGACACCTGGACATCTTAATGTTACTCTATGGGTACAGAGTCTGAGAAAATTGGGACCATTTAGGAAATTACTGATCTCGTGGCTACTGTCACTGCTCTGAGCACTGAAGTTCCTCTTCTCTGAGTCTGGAGTCCTCTTTAGCATCTATGCACCTGCAGCACAATGGCTTAGCTCCTCTGGAGAATAAAATTTCAGGAACTTTAATTCTTGATCAAATTCAAATATTTTGTCTGCATGTTATTTTTTTTCTAATCATATAGTGTGAAAAATAAGACAAATGAAAGTAGTTTTGGTACAGGAAAGAAATTTATTTAAGCTGACACAGAATTCAACATATTTTCCTCTAGTTTAAGTAGAATAGGAACTTACTGTTTGTTCTCCTTCAATATTTATTGATTTTCATAGTATTTTGAATTTATAATAGCTAAATGAATTATACACACTGTAAGGGTTATTTTTCCTTTAAGATTGAAACATTAGTAAACAACTTTTGGATTTTAAATGTAATGGGTTATCCACATAGAATTCCATAACTCTGAGTATTTTAAATAAATATATTGCAACTGGAACATTATTTTATCATGCAAATCTTACTTCCAGTACTCCAGAAATGACTTAACACTTCAATTATAACTTTATTTTTTGTGATTGAAATCATTCACTATGAGTGGAGATGGTTTACCATTCTCTCCATCATGGGGAGAATTGTTTGTCAAGGTTATGTTGCCATCAGCTAGATGTAGCTGCTTAATTAATTACCAAACTTACACTACCATGTCCAGAAAACTTCAGGTTTATTGCCATAGGATTTTCTGCTGCAGTGATTCTGCTTGTCTACTCTGGTGTCAAATTCTGTAATAGTTATTCTCATGACAGAGTTCATAGGGGCTTTTCTATTAAGTTGAATTCAAAAGGCAGGTTTCCCCCAAGGATTTCTGAATGCCAAGCTGACAAAATACCAGGCAGATTTTCTTTCTTTTTAATAGTCCTCTTTTCACCTCTTTCCTTTTGCTGCTTTAAAAATCCAGAAGACTAGAAAATATAATTTAAAATCTACATAAACCTGACAAACACATAAGCTTATATTAAATAATAGTTGCCATTTATAATAAACATAATGAATTTAAGTAGAAAAATATGTAGATGAGTAACAAAGGATGCATATCATAGTCCTTCTGGATTTTATTCTATTATTCTTGATAGACATATTTCATTAAGACCCCGGCCTTCAAATAAGCATGTAATTACCAACAGTAAAATTTATGATTAACTTAAATTACCTATCCCTAAATGTTCTGTGAATATGATATTCAAGAGAAGAGACCTAGTTTCAAAGCTGTTTCTGAGTCCCTGAGTTTCATGAGAAAATATGCTGATGTTTCAGTGATTGCCAAAGCTACTTTCCCCAATTTCATGGGTTTTGATAAAAAAAAAAAAAAGTCTCTCCTTGTGTTTTCCCCCTCTACCAAAAGTAGTTTATGTTTTCGTACCTTTTACATTGAAAGTCTCAGCTAATTTTCCAAAGAAAGTACAAGGGCTGTGGTTATTTTTTTTTAATCTTTATCCTCATGTCTGAATTGCAAGTTTGCCTTGCTTTTTTCAGAGAACACAGAATGACAGGAGATATATATTTTATTAGAAATGGACACATGGTTTTAGTGTGAGTGTGTGTCACATGTCTCAGTGTAGACACATCATATGCCACAGTGTTTATGGAAATCAAAATCAAACCCGTTATGGGAACTCATTTCCACCTTGTTGGGACAGTGTCTATTTTGCTGTTTTTAGATTTTGTTTTGGTGGTCACCATTGCATATGCCCAGTTTTCTGCTTCAATAGCTATGGGAAAATCTGCTCCACCTCCATTCTTGACACAGGAGTACCGAGGCTTACAGAAGTAAGCCTGGCTTTTACTTAGCTCCAGGCATTTAAATTCTAGCAAGCATGCTTTCAAGACAAGCACTTTAGCCGGCCAGTGGTGGCACATGCCTTTAACCCTGGCACTCAGGAGGCAGAGAGAGGCAGATCTTTGTGAGTTTAAGGCCAGCCTGGTCTACAAGAGCTAGTTCCAGGAGCGGCTCCAAAACTACAGAGAAACCCTGTCTTGAATAACTGGAAAAAAAAAAGACAAGCGCTTTAACCACTGAGTCATTTCCGCAAGTCAAGAAATGTTTCAAGAATCATTATCCTGTAATTATTTATAGATTTAAGATCATTGTATTATAATCCATCACCCAACAACACATTGACACTATTTATCAGTGAGAGATTATTATGTGATTAGAACTTTGAGTGGAGGCTGACCCACTGATCTGACAAACCTAATTGTGTAGGAGGAACTGGATCCTAGAGTGGGTGTAGCACAATGGCATTGCCCACCCTCCACTCTGGGCATGAATAGCATGTCAGTTACAACAGGATCAAAGCATCTAGAGGCATGACACCAGAGAGAAATAAAAGAAACAGAAAAGTGTTCCTTGGAGCAGAGCATCATCAAAATTCCAGGCAGGTGACAAAAAAGCCTGCCTAAATCATACTACACTCACACAACCTAGAGACTCAGTCTCAGAATCAGATAGGAACACAAAATCTCTTGAAGGAAGTCAAAGCTTGATTTTTCTCATGAGAACTCCTGGAACTCAGTGTTTTCTTAGAGATTTTCATAACTAAACTATTTGGCTATGGTAAGTATATTTTGGGAAAAATAAAATAATTTAAATATTTTCCTGGAATAGTAGGCCTTGGCTCAGGAATGGCATTGATTTCTAGAGACTGAAACATTCCATGATGAGATTACCTCAAGTGTCATTGCTGCTTACTGAGTTAACCATCTCCAGAATATTCTTTCAGGCAGTCTGATGAGTTATATCTCTGATGACTTAGATACCCAGGTGATATGAAGGAGTGTGAGTTTCCATTATAAAGAAAGTTGAGATCTTATGGGGAATGTTATCTCTGAAGTGGATAACAGGTATTACCTTTTCTTTAGTTTTCCTTTCTCCTCTAGCTATCAAAGAATTTGATGATCTATCTACTCAGTTGAGTGAAAAATGACATTAGAAATAACCTGACAGACAAACTAGGACATGGGATTCTATAACTATCAAAGAATCCTTTATTCTGGCCAAGATCTTTCATAAAATTTATCATAATAGGCACTCTAATGTGATAGATCCAAGAGACCACGTCTAAAATTGGATAACATGAAGCTTAATGTTCACTGTCATGGTTGTGTTGCAAAAGTATATTAATCTGTTTTCTTCACCATATGCTAGCTTCCTTAGAAATCACACCATCAGAGGATATGATGTTTCAGTGTGAGACAGAGCAACTATTTTACTGAATTGAGAGTTCTATTATTCCTAAACCTAAGGGAACTCCTGTTGTGTGTCTCAGTATACAAAGAAAGAAGTCGATTTTGCTGGATAGAGGAACCAATATACCTCTCATAGGTAATTACTTCTACATACATGCAGAAACGTGGTAATATATTTAGAGTATAAAAGGTCTGTAGATTTCTTGATAGTGCTAATTTTATGGATCACCAATCATGTTAAAATTAGTGAAAAACAAGAGTAATATAATCCACACAGGATCAATGTGGTTTGTTTCTTCTCTACCAAGAAAATAGCCAGAACACTTTGAGAAGCTCACTGAAATGAGAATAATTCCGAAAAAAAGGTGGACAAATCTAATTGTAGATATTTGCTTAGACTTTGTGATTGATTGTAAACTTGAGTTTCATAACTCTAATAGGTATTGTCTCCAATTTTTATGCTGTTATTAAATATACAAATACATTATTATTTAAATATTTTATAAGGTATATGTATATAGGTATTATATATTTACCAGTAAGCATGTACAGTTTATATAATCATAGAACTACTTTTTGATATTCAGTGGTTCAACCTAATAATGCTCTTTTTATAATAAGGCTAGAATCATTTTGTTTCAAGAATTGCTGGGAGGGATGTGGAGTAAATTGAATGGAGACCCACTTAATACAAAGGAATCCTGGAATAAGTTTCACAATAATTTATGCTTAGAGTAATAATGTCAGGCTTATCTCCCTCACTTCCACACAAATGACGTTTTGCATCCTTCATTTAACCAATTTCAAATTATTTTAAGCTCTTTTATTCATGTTAAATGCAGTAGTAGCTGACCCTCCTGAGATTTCAGAAGATGGTTGAAGGCTGGGTTCCTATCACTACAGTTTGATAATAGCTGTTCAGACTCTTAGAGTGTTCTGACTGTTTGAGTACCTGTCTGTCTTCCCAAACTCACTCACAAACAGAGGATGTCCAACTATTGCATTTGTTTACACTGTGTAAAGTTATGTAACAATGATTGCTTTAAGTAATAGCTGAATAGCCAATAGCTAGGCAGAAGAGAGTAGCTAGGACTTCTGGGTAGAGAAGAGCTCATGGTGAGAATCAAACATGGCAAAAGTCATCAGGGTGACACTGAAGTTGAACATATGGCACAGAGGATGTAGCCAAGACCTACAAGCGAATGTAGACTAATAAAAAATAGTTACTTGAAGTTATAAGAGCTAGTTGAAAAAAAGGTCAAGCTTAAACTAAGGTCAAGCTTTCATAATTAATAATAAGTCTTCATGTCATTATTGTGAGCTGTCAGCCCAAAGAAAAGTCTGTGTACATCCAACTGAAAAGACAAAGTGTTCTTGGGCTACAGCTAATTCCTTGGTGAATTTTGTGCTCAGCCCTATGGAGCTACAATGCACATCTGTCACCACAAAATATTCCCTGCTCATTTCTCACAAACCTATAATCTAACATGCCAAGTTTTGTCTCAGTAAGAACCATAAGGATTATCTGACAGTTGAGACACATCCTCTAAAACCTTCAGGGTTGCCTTTTATACTGACTGGTACTTTGTAAGTCTCTTTAGAGTCTGTGTCATTGTTTTTAAACATAGGCTATGAAACTCGATCATTTCTCTTAGAGTGAGGCAGTTGGTAAATAAAAGACCAACTGAGGAAACCTGTGACACAGATTTCTTTTCTTTGGAAGAAATCATCCATTTTTCTATTTCAGCCTTATAACTGTCTTGTGTCTATGCTTACATTTCTCTATGAAGTGCAAAGTCAAATGACCCGCCAGGTCAAGAAGCAACTCTAGTATATAACATGGTTTAGAAAGAGGACTGAGCAGCGGAGATGGAGACTTGCAGTGAGTTGTAGGTTTCCATCACTTACCCTTCTTTACCTGGACAGACAAAGTTGGTCATCGAAATTCTGGATGTTTTCATGGATTGTTTGTTTGTTTGTTTGTTTGTTTCTGAGATAGCTTTTTCTTGCAGGGAATATAATCCCTATCTACTAAGTGTGTTGAGTTTTGAGTTATATTTACTTGTTTAGTTCTTCATTTTATAACTCAAAACTCCAGGAAGTCCATGAATTCTACACTGTCCATCCGGTATTTATAAATGTGTATAATTTCTTACAATGTTCTTGAGAATATTAGTAATACCCTATGTGAAAATAATGATTAAATTTCTCTATTACTACATGAAAATCTAGGCTTTGATGCACAGACCATTTAGGTTGTTCGGCTCAGTAATAACACTATTAATTATTTCATTACATTTTACTCTTTTCAAAGGATTTGTGCCTTTGAAATTTTTAATTGAGCTCCACTGTTGTAATATTTCATGTTTTATAGTTCCATTTCTGGTTTTAATTTTATAATTTGAGGGTAAACAGGCAGACGGTGTGCACAGAGGTCCTCAGGACTATTAAAATTTGACAGTGCCTGTGACATACACTTTAAAAAATGTAATCTTTCTTGCAAATTTCGCTTAATAACAGGTTTAGTTGACAAAGTGAAGCCCAGTGGAGGTATCTCAATGCTCTGAAAGAGCTTAAATATATAGTCTTAAAGCAAGACAAAGGTACAACATTCCTGGCTTCAAATTAAAAACTTCCCGTTTGTAAAATTCCTGTACAGAAAACCTAGTGAATTCTATTGTGTTAAATGTTTCAAATTATAAACATTGCTAAATATGTGACTTGGCATTAATTACAATGTATTTATTATAAAAGACATTTAATATTTTAACATATTAACAATGGTAATACAATTTTAATGCATTAACACTAAACATTAAATATTAGTTATATTTTATTAACTGTAAATAATTTAGCATACAATATATAAATTAACAATTTAAATGTATTGATTTCAGTACGTAACACTTTGGTAGTAAAGAATGAATAGATTAAATTACTGAGATCCTTATGTGTGGGCTAATGGATGCTTATGATTACAAGTTAGAATTCTACTAACATTTTACCAAGTAAATGTGTGACCCAACCTCCAGTGAAAAGATAGCTCACTTTATTCTTTAAATAATTTATTATACATTTTACACATATAATAAGATGCATATAAAATAAGTTTTCTTTACAAATTATGCTTAGTCATGAAGAGACTACATTGTGCTTACGTGAGAGTAGCTTTAGTACCTAGCTGCTTCAACAGGCGATAGACAGTTGCCTACCTTTAATACTAAACACGTAAGGGGTGCGTTTACCCATGGAGACAGTGGGACAGAACTAACGGGAGATCACCAACTCCAGTTGGAATGGGTCTGATGGAACATGAGACCAAACTGGACTCTCTGAATGTGGCCCACGGTTGAGGCTGACTGAGAAGTCAAGGACAATGGCGCTGGGCTTTGATTCTTCTGCATGGATGGGCTCTGTGGGAGCCTTCTCAGTTTGGTTGATCACCTTCCTGGACCTGGGAGGAGTTGGGAGGACCTTGGTCTTAACATAGAGTAGGGAACCCCGATGGCTCTTTGGCCTGGAGAGGGAGGGGGGTATGGGTGGAGGGGAGGGAAGGGGGAGGAGGAGGGGAGGAGATGGAAATTTTTAAATATAAAAAATAAACCATACAAGGTGAAGGTTCTATGGTGATATGCAAGATATTCATGAGTATGGCAATAGGATCTGGACATTTCTGGCACCCTCTCCTCAGCTGCCCAAGGAACTAGCTGGGGGCATCTTCCTGGACACCTGGGAACACCTCTAGAGTCAAGCCTCTGCCAACCCTAGAATGGCTCCCTTAATTAAGATATATAATTCCTTGTTCCCATATCCACCCTTCCTATATCCCAACCATCCTATTCCCCCAAGCTCTTCCCATCCTCCACTTCACACTTTTCTCTCCTCATCCCCCCATCCCCCATCCCACCCCACCCCCAAGTTCCATTTTTTTGACCGGCAATCTTGTCTACTTCCAATATCCAGGAGGATAACTATATGTTTTCCTTTGGATTCACCTTCTTATTTAGCTTCTCTAGGATTTTTTACGAATTATAGGCTCGATGTCCTTTATTTATGGCTAGAAACCAATTATGAGTGAGTACATCCCATGTTCATCTCTTTGGGCCTGGGTTACCTCACTCAGGATGGTGTTTTCTATTTCCATCCATTTGGATGCAAAACTCAAGATGTCATTGTTTTTTTCTGCCGAGTAGTACTCTAATATGTATATATTCCACACTTTCTTCATCCATTCTTCCACTGAAGGGCATCTAGGTTGTTTCCAGGTTCTGGCTATTACAAATAATGTTGCTATAAACATAGTTGAACAAATGCTTTTGTAATATGATTGGATGGAGAAAATGACTGAGCCCCACATAGAAGCACCGGACTGAGCTCCCAAGGTCCTGATGAGGAGCAAAAGGAGGGAGATCATGAGCAAGGAAGTCAGGACCGTGAGGAGTGCGTTTACCCATTGAGACGGTGGGACAGATCTAACGGGAGACCACCAAGTCCAGTTGGAATGGGACTGATGGAACAGGGGACCAAACCGGACTCTCTGAATGTGGCTGACGGTGGAGGAGGACTGAGAAACCAAGGACAATGGCGATGAGCTTGAACTCTACAGCATGGACAGGCTCACTGTGAGCCTTGTCAGTTTGGTTGCTCACCTTCCTGGACTTAGAGGGAGCTGGGAAGACCTTGGACTTAACATAGTGAAGGGAACCCTGATGGCTCTTTGGCTTGGAGAGGGAGGGAGTGGGGGTATGGATGGAAGGGAGGGGGAGGAAGGGGAAGTTGGAGGAGAGGAGATGGAAAATTTTTATAAAAAAAAGAATTAAAAAAAACATAATCCCAGCACTCGGGAGGCACAGGCAGGCGGATCTCTGTGAGTTCGAGGCCAGCCTGGTCTACAAGAGCTAGTTCCAGGACAGGCTCTAAAAAAGCTGCAGAGAAACCCTGTCTCGAAAAACCAAAAAAAAAAAAAAAAAAAAAAAAGAAAAAAAAAACAAAAAAACATAAAATATAGATAAAAAACTTCTTGTACATAACATGTTCTGTAACTTAAGGTGTTATATATGTTGTTTTTAGCAGCATTCAAGAGAGACACAGATTGGAAAGCATAAATAACACCTTTAAACTGTGATGCAAATGACTTTGGTCTTCATGAGCACCTATAAAGTCAACAAGACACTTTGACAACCCAGGTCAATAGATATTGTGACAATTATAGTTTAGAATGTACTAACATAAAATCAAGTTTGAATATTTTGTATACAAAATAGAAAACAGGAAAAATGGTCTTTCCCAGGATATAAATCGAATACCCAATGGTCTTCCCTGAAAACATATGACCAAGCAACATTGTACAGACTGAGCAGGTTGAGCAGGTTGTGCTCATGCATTTAGGAACAATATATATATATATATATATGTGTGTGTGTGTGTGTGTGTGTGTGTGTGTGTGTGTGTGTGTGCGTGTATGAGTGTATGAATATGTGTGTGTGTTCATTAATTTGAAAGATAATAAGGATGAGTACACACATGGGAGGGCTTGAGAAAGAAAAGTAGAAATATAGTAACTATAATTTCAAAAATAGGAAATAATTAGAAATGAAAAATTTTTATTTTGAATCTGTGTGTCAGATCAATATGAATTCTAACAAAGGATTATAAAAAAGTCTAATTGAGTCAGGCAATGCACTACAAAATTAGTCAGTTTGTTAAGACTAACGGACTTGTAAGAGTGAAATGAGCAGGGAATAGGGAAGTGATGGCCCGTGAGACACAAATGTGTTCTCAGAGTCACATGTAGAAGGTGGTGACCTGTGGAATTTTATAAGCATAACTACATATAGTTATACACCATGTTCATATGGAAGCACTCTATGTCAGTGTGATTCAACATGAACCCCAGGCGATTATCAGACATCCAACCTCAGTGGAGTAGTTTTATGATCATGACCAAAAAATGTATTTCTGATAAGTAAAAAGGAATGAAAACCAATCTGAAGCTGCAGAGAAACCCTGTCTCGAAAAACAAAAAACAAAAAAAAAAAAACAAAAAAACAAAAAAAAAAAAAAGAAAACCAATCTGAAAGTTTGGTTCAAGTTCAAGTAGATCATTGAGCATACACTGCTTAACATTCTGTCTGGTATTCATGACTTACAGGAAGAGAAGCTGGGTAGATCATGAAGAGAATGAGTTTGCTTATTTTAACAATAAATCCTCTGTTGCTGTTGGTGGATCACTTTTTCTAATCTTCTAAAAACTCAGATGACTCTTCTGTGTTTGCTTTATAGTACACATATGAAATGTTATGTGTCATTATTTATTGGAAACGAGCTCCACTAAAAGCTGATAGTACTTTATTTTCCCCAATTTATAACATGTCAGAGTAGGCTATTTGCAAGCATTTTCCAGAAACTTTCACTGAGAGACTTTTTAAAAACCCTGTGTATAGGTATGCATGTGTGTGCACATAATTCTGTACACACACAGTGGTGTGTATGCTGATGGCACAGGACAACCTCAAGTGTCTGTCCTCACATTCTTCCTCATGTACACATCTAGCTGTTATATTCATAACTTAGTTATTAGCAATTAGAAGAAACTTACTTCTTATTTTTGAAACTGGGAAATTAATTCATTTTAACTTAGGTCTAAACTCTATTACAATAAAAATTGTTCCATGATTTTCCATTCTTCAATATAAAGTATTATTCAAACTGAAGAGTTTTTCATAAATTCCAATGTGCAAATGCCACATCAGATTGGAAGCATCATAATAAAAATGTAAACATAATTAATATTGAATAATGAATTTTAATGGAATGTTCGCTTCTTCAAGAAAAATAATCATGTTTAAAATTAGAGCCTTAGACTAATTTTTATTTCTGCCACATTTTATTACAACTCACCTTTGATAATTAATGGCTACATACTTATTTCCACTTATTGTGGAGGAAGAAGAAATTTATTTCCATCTCAAATGAGAGAATTCATATTTTATATAATTCAGCTATTGTTCTAAATGTTAGTTTGTTTTTATCAGATTGAGCTTTTTAATATTCCAGCATATTTATAAAAGTTCAAAACTAAATTTGATTTAATTATAATTTGCTAACATAGTTCAATATTGATAATGTCAACATAAAGTTTTCTTTAAGTGACATAAGAGGAAGACTGAGTAGATTTGGATCAATATATTTATATCTAAAATTAGTGATAAAAGATCTGGGAAACTTTAGAAAATAAGACCTTTGAGATTTGGGGATATGTGTTCTAAATCTAATTCTAATGAGTTAATAAAATATATTATTTTCTTAATTTTTAAAGCTTGTCTATGTAGATATGTGCAAGCAGTTATTTAATCACTTTTTCAGAGATGAAGTAAGAAGAAAAATCAAGAAATGAAGAGCTTTTGACCACCACACTGCTCCTTTTAATATTGCCCTTCCCTTGTTAAAGTCAGTCTAATCTACCAATGGCGTTCTTCTTCTCTTCCACTTGGAACACTTGACTCGCTCCCCTATTCTACTGCTGAAGCACTCAATCAAATACTGGTCAGCAAAGAAGACACTTGGTCTTCTAGTTAATGACCATGTGAACCAGAATTGGGCCATTTATTTTTCCACATGCACAGACTACTCTCTTTTACTTTGGGTGTTCCGTCAGAACAAATATTTACCTAAGATGTTGAATCTAGTTTGCTGTGCTCAGGATAGTTTTATTAGTTTTCAAGAATCCTTGAACTCAAAATATTTTAGAATCTGAGATTCTCTAGTAAAAAACAGGAAGCATAATTTCCTAACAAAAATTCTAAAATACATGTAAAGAAACTTGAAGAAAATTAAAATGTACATTAATTTTTCAAGGAACCTGATGTCATGTGGAAACAAACACCCGATAAAAAGGAAAAACCTCCATCACTCAGGAAGTTTTAAGAGTAAGCAAAACTGAGAAAAAATTAGAAATGCACTTTAAATAGATGACGAATGTGATAAATATAACATGGTGTGTGTGTGCACATGCAGTACACATACAATAAAATAATTCCAAGTGTTTGGGCTCACAATTAAAAGCAATAAAGTTTTTTATAAGTACACAGGATATTGAAAGTCTCCTATAACTACATGCTAAAATAGGCCTGAAAGTAATTTGTAAAAATATGTTGTTTTTTGTGCTTAATTGTGAGAAATGACAAATTCCAAGTTTCTTTTGAAATTTACTTGAGCATGGTGATGTCTTTATAGAAAACAGAAAACTATCACAGAAGGCAGGCTAGAGAGTGTTCCAAGAACTGGAAGGAACACAAAGAAATCTATCTGTGATCCAGGGCAGTTGCTTGCTTTCCTGTGTATTTTTTCCCAAGTCAGATTCAAATATGCAACAACAATATCTTTATAGAAGTGGTAACATATCTAGGCATGGGGTGGGTACTGACCCTCATTTACCTTATTTGGCTGAATCAGGGAGCTAGCCACTACTTGGGTTCTTTGAGCCCATACATTCAGGAATCTGCAGCTTCATGGGATGAATACTTAAAGGCTTGAGGACACCATTGAAGACTGCAAAAGATGGAACAAGGAATTATATCCTAGAGAATGAAGATATCTAGGGAATATAGAGGGAAACAGAAGCAAAAGTACAAGGGATCTGCCTTTCCAGAAATCTCTGACCTCAGCGGAGCACTTGTGAAGGTTTTTTAAATGCTCAGTGGTAGTTGAATAAGCCTGAACTAATTAGGAAGCATAACTGTGTTATTTATGTTGTAATGATTGAACATCCCTGAGAAGAGCATTCCTAACTCTAATGTACACATTTAGGTGTTCACTTGTAAGTTTAGTATTCAAGCATTTTAATGGGTTTTTATGCCTGAATTAGCTGTTTTAGATGAATGGATGTGATGGTTTCATTATAATGTTTTTTTCTGATTCTAAAGAATGAAGGCTACCATTTGTAAACTATATAGTTTGGTGCTTTATGAACACAATTAGAATAAAGACACTGTTTTCTTCTGCAAAAAAAAAAAAAGAAATGAAGAGCTAGTTACTTCACTGTCAGTGAAAATGATGATAATTTGTTAATGTATTTACATTGCTATTCAAATAAATTAGTAGAAACTCGATAAATTCGGTATTACTTATCTTATGACATTGTCAGTTTCTCTGAATCTCATTGTGCCTGTGACTAAATTGGTTGTAAGAAAGTGCTTAGTTTGATGTCCTGAGATGTGGTGCTGCACAGGGAAGAACACAGCCACCAGATAGCTGCTTTTCCTGTTCTAGCATCTAGTGGTACCAGATTAGAAGTGTTTCAAGATTTCAATAAGTTAATATACCACTTTTAATTTGTTGACCAAAATGTGATGTTACATTTATTCATGAGTCAAAAATGAAGTCTTATGTTGACACAGAGTTAAGTAGTGGAACTGTGTGGACTGAGAATATTTCAAACAAGAAGTGACGCCCAACTCACTGTGGGAGGTGGTGAACGAAAAGGACTTTGGAGGTGAAGAGAAGAAAGGTGAAAGCCGACTGATGTCTGGTTATCTGGCTCTCCTGGCACTGTGAGAAATGAAAAGATTACAACTGGAAGGTGGCTTATTGAGATGAGGGTAATGACCAGAAATTTTACACACATAGGAAATAATGAAGATTGCTTTAAGGTCTGCCATACATCTAAAAGTGGTTTCTACTTTGGGCATGATGAGTTTTCTGAGATAAACTCCATTAATTAATTCCATGTGGGTATGTGTGAAAACTCAGCTACCAGTAATTGCACTCAAAGCACAATTTAACCTGATGCATGTGTGTTCACATGTTCAGCACCAGCTTATGTTTTCATTCAGAACTTTATAGTTGAAATACGTTTACCACTGAACAGATCACCAGTGTTTTATGGTGTCTTTCAAATGGTAGTGTGATATTGATTGTTCTCTATCACTGACCACATATATCATAAGGCTGCATGGCTGTTCGTTGTTTGTTTTTTTCCTAGTCTGTTTTTAATTTGCAAATCTATCAAACGGCATTTTTATTTATTTTGAGTTTTGGCAGTTATACATATAGTGTCTCAAACATTTTTTGATGGTTCCTTTCTTTGGGTGAGAACATGTTAATCATTTGAGTAGATACCAATTACCTTTTCTGGGCTGCTGATTCATATAGCTTTGAAAAGAATCAAACAGCTTGTCAATATATCACATCAGAGCTTTTTCTGCTGACTTGGCAAAGCCAAGGGAGGGTAAATTTCCTCTGGATATATTCAGTATTCTATATACATGTACACACGCATAGGCACACCCACACATACAAAACTCTTCCTTTTTCCACTGTGCTTATATAGGCTTCTAATAGAAGGTGTGGCCCAGATTAAAAGTGTGCCTTCTTCCCTCAAGATCTGAATCAAAGGGCCAGGCAGTGGTGGCACGTGCCTTTAATCCCAGCACTCGGGAGGCAGAGGCAGGCGGATCTCTGAGTTTGAGGCCAGCCTGGTCTACAAGAGCTAGTTCCAGGACAGGCTCCAGAAACTACAGGGAAACCTTGTCTCGAAAAACCAAAAAAAAAAAAAAAAAAAAGATCTGAATCAAAAACTTGTGTCTTCTAGCCTCAAGGTATTGATCAAAGACATGTTGTCTTTCTGCTTCAAGACCTGGATCACAAGTGTGCCCTCCAATTTGGGACTGTAGTTCATTTCAGGTATAGTCAAGTTGACAGTCAAGTCTAGCCACTACAGCATCCTATAGTCTTTGAAAGAGACTGACTGATTTGATGATTCTCATGATAATACTTTGACCATCTCATATAGATATAACTCAATCCTGGAACAGGAAGCTTCATTTGGTGACAAGAGATGGCCAATTGGGGCTCTGTCTCCCCCATATTTTGCCAATTTCCTTTAGATCATCTTTGTGTGTGTGTGTGTGTGTGTGTGTGTGTGTGTGTCTTTCTGTGTCTGCATTGGGAAGCTTCTATTGTATTAAGTTTCCACACAACCCTTAAAGTGGCCCTTGAGTTGTATTCTCTCCCTTGTCTGTTTCTTTCCTCCCCCTTCCACTTGACAGCTTTCTTAACCTATTTTAATTTAATGCTTCACATTTATTTTATTCTCAAAATGATAAAAGGGAAGCACTCTCAACTTACTGCAACTTGACATTCCAAGTTTGATTGAATCCATGGGAAACCTGCCATTTTCTGAATAGAAATGGAGGAGGTGTGGATGGGGAAAGAGCAGAGGGTAAGTAGTGGATCTGTGGGAGAGGACTGGAAATTGTGGTCAGGATACAAAATTACAACAATAATAAAAATCATTAAGAAAAATAAAAGAAAGGTGAAGCCTTTCTTTTTCTTTTTATACGATTTAATTTTATTCTTGTGTCTCTGTAGAGATACTTGTACAAGACTGAGGTCTGTGTGGAAGCGATAAGAGGGTCTAGGATGCAGGAGCTGGATTTTTTGGTGGCTTTGAGTTTCCCTACGTAGTTGATGAGAACCAAAATCAGGTCCTCTACTAGAACTTTGCTCTTAAACACTGAGATATCTCTCCATCTCTTCAAACCTTACTTTTTGAAGATGTTTTCCATAGATGATAGATAGATAGATAGATAGATAGATAGATAGATAGATAGATAGATAGATAGATAGATAGATGATAGATAGATAGATAGATAGATAGATATAGATATGTCATAACAGAGATAATCTCTGAAGAAATTACTTCAAATTTCAGCTCTATATTTCTCTCTCACTTTTGGTATTCTTTACTAGATACTAAAAGGTGAACTTCCTTACTTTAAGAGATTTCTTTTCAATTCATATTTTGGCTACAGCATGTTCTGGAATCAAAATACATATAGTTAGGGAAAGTCAGTATATATACAATGTTTCCAGGGGAGTAGACAATAGCTCTTGTATATTACATTAGTAGAGTAATGAGGCAGACAGAATTAAAGCATCCATGACCATCCCTTCTCAGAAAGCAACTGGAGGATATTTTCTTCTAAATTGAGAAATACTGAACACAGAGAGAGGGCTGAAGAAAGTTGGGTTTCAATTAGTAAAGATCCATGCTAGATACTGTACAAAAAATATCTTAGCCACTTTTCCCATTACATCTCATAAATTGAGAATTTAAAAAAGAATTTGGGACTTTGAGATATTAGAAAACCAGAAAGACTGTTTACTTTATAACCTTGAGGTTAAACCACTATCTGATGTTGGATTCTCCTCTGTGATGTAGGTGTGTCTTCTATCTACCTGTTGATTTCATTTGTTAAAGCAAGATGTGAGTAAGAGGCTGAAAATAATGGGTCATGCAGTATTTAAAAGAATACAGTTTTTGTGTAATTATTTTGGGTAAAGCTAGCTGGTGGCTGGAAGCCGGGTGGCAGGAAGCCGGCCCGCAACTCATCACTACACCTCTGTATGCTGTGAATAGGTTTTATTACCATTGGTTGGTAAAGAAGCTGCTTTATTCTATGGCAAGTCATAATATAGCATAACAGTAATTACAAGCAGAGATAGAGGAGGAAAGAAGGCAGAGTCAGAGAGACGTATTATAGCTGCTAAAGGAGACAGATGCTGGAACCTTACTAGTAGATCACAGCCTTGTGGTGATACACAGGTTAATTAAAATGGGTTAATTAAGATATAAAAGTTAGCAAAAAAAATGCTTGAGCCATTGGCCAAACAGTGTTGTAATTAATGTAGTTTCTGTATGATTATTTGGGTCTGAAAACCTGAGAAACCAATGTACAGTCCCCATTTACATAATGGCACAACCTTCTGGGAAATCGATCCACACAAGACACAGGGCTTGTGAACAATGTTCTAATAGTTGATTAATGGTAATATAGACCCACTGTGTCCCTGAAACTGGGGAGTGAGCATGGCTCACAGAGGCAGTGAATGTACCTGCACCATGATGGATGGGGCAGAGCCATCAGGCAGGGACATAGAGTTGATCCTAGCCACACCCACTTAGCATTAAAAATAAAGCTACTCCTAGTCAGAAAATTATTAAAGATACACAAAAAAGACAAATTCAGAAAAAAATAAACCTCATAATAAGTTGTAGTGTGTTTAAAAATGTATGCAGAATTGGAAAAGAGAGGAAAGAGAATATAGACAAGAGTACAGACAATTATCTATTAAAGGAGAAAAGATAATAAAGTAAATACTAAAAAGTACTAGAGTTAAAAGTAAGCCATATTAAGATGAAGAATACATGGAGAGTCTTCATTATGTATATTATTGTGTATTCTTTGAATTTTTTGACTGAAAAGAGATATTTGATTCTGGGGACTACTAAACTAAACCAACAAATTTATTTTAAAGGTTTCTAGACTTCAAAATTTGAGTCAAAGAATATGTTACTTTGGAAAGAGATTCTACTTTTGTTTCCACAGAGGATGAGAACATATGTATTTCTTCCAGATTAATGTGGTTTGATGGAACAAAATCCCCTGAAAGGTCTCCATGAACCCTAAAAATAAATACTTTGCCTAAAATAGCAGAAAGCAGTTTGGAGAGAACTATGCACAAATTTTTTAAATGATTGTTTATAAATATTTATTTTAAAGGGGTTGGCTATAAATGGTTCAATATATTTTAAAGGGGTGGATATGATATAGAGATGAATACTTTACATTGGTATGGATTTTGGTCTATTGATACAGAATTAAGGTCGATTTTGTTACACTCTGTATATATATTTCTACTCTTGTTTAAGTTGTTGTGTTTGTGCAGCTCATTTAAAAATGAAATGTATAATTAAGAAATGCAGATTAATTGGTAGTCATCTATAATAATAAAATTTTTAGTCATATTAGTTTTGTTTTCTAGATATACAGAGATTTATTTCAATAAGATACATAAATTTAACACTTCAAAGACCAACAGAATATGGCATTTAAAATATTTTAAGAACTTAGACTATTCTCATCAGTAAGACTTATCTGTTTCTTGAGCACCAATTACTTCAGAGGAGTTGATGGGCATTTAAGAAATTCATAGAATTTTTCTTCAATGTGACAAGGCTAGCCATTTGGACAAGAAACTGCTCTTGCTTGGATTGATTGACAGTATGCTGTATAAACTGGACATGCAGGACCCACAGGAAAATGACTGCTGAACTTGTCTAAAGAAGGTGAAACAGTCTTGCAGGTTTCCTCCTTCTTGGAAGTGACTGCCAGACTTTGTGCAGGACTCAGATAAAGTGACTGAAAAAAACCTGCCAAGATAGGTGAAATAGTCTTTCAAATTTTCTGTTTCATGGAAAAGTCTGACAGATACTTTGGGCCTGTAAGTTGAAGATGGATGCCCCAAAGTTATAGAATAAGTTTGGGTGACTGTCCAGGAAGCAAGTTGTTTCTGTCAATTCTTGAATTTTGCAAGTTGCTTTTCCTGTTTACTTAGGAAGTATTATTTCCTTCTGGGGTTTGTGATGAAGTTGAAGACAGATATATTTATAATTTTTCTTAGTTATGATAAAAGACAAAAATAGATATAAACCATTAGACTCACAAAGAAATATTGTAACTGTAATTCTTGTTTGATACCTGTTTTGTCATATGTAATTTTACGTTAAAGTTAAAACTTTTCTTTTTATTTAGAAAGAAAAGGGGAGATAATGTAGCATTCCCCTCTGTATGTTGTGAAAAGGTTTTATTATCATTAGATAATAAAGAAGCTGCTTTGGACTATGGCAAGTCAGAATATAGCAAAGCAGGATTTCCAAGTGGAGACAGAGGAGGAAAGAAGGTAGAGTCAGAGAGATGCCATGTAGCTGCTGAAGGAGAAAGATGCCAGAACCTTAGTGGTAGGTGATACACAGATTAATAGAAATGGGTTAACATAAGAATAGGCATTAACCAGGAATATGCTTGAGCCACTAGTCAAACAATGTTGTAATTAATATAGTTTCTCTGTGATTATTTGGGTCTGGGTGATTGGGAAACCAATGCAAAGTCTCTATTTACAACTATCCATGTAGAATCACTATTAAGGTCCAATTACAACTTTTAAGTTGAACACATATCTATTGCAAAGACAAATGACAAATTGAACCATATATTTGTTCATGTTTTTATGACTAAGTCCTTCTTCATTTGGCAATGGCTACATTGACTAAGTTAGAATACTATTTTCCCAATGATCTTCACATTATCTTATTATCCACATTTGATAAAGATCTTGATTTTCTTGTAAGGAGTCAATAAAAAAATAAAAAAACCTAACCTACTCTCTGAGTGTTAAGTGTTGCTCATACCTTTCTGCAAAACTGTGTAATTCTTTTCACACCCAAAATGCTTATTGCTTGAGAAAAAAATATTACTTTTCTTAAAAAATATTCTTCACCAATTCATAAGCAAATTACATGAAATACTTATAATACATTTAAATATGTGCATTACTTTTGCTTCTTGGTGTTATTTCAATAGTTTTATTGTTCTAGAGTTTTAACCAAAAGTAGTCTATACCACTATCTCTGACATGTACTGTTTTATACCATCTAGAACTTACAGAATTTTATTCTAGTATACTTACAACAAATATCTCTGAAATAACCCAAAAACCTGAATTAAAAGAATGGTGAATAATATATTCCTTTGTTTATCTTATGATAACTGTCAATATTTGTAATACTATGCACTTCTAAATGAAAAACCATCCTTGCCTTCCTGATATAAATGTTAATCTGCACCAATGAATATTAAATATAATGCATGCTACTAATATTTAATATAAATAAATAAATATTGGCATTTTGTACCGAAGTTTCCTATACAAAAGAGACAAAAGGCACATGATATAATATTTTGTTTGATTTTCAAATTGGGAGGAATTGTTCTATACAGTTATCGTCATTGAATATTGCCTACAATTTTTTTTTTACTTTTTTATGTGATCAATCACTTGCTTAATAAATGAATGAGTGTCAGCTCAATGATGTTTGAACTAAGATGGCTAAAGACATTCTGAGAAAAACTAGAAAGCCCTATGACCTTTATCTGGCTTAAAATGAGAAGGCATGAACCAAATCATTAAAATTGTAAAGTTAAAACATAAATAGTTAATGAGAAATTTATTTCTTGGCTCTAAAAGAGCAGATAATAAGTGGCTTAAAATATTTATTAGACTTCGGTTAAGTGGCAAAACTTCAGCTCAAACTTCATTTTTATTAGTCTAATTTTTAATCACCATTTTGTTAGCAAAACAGTGAACTCCGTTATTGCATTTCATGTACACATTTGGATACAATTCCTGTGTTTTCCTCCCACAGTATTATCACCTCTTTCCCTCTCCCACCATTAAGTTTTCCAAACTCCCCAGATCGTCTTTTCTTGTGCCTCCTTATGTGTATTCATTATTTTTTTCTATACCCATTGGTGATCACCCATTAATCTTTTCCAAGACTTCTACACCCACTATTAGATACTGAGATCCATAATTAACATGTTAGAAAAAATATTTTTCTTCTCTACTGGCATATTTTGTTAACAAGGGGATCTCCATTTACTTCAGCTGCCATACCTTTGTTTTATTTTTTGTCTTGAACAAAATTTTACTGTGTAAATGTATTTTGTTATTGTATTTCATGTATTGATAGATAGGCATCCTAGTTCCAATATATTGCTTAGTGTGACTAAGCATAAGTAGCCATAAAGATCAACACAGGAATACCTTATATATGCCATGCTGAAATCCTATGGGTGTACATCTGAGCGATGTATAGCTTGGTCATACAGTACAATTTTATTAATATATTTGAAGAATTTTATAACAATTTATTTGGTGATTTAGAAGGTTTTTCTTTTAGCAGAAATATATAAGGACTCTTTTCCCCCAAATTTTTGACAATAATTGATGTGGCCTGATTTCTTCATAGAAGACATCCTGAATGGCTCTATGACTATGGCTTGCTTCAGCCTAAAGAGCCTTTGAGTCTCTGTGTCCTTGAAACATACTAATTCTTTGTTGTTGTGCTACCATCCAAGCCTACTTGACCTTTGGAGATAATTGTGGTCCTTGTGAATTTTCTCTAAAATTATTAGATGCCATTCATCTTTCTGCCCACATCTTGATTCTAAGTTTGAAGGGCTTAGATCTGGTGAAATTTCTACACTATGTTTTTCACCGCTGTAAAATTATCTGCTACTCCCACTGATGACTGGCGTTCAGGAAACTCCCTGCTAAGGAGGGAATCCCAGTCATCAGGGTACCACCTGTCTCGTTGGCATGGTAGAAAACCTCTATCCTTCAAACATTTACAGTTACTATGCTAATAATTCTCAACCACCACACGTGTTTGTCTTCTTCAATCAACTTTCTAAAATGTGTGGGCATGGAATATGGAGAGCCAGAGTTATGGGGCTGATGGAAGAAGTAAATTTATTGCATCTTTATTGAGCCATCGTCCTTTTTAGAACACTAAAAACATCTATTAGGCAACATTGAGTCCAAATTTCCATGGCAGAATTTCTGCACAACCCAGAGTTATAAGTAAAAATGAAGAACTCTCTACTCCATCATAGTTTAGATGTTGAATTTTAAATAATAATACCCATAGATGACAAATAATGAATCCTAGTACATATTATATTACTTAATTCAAAAACGGATAGAAGTACTTGCTCAAAAATAATGCCTTAACATTAACAAAATAACCTGAAATCATAAAATAAGAGCACTGCTTTCCGATAGAATAATGTGCCAAATTGTAGTATAGAGCTCAACTTTCAAGTGGGTTGACAAGCAAGAAAGAGAATAGAATAATTTTGATAAGCATAACTCCTATTAAATGTTCCAACCCTACATTCTGAGTTGAGGATTTAATCATTATTATGAACTGTCTTCTATTCAAAATCATTCAGTGAATCTTTCAGTTATTAATTGCACATGGGATTTGCTTTGCACCATGATAGCTCTTCTGGAAAAGAAGATATAACACAAGCTATGTGAAAATTTACAAGGTGCTAATGAGCTTTCTTCAAACACCACAAATTATTTAAGTAACTTAATGCTGTTGTTATTTTTTACAGTGTCAAGAGTTTTCACACTAATGTGAAGCAGGCACATAATTTATTTCTCTGTTTCCAAACTTCCAAGTATAAATTGAAAACATAAGCATAATGTCAAATAGAATGACATTAATTTATTTCTTTCAAGTGCTTATATGTTCAAAAGTATTTTCATTTCCAGTAAATAAATAATTATATGATAGATTTTGATGCTTAGCACTCTAATTTTTCATCATAGCTTTAATATAGAAATGTATAAAGAAATAGTAATACATTTAAATATAAGGTGGAATTCTATAAATTTTAATTCTTTGTAAGTTTAAAAAGTATGTTTATGTTATAATCCTATATGTGGTAATATTCTTGCCATATCCCAGTTTAAAGTAGATAGGCCTCTTAAACAGAGAAATAAATGTTAGATAAACTTATATTTCCATCTTTTGAATTATTCTCCCAGGAGTAGAAAATCAAGTCTCAACTGCAGTGACAAGCAGAGAAAAGGGCCCTAGATTACAAGAGGAATTTCAATGGAGAAGAAGCTAAATCTGGACTTGTTTGGATCTAGCATTAGCTCCAGACCTAGGAGAATTATTTATCTGGCTGTAATCATAACAAGCAAGACAACAGGAAGTGGTAGAGAGGTGGGCAAGGTGTTAAAGTTCTCATTTGAGGACATATACAGTCACAACTCTTAAGTGTGCTTAGATTCTCACAAATGAAAATACATTGGCATAAATATAATATTTACTAATTTATATGATTAAATTATGAAGTTATTTTCTACCTATACGAAAGCATATTTAGGCATTTGAATGACAAGGTGAGCATTCTGCATGGCAGAGAGTTAAACCCTGAGCTCTCATGTCAAAGACCTTGAGTGAGCCACTCACTGTATCTGCATTCTAAGTTCTTCCTCTGAGAGACATTATTAATAAAATAGACCCAGTAAAAGCATGCATATTTGTGTATGTGTGTATGCATATGTGCACTGAAATAAGTTCATTGAATTAATAATTTATCTAAGCCAAGTCTTTGAGCTGACAGAGATTTTAGTTTCACTAAATTTAATAATCAGTTTATTTTTGGGGGTTTATTATATTGCATCTGCATAGGCTTCACTGTGTTGTCTCAGGAAGTACACAGTAATTAATACCCCTCAAAAAATATATTAACCTAGAGTTAGGAAGTTTAAGTCTGAAGCCAAATGAGAGAGGAAACTTAATGCATGATAGGTAGAAGTGGCGAATGCTCATGTCTCTCGGGAGGCAACCAATCAAGGTAGGGTTTTATTTATCAACAGTGTTTCTATCATGACTATGTTTCCAGTGCATGATGTTTGATCTTAATATTTTCCAGCATAAACTTCAAGTTCACGTTTAAATTAAACTAAGTTAGATATGAAAGAGTTAAATTATCATCTCAAAGGAAAAATTCTTTTACAAAGCTAACACAAACTCTTTTAACTAATTCATTAATTATTTTTTCAAAGCTCCTTCGAGTTCTGATTTTTCTCTATCCACCTCACTTCCTGAATGCTGCTACTCCGGCCCCTGACCTCAAAAGACATTTTTATGGTAAGCAGGAGAACAAATAGAGGACTCCCTGAAAGTGAAACAAGTGCTCCATCAGCTGACCTATAGTTCCAAACAAAGATCTTAAAACTACAGCATAGTCTCCTTGGACTGCATATCCCACATGGTGCAATACCATGATGAGAGACAGGAAGCTCTCCTCTGTACATTTTTTGGACTCAGTTCACCTAGACTTTACTGTTACAGTCTTGAGGATACAGTTTTCTCTGACTAAAGTAGCTACATGCTTCTTACCTTGGGATGGTTTGTGATGTTCCCCTTTCATGTATAGTTAGATATCATCCAAGTTAATTTTCTGCATTATGTCATTTACATGAATTTAACTGTATGTTCCTCATCCTGTCATAAAGCACTAGGACACTGGAATATGTATGACACTTTAAAGACAATTGTGGTTTTTTGTGTGGCTATAAAGTGTGTGTGTTTACAAAATCAACACCGTGTTATTATTATCAGGTTTATCATGACTCTATTTAGAGGAATGAGAATCATATTAACTTGTTTGAGCTATGACTACATTAGCTTCTCCTAAAGCCTATAAAAACCAGGATTTTCACTGTTGCTCCTCTTCAGTATGAGGATGCACCATAGATGGCTTTTAGATACAAAGCAAAAAAAGAAAAAAATGAAACAATCTACAATCACAATCTCAGAGAACTAAAACAACAAAGAGGACCCTAAGAGACATACATGGATCTAATATACATGGGAAATAGGAAAAGACAAGATCTCCTGAGTAAACTGGATGCATGGGAACCATGGGAGAGTGTAGGAAAAGAGGGGAGAGGGAGAAGAGTCGAGAAAAATATGTATGTAGGTCAATAAAAATAAAAAAAGAGTTCACACTCTATGCAGAGAAACCCTGTCTTGAAAAAACAAACAAAAAAAAAAAACAAAAAAAAAGAGTTCACAGAGTTAAAAAGGTAGTAGAATGGCATCAAACAGAAAAACATCCCATTTGTTAACATAATTTTAAACACCAGCTTTTACAGATATAGGTTATACATATAAAATCAACAGCATTCTCCTTAAATAAAAACAATGTCTCCCATCTAGCTCAAATACATTGATTTATAGAAGTACTTGATTATAGCAAATGCACATTCAAAGTGATTCAATTTGAAATAATGCATTTGTGCTCCTCGTTCAAGTATCCCCTATAAGGCATAAACAGCCTGGATAAGTGTTGTGTTGTTTGGGTTAACTGAGAAGTCAAATATCATGGACATGTACCTCCAGCATGCAACTTGGAGGCAAGCTGCCTAAAGCTCACCACCTGGGTGGCACAGGGAAGCCTGCTTTGATAATGCTGAATATATATATATATACACACACACATATACATTTCTTCCCTGTCTACAAGTCGTATCAGTTACTTCTCCTGTCCTTATATGAATATGTGTTAAACATGTGACCTCTATTACTAATGAGAAAAAAGGGACATTAAAAGAAATGATGCTCTAATGGCCCTGTCCACTGTGTATTTGCCAATTGTGAAGTCATCCTACTCTGTAGATAGCAAAAGTACTGTGTCTCCTACTTCAAACAGGACTATTAATGTGTTTTGATGAAGTCAATTATTGTTTCTGTTGGCTAATACTTACAGTTAATAGGTTATTTTTTAAAAGCACTAATTTAAACATTTATTGTCTAATAAGAACTGGTTTAAGCATTTACTTCCTAATAAACACATAGTTACAGAAGAGAGAGGTACAAGCTCAGTATAGAAAACAGTTTTTGTTGTTCAGTATAACAATTTGGATGGTGAAATCAGAGTTCAGAACAAAGACATCCTCATGCAATGAGGTGACTTTCCTTGAGAGCTAGTGGGGTTTGGAATAATTTCATTTACAAAAAAAAAAAAAAAAAAAAAAAAAAAAAAAAAAAAAAAAAAAAAAAAAAAAAAGGTGAACATGAAATGACGTTTGATCCACTTGGTTTCACTAATGGGCCGAAGTTGAAGCAGTTGTCAATTCACAGTAAAATCTTGATTGTCCTTATTCAGTGTCTAAATTCTACCTTACACAAATGAACTTTCTCTTGGCTTCTCAGGACGTTAGTGTAACCAGATTCCATCACAGTATATTCTATTCTTGGCTGCTCTTCAATCTTAGAAAATACTTTGAATTAAAGGTATTATTCATGTTCTAAAAACTTAGGATATTAACCAATCTAGATACTAACCAATCTAGATACTTTTATAGAAAATTCTATTGTACAACTAAAAGTCAGAAATCATATAAAATTAAGATATGCTATAGTATTAAACCCTTGTTTTTTGTCTAAAAAGTTCTACTACAATAAGGCCATTTGTAATCTGGGATTGTATTACCTGCAGAAAAACTGTCCAAACATGTTATTTCTCTAGACTTCTCAGATAGACCCTGAGGTAAAGATTCTGGGTTGTTTACTTTTTGCAAAAAATATGTAGGGCATAATGCACTTTCCCTGAGGAGACAGTATTCTAGCTTCTTCCAGATATAGCAGTTTCATAAGGGATCATGTGTCACCCTCCCCACTTCCCCATGGAAAACTAAAACAAAAATATTATTAGAAATTCATCTAGGACAGATGAGTATGTGTTGTCCATTTCTTCCTTATTCACTTGCTTATATTTACACTTAGTGCTTTAATTTTGTTTTTATTTTTCCTTTTTATTATACTCTGAAACTGCCACATTGGATTCTGGGAATAAAAAGCACAGATGCAGCATTATGCATTATGCAGATTGTTGAAGAAGTTTAGTCAAGGGGACTGTGCAGGTTCTCCTTCTACAGACTCATCTGTGCATTCATCTGAATTTGTGACATCCAAATGTTGGAAGACAATTTCTACTGTGATGTATCAGGAAGTGTGTGCTGTGGTTGTGAGGTGCTCTTGAGAATGGAATTTATTGTTTCTAAAGGAACTGCGGAGGATAAGGTTCTAGCTTTTTCCATGTGACGACACAGTGAAGAAGTCACGAGGTTTTTAACCAGTGGACTACCAAGTATAGGATAATTTTTATGGAAGTTCTCACTGACTACAGATGGTAGACAATACCTGTTATCATGACTAGTTCATTGTCTTCATTTTCCCATTCAAGATTATTTTAGCTTTTATTTTATGCTAAATGCTGAGAGATAAGGCCTCTCTCTCTTTCTCTCTCTCTCTCTCTCTCTCTCTCTCTCACACACACACACACACACACACACACACACACATGAACACATGGTGAGAGTGGTAAGACAATCCCTGAGACAGTACATTTCAAATAAATGAAATCTTTCATGTCTGAGGTGTCCGGTTAGAATTGATTTGTATATGACTGGGTAGGAACATTGTTCTTGTGCTTAAATCTGAAAAATCACATGAAGAGTTTTTTTTTTTTTTGGTTTTTCGAGACAGGGTTTCTCTGCAGCTTTTTTAGAGCCTGTCCTGGAACTAACTCTTGTAGACCAGGCTGGCCTTGAACTCACAGAGATCCACCTGCCTCTGCCTCCCGAGTGCTGGGATTAAAGGCGTGCGCCACCACCGCCCGGCTACATGAAGAGTTTTGAAACCTAAAAACAAATAGACTGGAAGGAATGAGGAAGACATTTGTTATAGATCCCAAAAGCACCAAATATCTTTTTTTTATAGTGAAGTAATAAATGTGAACTTTTATGGTTTTCTTGTTTGTATCCTTTTTCCTGTCTAACTCAACAAAGTGTTGGGGTTCTGAAAAAAAAATGTCTATATGGATAGAGGTCTAGAAATATAAGGTACCTACTGGGGAAAGAGAGGGACAAACCAAAATACTTTCAGCTGTAGAGGAGAGTAGAGGTCAGCTATACACTTCAGCATAGTGATGGAGGACTCTCATTGGTTAATAAAGAAACTGCCTTGGCTTTTTTGATAGGGCAGGATTTAGATAGGTGAAGTAGACAGAACTTTTATGATGGGAAAAAGGGAAGTTAGTCAATCGCCATGCCTCTCCTCTCTAGGTCAGATGCCATGGAGCCAGTCACCAGGACAGACATGCTGAATCTTTCCTGTTAAGCCACCACCTCAGGGCACCACACAGATTATTAGAAATGGGTTAATCAAGATGTGAAAGTTAGCCAGTAAGAGGCTAGAGATAATGGGCCAGGCAGTGTTTAAAAGAATACAATTTGTGTGTTGTTATTTTGGGGCATAAACTAGCCAGGCAGCCAGGAGCCGGGTGGGATGAAAAGCAGGCCTGCCCACAGCTCCTTCTACAGCATAGTCTGCAAGACATTTTATACCAGCTGAGGTGAAGACTGAATTAGTAAAGGACTTGCTATACAAGCATTAGAAATGGAATTTTCATACCCAGAACTCAAATAAAACGTTGCTGTAGTGCAATACACCTGTAATCTTCATATTGTAGGATGGTGGGCAGGGTGGTAACTGAAGTGGCTAGACAGCTAGTTTAGAAAATCAGAGTATTCTAGGTTAAGTGAGAGAGCCTTTCTCAAATTTAGGTTGGACAGCAACTGAGGAAAATTAATGTCTAACACTGAAGTAAACACATAACATACACACACACACAAACACACAAATGTTTTAAAAGCAGATTATCACATTTGGCTTTCAGTGAGAACAAAAGAAAGAATAATTACAGGCTGAAGAGAAGTGAGAATGGTCTCCCTACCTCAAGGATGTAGGATTTAGAAGTCAGGGAGGTTAATAACCTCTCAGGTTCCCATGGTGTGTCAACACATCAAGTTGCATTAGGTTTGATGATAGATTGCTGATTTCAAGACCCAAGAGCAGTTTAAATAATTAAACTGTTAATTATTTTCTGGTTTTCTATGTCTTAGGATGCAAATATTGCTCAAATTAACTCTTATACTTTTAGCTGAATCACAGTGTCAGAATCATTGTGTAATTTATATTTTAAGTCAAGATGAAGAAGCAAATTTCAACCATCCCTATTTTTTACTGAATGTTTACAACATTATTTGTAAGAGTAGAGTGAAAATAAATATTTCATCCAGTGTTTTTAAGTGTATTATTTAGTTTCCTAGTTTCTATAGTCCTAACCTTTATGTCATTGTTTTTGTTTTGTTCTCCCTTGGAGGCCAATAAACAAGTATTCTCATCCAGTAGAAAAAGTAATATTAATTTATCAAATAAACAGATATAGTACTCTGTAACAAATATTCTATTTTATGAAGATAATATTCTATTTTCACTATATGAAGCAGACAAAAATACATAAACATACTGGAAAAGTTGAAAAAAGTTTTCAGGTATTGCTCTTAGAATGTATAGGGTAATACAGAATGTTTTACAGGAAATGAATGGATAAATATTAATTCTCCCTTTTACACAAAACTTTATTGACTATTATGAGTATGTGTGGCATAAATTTAGTTGACTGAAGAAACATCTCTAACCTCAGTTATTCGGTGTTAAAATTTTCCTGCCAGAAACAGCGTGCACGCCCGTCCCTGTCCATCCCTCACTCATAGTGAAGCATGT